>NC_056728.1:1374458296-1374758296 GCF_019279795.1 Protopterus annectens | reverse complement strand
TGAGATCAGATGTGCTCATTAGATCTCCAAGAAGCCTGATTTCCCCTCAACTAAGTTAGGGAATCTAGGAGATTCCAGCTGTTCAGAAACAGTGGCAGTAACTCATTTCTGAGCCCTTCCATTTAGTTTCGCCATTGCCTCCAGGCTGTTTACCAAATGCTAGGTTTCTACAACAGCCTGTCTGCAGTTATTTCTTGCAGGAGTGAGATCAGATGTGCTCATTAGATCTCCAAGAAGCCTGATTTCCCCTCAACTAAGTTAGGGAATCTAGGAGATTCCAGCTGTTCAGAAACAGTGGCAGTAACTCATTTCTGAGCCCTTCCATTTAGTTTCACCATTGCCTCCAGGCTGTTTACCAAATGCTAGGTTTCTACAACAGCCTGTCTGCAGTTATTCCTTTCTTCCCTTATCTGGATGACTGGCTTCTCACGGCCACTACAAGGATGTCATTGATCAGGGTAAGGATTGACTTAATCTATTGATAACTTTGGGGATATAACTGAACACTGCAAAGTCACAGCTGTAGCTATTACAAGCAAAGACCATCATTGGTTGTCACCTGGGCACTTGCAGTCACTTTACTACCAGACAGAATTGCTACTACTTAATTAACCTTTCGCATTCTCTTGATCTTCCCCAAATCAACAGCTGCTCTATACCTCAAAGGATTGGGTCTAATAGCTGTGATAATTTTCTTGATTCCCTTTGCAAACAGTAAGAGGGTACTTAACTGGATGTTAAGGGTCTAAATAAGTCAGAATTCATATGTAATGTCCCTTACATTTTGGTTATCAAGTACTTGCTATTGTAATTTTCTGTGTGACTTCAGCAGGACAAAGTCACTCAGAGCTGTCCATTTGTTTCTCCCTTCCCTGTCAACACTGTCACAATGGATGTCTGACGGGTGTGAGGGCATTTTTTAAGGCAAAGTGTCATGGTCTCAGCAAGAGGCCTGTTTGCTTATTGGTGTCTTAAAGTTAAGGACAGTCACCCTAACACTACAGGCTCTACAGGACATCCTCTGTTGAAGTCTGATTGCCAACAACAGAGTGGTGGTGTGGTACATAAACAAGCAAGGCAGAAGTCATTCTCCTCCTCCCAGTGTCGGTGAACAGTGAGACTATTTTGGTGTGCCATATCATCACACCACCTTCTCATTGCAATGCATATTCTTAGACTGGCCAACATTCTGGCAAGCAAGTACAGTCGATGCTTGTTGATACCTCATGAGTGATCCCTTCGTCAGTCTGTGCTGCATAGCATTTACCTCCACTGCAGAAGGTCTTGCTCTGACCTGATTGCATCCCTAACCAGTCCCAAATGCCACACCTACTTTTCCTTAATTCCTCCGTAGGGATAGACTTTCCGGGATGGTTCAGCAGTGGATTGTAGGATTTCTTTACACCTTTTACCCATGTCTGCACATAATGAAATTTCTACAGAAAGCAAAGATGTACAAAGCCAAGGTCATTTTCATAGCCCAATTTTGTCCTAGACAAGCTTAGGTCTCTTTGCTATGGCCTTATATTTTAAAGAGGGCTGTTCTCGAGTATCACAGAGCTCCCCTATCTCA
This sequence comes from Protopterus annectens, assembly GCF_019279795.1. NCBI lineage: Eukaryota > Metazoa > Chordata > Ceratodontiformes > Protopteridae > Protopterus > Protopterus annectens. Next base: position 1,374,756,723 of record NC_056728.1, on the reverse strand, counting down.
CCTGTTTGGCAAGCCTCACCCTGTCTTACAGTCCTACAGAGTAACTGTATTGTGTCCCTAGTTCTCCTAATGGCAAGGGACCCATTGTTCCCCTAAAGTGTGGTCCACATCTCTATGGCATCCCAGAAACACTCTGTCTGAAAAAATATACACAAATAAGTGCATTGTTTTCTGTGTGTGCAGTAATGCCAAGTTTAGACTCATACTCAGCTCCAATACCAGCAGGCTTACAGTTTTTGATTGACACATTTTGTGAAAATATCCAGTTTCTCTACAGTTAAGGTTCATTTAACAGTCATTACTAAATTCCATCAGTGAATGAACTTTTCATGCTTAGCTTCCTTAGAAGTATGCAGTACACTCCTGAGGGGGACCTTCCTGCACAGACTTCCCTTCAGGGAACCTGTTCTGCCATGGGGCCTGAAGTTTATGCTAGAAGACTTCACTTCGACAGCTTTTGAGTCAGCAGCTACAATTGATTTAATTTTCTTGCCAGGAAAGAGTATAATTTTGCTGAAAATGACACTGGCTAAGATAATTTCTGTGATTTGTCTTGAAAATATTTTGTCAGAACAAATTTCAGCAGTGCTTGAAATTTTCAGAAAAAAAACAGCTTGCCAGGTCACACTTAAAGCCAAACTTACGGATAAAATCAATTTTTATTAGTAATTCATTAAAAGTTAATTTGCAAAACTTACAAAATAGAGTGTATAGAAAGTGAAAAGATATTCCAGGGTAATAGCTATTAGTTGCTTGGGAAAATTTTATTTCAAAGTACATACATAAATATACTTATTACTGTATATTTCATATTTAAGTTGACATTAAGGCCATTTGATTGTAAAATATCCAAAGAAAACGTAAGTCATGCTTTTTTTTACTGCAAATTAGAAAATATCTCCTAATATAAGTTGCTACATTGAAACAAAATCAAAAGGAAAAACCCTCAAAAGCTTGGGGAGTTTTCAGCTCTAAAGTCATAAAGATACCAATCAGCTGCTGCCTGCAGCTACCAGTTCTATTGTTTCACTTCAACTGCATTACTTTGTTTGTGTCTTTCGGCTTTTCCCGGTTAGGGTTCGCCACAGTGGAACTCCGGTCCGCTAATGATTGGCAGTTGATTTTTACGTACCGGCTTGCCAGGCCTGACGCACAACCTTCAACGAAGGTACTCCCATTCACACATGTCTCCACGCAGAAGACGCTCTAGTTGAGAATTGAACCGGACAGTGTCGTACTGTGAGGCGACAACGTTACCGCAGCACCACCACCGCTGAAAATCAATATAATATAAAGGAAATGCTACACAGAAATTAGAAGAGGCGCAGGAACAGTATTGTGAATGAAATACCAGGCCACCAGATTTCAAGATATGCCAGATTAAATAAGAACACTATTCATGGGAAGGTTTGTATTGGAAAACTGAGCTAGTTAGTAAAGCAGCTGAACCAAGGTCCTGTGTTGTTTGTTAGGAGGATGTAAATCTCTGCAGAAGAAAATCTGTATGCGACATGGGACTTCTAGGCACCAGGCCAGAACAGTCTGGCATGTGACTGTTCCTCTCTCCGTTGGGCTTTAGGGACAGTCATTCTTCCATTTCCCAGTAGTCTACTTTACCCTTTACATGATTATGGTGATGTCATAACATGTCCTAGTAACTAGTTGGCCACAAGGCTTTAAAACCTGCTTGACAGGGCACTGGTCTGAATTCTAGGGATGATCTTGCAATGGGCTAATGTCTGCCCTGGCTTTATACTATATTTCTTGTGTGCATTTGCAGCATTGATCCATCCTGTTATTTAAACAATTACATCATTTTTATTTGCATCTGGCACAGTGGTATTACTGCCTAACACCAAGATAACTGGCCTCTTGTCCTTATACAAGATTTATGCTTAAAATAGCCTCTTGCTGACCTAAACTGAATGTATCATTTGCCAGTGCCCTGCTCCCAGCAAAAAAATAAAAAATCTCTCTTTAACTGGTGTGAGCATCTTCATGTATCTCACTTACTCCTCTTTTGCACACTAGTTTTGACAGTTTACAGCATGATATTGGTTTGTTAATCTGTTAATTGCTCCATTCATTATAACCACATAGTAAAATTCTGTTTAATAAAACCAGTGAAATTAGAACATCTAGCCATACAGGTTTTCTTCTGAGAATTGCATGTTTTATTACAGCACTATAAACCCAGCAGCATCTGTGAGTTTGTGTCATTTTTAAAATATGCTTTTATTGAAAGTACAACGTTTTAACAGAATCAGAATTTGAAATAAGTTAACACCTTTAATGGTTATTGTCTGATACAAATGCAAGTGGAGAAGATATTACTGCATTATTCTGATACTGTATTTCAGTCCAAGCAAGAAAGAACCCTGCAGTAGATTTTTGAAAGGAAAATTTGTTCCTCCCACTCTTGTCTCAAATACTGCCAAAAGCTTTGGACTATTGACCTTGAGCAAAACAGTTGAAATTGCTAACGAGATGGTAGCAAAGTTTCACCTAAACACAGATCAAGCTGAAGCTGTGATCCATATAGCTAAGATGATGGCAACAAATGAGAATTCAACAGATTTGTCTCAACAGCAGATGCATCCAATCACAATTGTACATGGTAAGTGGCACATGTGTATAATAGTCATATGATATGCAAGCTATGTTCTTTTATGTCAGTTTGACATATTTTGGTTAAGCGTCTTTTGAATTTCTCTGCATTTTTTGTCCTATAGGCTGCACAAAACCATTTGATTAAATAAGTAATTAAGTTGAATAAATTTGTCTGTAATGTACTGTGTTGCAAAATTTAGTGGGAACAACCATGAATTGTTCTTAGTGCTTGACCTGGATTATGTTAGTTTACAGCATAGTACAGTGTATATTTTTAGTAACTGTAATCTAAAGTCCTTGCGGCCTCTACTCAAATGAACAACTAGAGTATATTTAGCTCTATGTTAAAATATTTTGTAATTAAAAAAAAATCGCAATGTTTAATACTTAGAGCACTATTTGATAGCTTGTATAGTCATGTTTTTCTGTCCACTAGATAAAACATTCCACTTATTTTTCCTGGATATTCCCTTGCTCAAGGATGTGCATATACCCAAGATTATATACACTGTGATATCACACATGAACTATATAGTGATGCAATTCCCCACACATGACATTCTGTTGATTTCCAGTGCATTTATGTTCTAGAGTTCATTTTGAAATGAAAGACTATCTTTGTACATCAGTTTCTATCATAAATGCTGTGCAGCTACTAACATGCAGTCTGTGTTCAAAATAACAAGTGAAGTGTCATAGGAGAGGAAGTAGAGCTGAGCCAAAGCTTAAACCCTGTTGCATTCCTCTCAATTCATGGCTGTATCATTTTTCACGGTCCTGTTCACCTACCTGTTCATGAGAGTTTTCTTCTGAAGATTGAAGTGCTCTTGGATGCAAAGCCATCTCTTCTTCGTGGGTCTTGTGTCAAACCACTTTCTTTAGGTTGTACAGTAATGGACTGTCATCAGTGGTCTCTCTTGGGTTTTCCGTTCTTGCTTATGAGCCATTTGCATACTTTTGACTATGGATACATCACTGATGAGGTAAGGCACGTACTTGTTCCTCCCTATTGCCAATAAGCGATGCCTCTGAGAGTGAGAGAGAGAGAGAAAATGTTTCATGTAAACCTGCTAGTCCTTCTGGCTCTAGTAAGAGATTTGAAACCCTAACCTTTCCTGCTTCAGTCAGAAAGCTTGGCATTATTTTGATATGTGATAAAATAGGCTAGCACACATTCATATTCCCTTCACAGGGGAGTGTTTGGGCCTCCAGCAGAGGTTTAGACACAAGAACATCACCCTCACAATCATTCCCATCCAAGCAGAGATGAATGTGCTGGCAGAATTCATTGTTGAGGATACAGAAGTTCGCTGTATGAGCAGCTTCCGGAATTGAGCTCCTCATAGATCTGCTTATTCAACATAGAGAAGAGCATGGTACTTTCCTGATTCTACTTGGTACAGTAAGCCATGGGTGAGCTCACCCTGGATACTTTTTATTTTGTTTGCCATTTGTGTGACGCCAGCTGACCATTAGCTGCAACATTTTTAGTGTTCCCAGTTATACTGCTTTGGGGGCTGGGACTTCACCAGTGATGAGTAGTGCAGGAGAAGTGGAGAGGAGCAGCCTGTAAGCATCACATACGCTGGTCCAGCATGTTGGGGATTATTTTCTTCTTTTGTTTGCCCTAACCAGATGGAGCTAGTAATGTTAAGCATGTCACTGCACATGTAACGCCAGTTATCTCCAATCCCCTTCAAGTGCTGTAGTGTTAGTGGCGATCTGCCTTCATGGTTGTGGCCCATCCCCCTTGCTGGTATCACGGGTGGAACCCCATGCCTCTTTCACTGAGTGGGGGAGTTGGCAAAAAAAATGTCGCAACCCTCCCTCACTCCTGTAAGATCTGAGCCACGTGTTGATTTCCAGATGCCTTCTCTCTTCTGTGTGTTGGAAAGGTTATGTATTCCATCTCCCTTTTTATTGTGATTTTTATTTATTTACTTATTTATTTGCAGTTTGTTGATCAGATTAGTCCCACTGGTCCAATGACCTTTTTTTAGGGGAGACCCAAGGAGGCATTCATACTGACTAGGGAAAATTTAGCAAGGTACTGGGGAACTTCCCCTACTCTCTTTCATAAATGCCATGGGATCTTTTACACCCATCTGAGCTACCACCAAGTCTGGCAGATGGGGCCTTGGTTTAAGATCTCATAAAAAAGGATGGTACACTCAGGAGTGCAGCACCTCCTTTATGCTGCACTGCAGTGTCAGTATTGGAAAATAAGTATAAATATCTGGTGTGGGAATAGAACCTAAAGCCTACTGCACCAAAGACAAGTGAGATAACTGTTGAGCTACTGAATCTGCATATATATGTAATCACCAAAGACAGAGAAGAAAGAGAAACTCATCCTTGTCTCTTCTTGATGGTTATGAAAAGTGATCATCCATCTTCTGAGGTTCCCAGCATTGCAAAAGTCTATTCCCAGTGCAAACCATGGAAGTTTCTTGTGACTTGAAAGCTGGCTGCATCTTTGAGTTTGTATACACCTGCATGTATTTATTTATTTATTTATTTACCAGTAAATTCTGACTAGGCAAAGCACCTTTTCAGCTGAGGTCCAAGGAGAAAAGCTCTACATTAAATACTTTTCCTTATGCTTTTAGCTACATAACAGTGAACTGTATATAGTTTAACAGCTAATCACTATGTGGAGTGCAGTGTACAATATTTATATCATCCATAACCTAAACATATCTAAGAAACATTCAGCATTATTTTGCAGTTTGAGTATAGTCACTTTGTACCCTCATGGGTTAAATGAAGAATTCAACTGGAGGGTGTTAATTTGATTGTTTTTATTTAATTTTTTGATTGTAATTAATTGTTTAATTAGCTATTGAGTAATATATATATATATATATATATATATATATATATATATATATATATATATATATATATATAGTATGTGTAATTTGCAAGTTCTTTACTCCTTGAAGGCTAAGGCCAAGACGTCAGAGGAATAAAGTGTGCTTTTTCTTCATTTGTGGATTGCTTTGTGGTTGTTTATTTTGTTGCTTGTTGCTACATTTGGCTCTATGGCTAGTGATCCACAATTTCATCTACCACGTATTTTACGAGATAACGTGGATGGTACTCAAAGGTCTCTAGACCATTTCCTAACCAACTCTTTGGACCGCACGGACCGTGGTTCCATTCAGAGAAATGTGTTTGGGAATATGCTTACAACTTGGGAGAAATGGGAGGAAGACAGGAATAAACGCCATTCCAATCCTTTCAACAATGTGGGTCGGAAGTTACCTGTGTCTCTCAATCCTGAAAATAAGTCCGCTTTTGAAGAATTGGAAAAATGTATGTGGAAAGAAACTGCCACATTTTTTAATCTTTCTGGTTTACAGAAATATGCTGATTTGGACATTACACCCCGTGGACTGAGGGTATACAAGGATCCATCTACTCCGTTTGACGTAGAAAAAGATACTGATGTTGCCTTTCACAAACGCTGGGTTACAGCTGCACACAAATGTGCTTCTGAATGGGTTCAAATACTCATTGAACATGATAGAGTCAAACAGAAGGAACTAGGTAATGAAATTAAGAAACTGTGTGAGAATCTTTTAACATGTACTTCTGTCCCTATAGTAGATGATTTTTTGTGTAACATTGATACGAAATTAAGAGAGTATGAAACCCTATTATTAGAAAGAAAGAAGGGGAAAATTACTCAGAAATTTACAGGACTATGAAAACAGCAAGGCTTTTCTTTCGAGAGCCAATAGAAAGAAGCCACATAATCACGTCCGTTTTCAAAATCATGATAGGGATGTATGGAATTACAGTTCTTCCTTCTCAGCCTCAGAAGGATTTAATACATCTTTTGAAGATGAGGGGGATTTAAATTCTGAATTCCCTGCACTACCAGCAGCACAACATTCTCATCAGTTCCCAGCAGACTTTTCGGGGTGAAAACGTCAACTCAAAAGGAGGTCAACAGGGGAGAAAACGCCAACGAGAAGCCCAGGGGCAAGCACAGAAAGAACAGTATTTGCAAGGGGGATATAAGAGAGGTAAACGTAGTTGTTTATTTTCTCCCTCCTTGCAGATGTTATTAATCTTTCTGGATATTCGTTTTCTGATCTTGAACTTTCAGTTCTCAATCGTGGACTTAAATGTATTCCTACAGTTGTTTCACGACTACATGACATTAAAAGTGATGTCTTTAGGTTTTGTAGAAAATTACATTTAAAAAGTTTTTTTCACGATGTTAATGTGGATATGAATGTAGTCTCACCTGTGGAAAGTCTTGACTCATCTATGGACAGTTTTCATGCGTGTGATTCTGATAATGTATACAATGCTTATTATAAGCTGAATACTGAATGCATTAGATCAAAAAGTAATTTCATGCCACCAATTTTAAATAATGATGTTACACATTTGACCAACTTATTGAACTTATCTATGGAGTGTGCACATACTGAGTTTTTGAAATGTAAGTCAGATATAATTTAACTAAGAGAGAATGGAAAGTTTTACAAATATTAAGTAAAATGAGAGAAATTGCATTTAAACCTTCTGATAAAGGAAATAAGCTGGTTGTTATGCACTATTCACAATATCTCAAAATGTGTGAAGACCATTTGAACAACTACAGTGTTTATGAAAAGACAGAATTTATTGTGTATAGTGATTCGGTTTTGGAGTATATTGAATTAATCAAGAAGGGTGAGAGATTAGGTTACTTTTCAGAAATGGATATTAAGAAAAAGTTTAACACTGAAGGCTGTAGAATGGCTCATTTCTATTGCCTTCCAAAGATACACAAAAGCCTAACATCACCTCCTGGGAGACCTATTGTCTCAGGATGTAATTATTTTTTACATAATGTAGGTCTTTTCTTACATAGCTTTTTGTTACCTACAGTTAAAACTTTACCCTCTTACATTTGTGATGTTTTTGATTTTTTGGATAAAATTAAGGATGTTGAATGGAATGATTATATGTACAGGGTAACTCTTGATGCTAAGAGCTTATATACGAACATAAGCCATGAGTTTGGCATAGAGGCTCTCAGATTTTTTCTGGGTGATTATCCAGTTACCGAATACATCATAGAACTTACTCATTTTTGTTTGACACACAATTATTTTGAATTTAATAATAGTTTATACAGACAAAAACAAGGTACGGCCATGGGGGCAGCTTTTACCCCCATGTACGCAAATTTGGCCATGGGCCTTTTTGAATCTGAATATTTATATAGAAATCCTTTTTTTTTTTGTAAATATGTTATTAGATATTATAGGTTTATAGATTATTTAATTTTTCTTGTTCAAGATGGTGAGGCTTTTGTTGATAAATCTGTTATTATGTAATTCTAAAATAAAATTACATAATAACAGATTTTCATTAGAATTTGATGGTTTTAAAATGGGTGTTAATATTCCTTTTTTGGATGTTATGTTGAATATTAAAGATGACAATAGACTGGAAACATCAGTTAATAGAAAATTTGATGAGGGTACCCAATACGTGTATGGTGAAAGTTGTCATCCCCCCCATACATTAGAAGACTTACCATATGGTGAAATACTGAGGGTTTCTAGACTATGTAATAATGAATATACTTTTATGCGAGAATTGGATACAACTACTGGGATGTTTAAACGGAGAGGATATAGTGAATTGGTTCAGAGAAGTTATGATAGGTTGTTCAACATAGTTGGTAGGAAAATAAGAAATAATGCACATAAAATGGATAACACAGTTTCTAGCTTTGAAACTAATAAGCATTGTGAGGTGCTGTATTTTGTTACTACTTATGGTAGTTTTAGTGCTGAATTGGTTAGGTTGGTTAAATTTTATTGGAATTATTTTGTTTCTCTTAATAATGTGGCTTCATGGCTAGATGTCAGGTTAAGTTTCTCTTATAAACAAGGTAGGAATATTAAAAATTTTTTTGGTGAATAGTAAATTTTCCTTGCCCTCTGAAAATCCTGAATGCAACATACTATCTAATGGTACTTTTAAGTGTGGCAAATGTAGATCATGTAATTTTATAGTTAGAAGTTTTTCTCATATAAATAATGCTATTTTTAATACATGTAATGATTTTACTTGTAATTCTGAAGGTGTGATTTATGCACTTAGATGCCCATGTAATAAATTCTATATTGGGGAAACTAAAAGGGCATTTAAATCTAGATTGATGGAACATGCTAGAGATATTGTCAATAAAAAGGAGGAAAGCACTGTGGCTATGCATTTTAAAAAATTTCATGATAGTAAGAATGAGGGACTGCAAGGTACAGTTTTGGAAAAAATAAGTATGTCTTGCTTTGATACTTATGATATTAAACATTATTTATTATTTAAGGAAGCCACTTATATTTTAAAAATTTGATACTTTGTACCCTCATGGGTTAAATGAAGAATTCAACTGGAGGGTGTTAATTTGATTGTTTTTATTTAATTTTTTGATTGTAATTAATTGTTTAATTAGTTATTGAGTAATATATATAGTATGTGTAATTTGCAAGTTCTTTACTCCTTGAAGGCTAAGGCCGAGAGGTCAGAGGAATAAAGTGTGCTTTTTCTTCATTTGTGGATTGCTTTGTGGTTGTTTTTTATTTTGTTGCTACATTTGAGTATAAAGTCACATTGAAATTTTAGTCCACAGAGAGCAGATAAAGCATGTGCATGTTTTTTCCAACTATGTGTTCACTTGCACTATGAACAGGTGAGAAAGTGTGAAGATTTTATGATATTTTAATGGCTGCAAAAGGAGGAGACTTGGTAATGATGATGATGATACAAGGGCAGGATTGTTTTACTGTTAGGCTTATTTTCATTGGAATTTTAAAATATAGATGACTATTAGAATAAGATGAGTACTTGGTAATGGGGGTGTTTTGAGTGCAGGACTGCTTGGTTGGCAGGTATGTTTTCATTGTGGCTGTAATAAGTAGATGAAATATTTTCTGACGATTTTTAGTAAGAGATTTCCATGGTTTACCAATTTATGTAGTTTGTAGGCAGTCCTATTAGGATTTTTAGGGTTTTGAGTAAATGATTCAGTGAATGCAGTTCATTGTGGGGTGAGAACCAGTTTATTAACTGGTTGTTAGCAGAGCATCTGTGAATGCTGTAGACGATGTTGTGGGCAGTGTTAATGTGAGTGAAGGTCAATAGAATAAGCAGCTTCAGCCAGTTAAGGGACTGAATTGCCAGACAGTGATGTGTGTTACTACCTTTAGCTTGTTCAGAAGACTGTAAGTTAGTCTATCTTATAGAAGAGGTTTGAGTTTATAAAGAAGTTGTAGTATAGATTCCCTGATCCCAGCAGACCTTCTGGGCTCTCTCAGATCCCAGTTAGGTTACCTGAAAGGCTTCCACTAAGCAGACTACGTCTAAGGAGTGGAAGACTTTTCCTTCGGAGCTGAGAAAGATCCTTTTTTGTCTCATTCAGTGGGTCTGCAGGTGATTTTCTTCTATTTCTGGTACCTTTGTTGACTTGTGTGCTAGTTATTCCATTCTCAAAGATTATTTTCTGCTATCTCAGACAGTTATGACCTTGTGGACTGCTGAGTCGAGGCTAAATCACATTCATTACTGTAATTTTAACTGAACTGGAGCTTTTCTCCCCGGGCCTCTACTGTAAACGGATATGTATCCAGCTAGACTAGCCCGGTCAACAAATGTAAAATAAATAAATAAATAAATTGTCAAACAGTTTCTTAAGTGGGTTATCCACTTTCATTTTCCTTTATGACACTTTTCCCTTCTACATATTTAAACATTATGCTTGACATGCTTTACTCATTCTTCATTTGAAAAGGATAATTCATTAGACATTACTTTTGTCTCAGAAGAAACTACTTTGTGTCTATTTCTTCAAACCACAAGATCATATAGCTGCAGTCTGCCATATGCAGAGAATGCTGTTTGGTCTTTTACTGGGATTGGGTGTCTTGTAGGGCTACCACTTGCTTCTTCTAAAGGTAATTTCAGAACTGTTCTTAACCTAGTCCATTTAACTTGCTGTTTCATTCCCAGTGCAGATTCTAGGAGGGGAAAGAGCCTTCCATTCACCTTGTATTCACCATCAGCTCTTTTTTTTTTCATGAGAAGAATGCAAAAGTTCCAGAAAATGACCTAGCTGCTCATCTCCTCGTTGCTGTGAATAAAGTGGACCTAGCTATAGCTGAACAAGCTTGCTCAGGTAGGTTGCTATAACAACACCTTGCATCAGATGGTTAACTGTTCATTGGCTGATGTTGTCAAGTCTCCACCACCAAGTGTGTGGTTACTTCAATTTACTTGATTTAAGAGCATGTCTGCTATGGATACATGTGCATCTGGTCATTGGTTCACATACATGCTTGAACTGTGCATCCTTTGGCAATTAATTGCTTCATAACTTTGCAGTTTGAGCTCTTTCTTCCTTGGCTACTCTGGGTTCTGTGTCCCTGAGAGGATGTTGGTAAAGCTTGAGAATCTTCCCAGTTTGTACCTACTGCATATGCCCCTAGTAAGATGTATGAGATATCCGAGTGCTCATCATATGTGCTTATATTTGAAATGGCGGTCTGTACTGGTCACTTGCTAACCTTCCATGCCACCCTCCTGTGCTTGGATGGTCCTTTCACACACCTTTTAAATGGGTGCCCTGATAAGTCTGCTGAGTTTATAATTTCACATCCCTGCTTTTTTATACCAAGGAATGAAACCTTGACTAATACCCATATGACTTGAGTTCCGGAAGAAGCTCAGGTGATGGAATAGCATGGTAGCAAATGTTGGGAGTGAGTAGTTTATGCTGGCCCACTCCACTCTGTGGGGGAGTAGTAGTTCTCAATCACTAATTACTCCTATACAAGCAGAGGTTTGCATGATACTGATAACCTTAGACCAAGGAAGTCTGCTTGGCACTCCCAAGCTGGTGATGGTAGCCCTCGTGTGTATGTGTTTGTGGGTGCACATCATTGTAGGGCATAGAAAGCCCCTGTGATGACATTGATGCTCTTGTCAGACACCAGGGGTAGGGTCAGAGAAGTGCCTCTGTAGCCTGTGCCTGGCATGGTGAGAGCTGCTGACTGGGGAAAGGCAGTGAATGTAGTTCTGTGTATGGGAACACTAAGTATGGTCACCTTAGGGCCCTGGTCTTGAGGGCAGGTAAGCCAGTCTGACCTCAGCAATGGGACAAGAGCCCCTTCTCTGCAACTTGAATGCAGAAATATAAACTCACATAAAAAGTGCACATAGCTGCCTGAATGCCAGCTTCTTTGGACAGCTGATATGGTGAGTAATCACATATTTGATAGTTTTTATGGTAGTAGAGTGATAGCCTGTACAAAACATATGTTGGAAGCGATTGCTAAACAAAGCACTATAAATCAATTAGCAAAAAAAAAAAAAAGAATATAAATACATGATTTGGGTTTTACTTTGTCATGAATTGCTAATTGTAAAACTAACAGCCTGGGACAGTTATATTCTGGATGGAAAATAAAGTGGAACAGAATTGTTACCTTCAGGAGCAAATGAAATGCAATTTGTTATGCACGCAGAGTTTTCTTACAGAAGACAATTTGTTGTGAAACTGCATTAGACCTGCAGTAAAACTGTGTGACCCCACAGAGAAAACCTTTTGAGAAGAATATGCAAACACCACTGAATCTGTAAATTGTATTGATGTGTTTCTTGTTATTACAGGTGTTTTTGGAGCTGGAAAAAGTTATTTGCTGGCTGTTGTTATTCTCTTTCTTGTTTGCCTCTTTGAAGAGAGTGAAGAAGTAGAGGGTCCAAGGCAAATTCCCTGGAAACTTCTAGTCTCATCCTGTACCAATGTTGCTGTGGATCAGGTTCTCCTTGGGTATGTATTCTTAACAATATGATAAAGTGTGATTTTGCAAAGAGGTGTAAGAAAGCCCACAGCTGCATAGTGGAAGTTGTAAATACATTTACATAAGGAGTCTGAAGTTCATGGTCCATTATTTCAGACTGCTTAGTGATGTTGAAGTATGCTCTTGCAAAATCGTAATGGCTATTCCCTTTAGTTACAAGATCTTAGAACTTCAAGCACTCAAGCAAGGAACTGTAACTAGCCTTTTGCAAGAATCGAATGGCCCTGAGGACTGGCACACATTTTTTCCCTAAAGTGGTTTTCATATTATCCCTAAACCAGTCCTTGTAGCTCCCTGATTCCTTTGTTGTGGTGAAACCAGTGAGCAAGGAGCTTTTCACATTCTAGATGTCCAGTGCCAACTCATATAGTACATAAAGTAGTTGCACAAGCTCAGGAAAAGCAAACACCTGTTTGCCTACTTTGATCCAGTTCCAGTAAATGCAAGTCTCACAGATTCAAAAAAAAAAAAATTTTTTTTTTTTTTACAAACCGCATTATACTTTGTTGTCAGGGCAGCTTGCTTCCCTTTAAAAATGCCAGTGTAAAGGTAACTGCACTGTCAGTATGGCAGTCTTTAAAGATTCAGTCATATAAAAGGCCATTGCACTTTGAAGAATTTCAATTATATAAAATAAGGTGTCTTTTATCTGTGTCAAAGGACGTTGACACCAGAAATCAAAACTTCTTTACTTTTACTTGTCTGCCAGTTCTAAACAAAGACCTTGTCAGTGACTTTCCCTTGCTTTTTACCACCTCCATCTTTGAAGCTGGAGACTCCAGCCTGACCCAGGAGAGATGTCACTTACACCATGCAAAGTGCTGGACAAAGCAGGAGGGAGAATAATCACGTACCCATATAATGGGTACAAAATTTCCAAAAGATTTTTGGCTAAGGAAGTCATGGAAATAGGTCATATGAAATTAAAACCTTCCACCTAGCCCACTTTTAAGTACTTTATGGCTTCATTGGTGCACAACAAAAGTTGATCTAATGTTGTTCTTTTCATTCTTCCTCACTGATGGGTCTCAGATTTGACATTGGCTCTGACTCAGCCGCTTCTTCCAGACGTAGGCTCCAAGTCTCAAGCTCTGTTTTCTGTGCTTCGTGTACAGACATGGTTCCGGAGTCTCAGGACTGCTAGTGGTTTAAGATAAGTCTGTTTCCAAAAAAATTCTCATAGTTTCTCTTCTTTTTATTGTATTTAGTTTTCTATTTTTTCCTCCCCTTCCTATAGATCTTGAGCGGCATTAGGGAACTTTAGTGCTCTTATTTCTAGTATACTAGAGCTTGTTGTTTTATGGTTGTTGGATTTCTTGTGTATTTTTTTCTTCCATTAGGTTCAATCTTAGCGACGGCTGATAAACCTATGAGATTCAAAAGATGCACTTATTGTGGGCATAAGATTCCAAATCCAGATGCCCACAAGAAGTGCGTCTGTTGCTTAGGACCAGAGCTTTTAGATACTGAATGCTTGGTGTGTGCGGCCATTTAACCCTCGGGCCTTGGGTGACTGCAGAAACAAATTGATTTTGAAAGGCTTTTTACCTGCATCTTCTGCCTCAGGTGCTCAAACCTCCTCAAAGCATGCCAGCTCCAAGAGATCTCTCTCTGCCTCTTCAAGGGACTGTTCGGAACTAAGTCAAAAAAGATCTAGGCCCTCTGATCAGACTACCCTGGATCTGATTGGGGCCAGAAAAGCACTGGATCCTAAAGAATCTTCAGATCCGTCGGTTGAGGATCCTAGTAGCAAAATTCCTTCTTTGGATCATATTATTTTGTCTCCAAGTGGATCCAAGCCTACTTCAGATCCTAGGGCCTTGGATCAGAATCCATTCCTCATTTCCAGTTCTCCTACCCCAATGGCAGCTTATTTGGATCCTACTGTGTGGACTGGACTGCCAACTTTTCAAGTAGAACCAGTCTCACCAGCTCTTTCAGTTAAAGTCTTTCAAATCCCAACTAAATCCAGGCATGGTTCCTGGGCATCCTCCTCCAGGTCTTCCTGAATTCTTGCTGAGGCCATTGTGGATAGGGTGATGTGGAAGTTCTGCAGGCCGCAGATCCAGATGGGGGGTCTTACCATCTCCGTCCCATCTAGGATCCATGAGTGCTACATCTCCTACTTTGCTGACTCCTTTTCCAGTCCGTTGCTGAGTTTTGGAAACCTAAGACTGTGGTTTCCCAAGAGAGTCGACTTTGGGTCTGAAGAAGTTCCCTTCCTCTACTCTGACCACATCCCTGATCAGCCCTACTCCCTTCCTGTCAGATCAGAGTGAGACCAGATCTGAGACATTGGCACCGGCTCTGGGAGGTTGCCTTCAGCTCTGACTTTGTTGGATCCTTTACTTCCCCTTGGGAGCTTTGGCCCTCAACAGCTTGGGTCTGGTTCTGTCTGGAGGCCTTGAGTCTGTGGCTGACTCTGTTCTCTCTCCTTTGGAAACTTCAGCACTGAGAGAGAGGGTTTCCTTGAGTCCATCAGCCTTCCGGGTTTTAGAAAAGGCTTACTCTAGGATTAGAGAAGTGTTTCTCTCACTACCAGGGTCTGCCCCACCCTTCATCAGATCCGAGCACTGAGCCCATCATGGCTGCTGTAGATCAGCCTGCCCTGAGAAGCCTCCAGATCACTTCCCCAGGGAGTCCCCCTTCTTCCGGTACCTCTCTGGAACACACCAGGAGGCGGTCCCTTATAAGAAGTGTAAAATGAGGCACATAGTCTCCCCTTTGGAGTTTCTCACAGAGGACACCAACTTCTATGAGGGAGAAGGATCCCCCCGATCACCACCCGACAATGTCTCCTTTGGAGGTATCATGGAACTCCTTAGGCAGAAAGGTGGCCGGTCCTCCCAACCTCCTCCTCCTGAGGAATTTGTCTTCCTCTAGGCCTTCAGGGTGGGCCCATCCACATCCAGGGTGTCTCCGACATATTTCGTCTCCTGCCAGGCCTGGAAGGAACTGGGCACAGTCGAGCCTCTCCACAAGTGCCCCAATAAGATTCTCAGCCCACCTTTCCATCGTCCACATTGGAACAAAGGTATTCCATTAGATGCTATTATTGTTTCAGCAGCCACGAAGAAGAGCTAGCCGAACAAAGCTTCACTATCCATCTGCCAAACAAGGTGTTTTGGGTGATGGACAGATATGGAAAGTGCATTTACACCTCAGCTACTTTTGCCCTGAGGTCGTTAAACTATTTGGCGCACTTCACCCATTTGCAGAGAGATCTGGTCAAGGAGTTAACCGACTTTCTTGCAGAGACCATGTCGGAGAAAGACTTGAATAAGGTTTCTCCCCAACTGTCCACTCTTTTCTCCCTTGCAAATTTCACGATGAGATTGATTTTGCACACAGCAGAAGGCACCTCACGAGCAGCAGGCACAGGCATAGCCATTAAGGCGGCAGGCCTGCATGCGGCTTTGTGACTTTGGCGAGCCCTTCAAGACGTCATTTATTAATACCCCCTTTGACAGTTCCTCTTTGTTTGGACCGTCAGTGAAAGGCACACTAACCTGCACTGGGCAAGAAGGGAAGATCTTGTCTGTCATGGAGATCAAGTTTTGTACCCCTCAGAGGATCTTCTCAAGGAATCAGCGAGGAGGGAAAAAAACTTGATTCAGAATGTCTCAAATATCTTTCCAGGACCTCATGTGCAAGGACAAGTCCTTCAGAGGCAGAGGAGGGGGTTTTAATGGCGGGTGCCATCCTATAGGCAGAGGGGGTCCACAAAATCAGAGTTTCAGGCAGCTCTTTCCTGACAGACCCTATCAGCGCTGCTGAAGAGCTGCCTGACTTCCTGACTTTTCTACTCTGGAGGTAGTCGGGGGGGCCATCTATCCTTGCACATAGATGCCTGGACAAACATAACAAACAACTCCTGGATGCTAAATATTATATCCCAAGGCTGTTACATTCGCTTTTCTGTTCGTCATCCAGGTCCCAGGATGAAACTCCCCGACGTACCACCTAGTCAGAGGGAGTACACAGTTCAAGAGGCTTAAAAACTTCTAAGGAAAAAGTCATCCAAGAGGTCCCAACCGAACAAAGAGGATTTGGGACATATTCTCTCTTCATTTTAATGCCAATCAGTAAAAACAAAATGAAAACTCCAGCAAAACTAGAACTTCCACTGAGTGACCTCCCAAACCTCTTGTATCAGAGGCACATGGGGTATATGCAAATGATCCTTATGAACATCAGGTGTTTCAGCTAATTGGCGATTCTGAATGCCCATGACTTGTTTCGTCATTTTACTAGACAATTTCAGGCCAATAAAGCCAAAGCTCACTAGCTGTGGATATGCATATTTCAGCCTTATGACCTCATCAGCACAGCACAAGCAGAGTGTTTGATTAAGCATTAGAAACACAGGGCTGTTATATCCAGCTGATGTCCATTATCATTAGGATCACTGCAAAAATATCCCAAACAACAAACTAAAACAATGAGTGAGAAGGTCAATGAAAAACCAGTCAGTAAAAACAAAATGAAAACTCCAGCAAAGCTAGAACTTCCATTGAGTGACCTCACAAACCTCTTATATCAGAGGCTGAGATGTATGCAAAGGATCCTTATGAATATTAGGTGTTTCAGCTAATTGGCGATTCTGAATGCCCATGACTTGTTTCGTCATTTTACTAGACAATTTCAGGCCAATTTGAGGTCACTCAGTGGAAGTTCTAGCTTTGCTGGAGTTTTCATTTTGTTTTTACTGATTGGTTTTTCAGTGGCCTTCTCACTCATTGTTTAAGTTCATTTTAATGCCAGAGAAAGCAGGGGACCTGAGACGTATTCTAGACCTCAGCAGTCGGAATCAGTTTGTCAAGAAGTCAAAGTTCTGAATGGTTACGGTCCAGTCCATTCTGCCATTCTTGCACAAGGATGATTGGATGCGCACAGTGGATCTTAAGGACGTGTACTATGACGCCAAAATAGACAGATGCTCCAGTAGGCACCTTCGCGTTTGGCTGGGAGCCAGTCACTACCAGTTCAGAGCACTGCCCTTTGGACTCGCCACAGCCCCCTGGGTGTTAACCAAATGTTTGGCAGTGGTAGCAGCTCACCTGAGGCAAAAAGGATTCCAGGTGTTTCCCTATCTCGACGATCCGCTCCTCACTGCACCAGCAAGTCATCAACTGCTTCAGTCCAGAAACTATCTAATGATCTTCAAACATCTGGGCATCACAATAAATCTGGAAAAAGCTAACTTGATTCATTTACACAACCTAGAATTCATAGGGACACAGATGAACACAGTTACACAAGTGGCTTCCTTACCGAGGCATTGTATAATGTCTCTAAGAAAACAGGTTCAGAATTTATTGGATATGCCTTGTACACCAGCAGAAATTAATACTTCGGGCTGTGGGTTCAGCGGCAGCTGCAGTCGCTCTACTCCCATTAGCGAGGTTCTGTATGAGAGTACGTGGACAATAGCCGTTCAGTGGTCCATTCTCTACCAAATATTGTCAGTTCCCATAAAACTGTCTTTGATGTGCAGGAATCATCCGCAGTGGTGGGTGCAGTCAGATGGCCTCTTTCTAGACAGACCCTTTTCTCTCCCTGCCCCTATAGCCACAGTGACCATGGACACTCCCTAATGTGGGTGGGGGTGGGGTATTACCAAGGGAAGATTGTCCATGGCATGTGCTCATGTATCAAGGCCCATCTGCATATCAGTGCCCTAGAGATGAGAGCAGTCCTTCTAACATTGCAAGCCTTTCAGGACATTCTTCCTCTTGGGACAATTGCAGTTCATGCAGACGACTTGTCAGTAGTCTGGTACATCAGCGAACAAGGAGGAACCCATTTGTACCCATTGTGCAGGGAGGCCATGAGAGTTTGGGAATGGGCAATATATTCAGACTGCTTTCTAGTTGCAACGTGCATTCCAGGGAAGACCAGCATCCTAGCAGACACGCAGCATATCTAATCTGTCTTCTCATGAGTGGTCCCTCATTCAGTCAATAGCAAACAAGATTTTCGGCTGTTGGGGCTAACCTTGTTGCGACCTCTTTTCCTCTCCCCAAAACTTCAAGTGCAGCAAGTATTTTGCTCTGATCCCCCCAAAAGGAGAGTCACCAAGGGATGCTATGGTCCATGAGTGGCCCCTGGGTCTCCTTTATGCTTACCCTCCTTTTACTCTAATCCCGACATTCCTACAGAAAACCAACAGGTTGAAGAGCTCAGTAATCCTCATTGCCCCCTTTTGGCCTCATCAGATATGGTTCCCCTTTCTTTAGTTTCATCTGAAGTACCCGCATTGGATACTGGATCCCAGACAGGATCACATATCCCATCCATCAGACATTCAGTCCCCCCCCCCCCCCCCAATCTCCACACTCTAAAGTTGACTGCATGGTTTCTCCACTTCCAGTAATCATAAAAAAGTCCAGGGTCGCCCCCAAAGTCCATAATATAATCATGGCCTATCAGAGGACTTCCACTAAAAAGGTCTGCAACAGTAAGTGGAAGAGATTTTCTAGTTGGGTTTCTAAAGAGAACATCGACCATTTTTCAGCTCCCATCTCAGCTATTCTCCTTTTCCTTAGTAATCTTTTTTTAAGAAGGAGCCAATTTCTCTCCAATTAAGTTTCATCTGGATGCCATATCCATATTTCATGCTGGGAAGGGATCTTCCTCTCTTTTCTCTTCCAGGTTATGCAAGGCTTTCTTGAAGGGAGTTTTTCATCTTCTGCCCTCAACTAAAGACCCTTCTCCTCCTTGGGATCTCATGCTAGTTCTGCAAGGACTTACCCAGGAACCCTTTGAACTGACGGATAGCTGTGACATGAATTTTTTTTCTCCTGGAAAATAGTTTATCTGATGTTGTCAGTCTTCACTAACTCCTTGACTGTGGGTTTGGTTCTGTTTCTCAGAACTGACTTTGATGTTATTCCAGCTCGGGCTTTTCAAAAACCCTCGAGCTTAGCTGTACCCATAATGCTTCTCTCAAGATTGCCTCAGATCCCGTTTGCAGCTTTAAGTACCAGATGCGTTCCTCTCCTGTCAGCTCTCGAGCTAGCAATTTATTACGACTGTGTTATTTCTTTTTACGAATCCTTTCTAAATAATTGTTTTTCTAAGACCTTATTCTTTACCCAGCTCCTCTACTTTTAACCGTTCTGGTGTGTTTTTTTTTTTTTCTCTCTGGTTTACCATCGTTGGTAGCCCTCCTTTTCCTTTCTTACCATTACGTTAATCTTCCTTACCATTGTTGGTACTTCTTTCCTCTATTCCTTTACCACTATGGTAACTCTTTCATACCATTGTTGATATGTTTTTTTTTCCAAAACTTTCTCTTGCATGTCGCAACTTTGTTGACATGGCTGAAAAGACTAAATGGACTTCTGGCTTCAAGAGATGCCAGAAGTGTGACCGTAAACTGCCAAATTCTGACAGACATGACTTGTGTGTTTACTGCTTGGTCCCATTACACCTTCAAGAAGACTGTGCCATCTGTCATGGCTTTTGCCACTGGGCCCTCACAGAGAGGAAAAACAAGTTAATTCTGAAAGGCCTAATAAAACATGAGGCCATATCTGTGACTTCTAAGACTGATGTTAGCTCCCCTTCTTCCTCCAGGCATGAGGGTTCTAAGAAGAGGAGCCACTCTGTTCCAAAACTCTTATTGGAACCTCCTGTTAAACAGTCTTCCTTGGTTCCTGTAGTTTCAGCAGAACTGGAGGGAAAGCATTTGGCATCACCGGTGCTGTCGGTGCCGATCTCTGCACCAACAATTTCGGCACCTACTACTTCCTCAACTCAGATCCATTCACCTTCCTCCATTCCACCAATCTGAGAACCAAAGGAGTTTTCTTTCAAGGATTTGCCATGAACAAGGTACTCCCTAAAAATTTACCCTTTTGTAGACTGATCACCAAGTCCTTTTTTGGATAGACCCCGGTTCCCATTGGTCTGTTTGGTCCATTCCACCAAGAGCCTCACGGAGTCTGAAGTTCTGAGGCTAGTGGACCAGCTCCTTGTGGCGAGGGGATTTAGCCATGTCCTCAGTTCCTAGCACCTCTGGCTCTGGAACTTCACATGTCTCACCTGATTCTTGTTCCTCCTTTGACTCCAACCGAGCATTCAGAATTCCTGGTTCCAACAGTCCCTGCATTGACTGTATCGGTGCAGGTAAGCGCCTCGTCTCCGTCACTAATAACTACCCTGAGCTCTTCGGTTCTGTTGGAACCAGAGAACTCCCAGGGTCAAAGCTTCATTGTCAGTTCTGGGGAGCATGGTTTGACACCAGTCTTATTGGAGCCGTCCATGCGGCTTCGGCACACGTAAGTTTGACTCCAGCTTCAGGCTCGGGGTTGGCTACCTCAGTGCGGGATGAGACCGTGGTTTCAAAGGAGTCTATTTCGATTCCAGGCTCTCATTCCTCTACGGGGGGGGGGCTTCATCACTATGGGCTCACAGTCTATTCCTGTCTCATTGGAACAGCATCCAGGTCCTTTCCCTCACCCAGAGCTACCACCAGCCTCTGACCTGGGACAGCGAGCACAGAAGCCTCAGGTTTCAACTGTGGTGGTGATGTCTTCTTCAGACTCCTCCCTGGCCAGCCCCACCAAGGAGCTGTCCTGGAAGAGAAAGTGCAAGAGGAAGCACTTGGACTCACTTGAAGAGTCTTACACAGAAGATACTGACTTTGTTGAAGGGGAACGTTCCCCACAGATATCCCCCAGAAGATGATGTCTTTCAAGGATGCATCTGCAGTCATCACATATGGGTTGTCCTGCCTCAGGCAGCCCTTCGGTCGGCCCGATTCCAAAGTCTGGGTCCGGTGTCGGCTGATGTCGCCCTTTCCCCGATGTCAGAGCGCCTGGGGTATAAAAGCGTCAGCCGACGCCATCTTCCCCAGTCTTTCTTGCCGCGTGGTGCCCGAAGCAGAAGCAGTTCACAAGTGCCGGTCGGCCAGCTCCTGTAATTCAGCTACCGAAGACTTCAAAAGCTAAGTACCCCGTTGGGGACTCTTTCTTGCCTCAGCCGATGTCAGATAAAGTTAATAATTGCTTAACTTGTGGGAAACAAATACCTCATAAGGATTTCCACTCTTACTTCCTCCCCTGCCTAGGCCCAGACCACGACGTCTCGGCCTGTTCAGCCTGTGCTTCCTTCAACCGACGCACTCTTAGACGTCGGGCGGAGTTCGCAGAGGAATTTTTTGGGGCTGGGTTTTCATACAATATGCCATCGGAGACTCCGACTTCACATTTAACAAAGAAACGGAAGGACAAGGACTGACACACGCGGGCCGCGGTTTCGGCTGAAACCACGGCCAGGCCTACCGCGAGTGTCTCGGTCTCGGCTGAAACAGAGTCCTTGGTACTTCCGACCCCCAAAACCGCTCAACCGACAACCTCGGCCCCGGAGGCCCCTGCTGAGTCGGTTATTGAATTTCCTTCAGAAACTGGTGTCTTGGAAACTTCCGACATCATTCCTCTAGACAAAACTACACCAGCACGTGGTGCAGCTAGGCCTCCTGCATCCATGTCCATAAAGGCATTCACCAGGGCTAAAGCTGCTAAACATGCAAAAGCTATGCCTCCCAGGGTTATTCCTCAGGGACCTTCTACAAGTTCACAGATTCTAACTTTAGCAGAGGACCTTATTTCCTTAATTAGGGGCTCTCAACCCCATCCGGACAGGGGCTCTCAACCTCCTCTAGACAAAAGGCCCAGGGTTGAGCCCTCTGATCCCCACTCCTCAGAGGAGGCCTCTGATGGCTCTGCTCTCTCGGACTACCAGGAGGAGGCTTTTTCGGCCTACGAGGATTCTGATGCAGAGGAATCAATCCCCTCGGCCTCCCCTCCTGAAGAACTATCCTTCGGGGAGACCCTTCACACTATGAGAGAGCATTTCAAATGGCAGGGCCAGGAATTCTCTGATTCCAGGAAAAGATTAAGAACTTTTCTGCATTTACCTCAGCATAGACCTTTGGCTATTCCTCCTGTTTTGAATGTCATTGATGATGTGTACTCTGAGTCTAGCATAACCCCTGACACTCTTCCTCCGGCCCCTGTCAAACCTGATAGGTACTACAGGGTCCCGGACTCGCATCTTTTTCTTTTCAAGGCCCACTCTGCTGATCCAGAAACTATTTCCCAGGGCCCTAAAGGGGTTGCAGCTGCCACTTCTAAAAATCCACTCCCCTCTGAAAGGGAGTCCAGGGCTTTAGAGAGATGGGGTAAAAAAGTGTATACTTCTGCTACTCTTTCTATGAGGGCATTAAATTGTCAATTTCATATGATACAGTACCAAGAGTATTTGTTAGATGAATTGCATAAGAAACTGTCTTCACCTGAACCCCTAGATCGCAAATCACTTCAGGATCTGGTACATAACTCCCAGCAGGTTAGCAACCATTTCTTACAGTGTGGTTATGATGCATTGGAAGCTTCATGTAGGTCAGCTATGACAGGTGCAGTCATACGTAGGCATGGCTTGGCTGAAGGAACAATCTCTGCCAGACCATGTTAAAGCTAAGCTTCTGGATGCTCCACTGGAAAAGCAAAAGTTATTTGGCTCCACTGCTCAGGAGGTCTTAAAGAAATTTGAGGAAAAGACAAAATCTGTACAAACAGTCAAAGATTTTCTACAAGTCCAACCACCAAGATTCAGCAGAAATTGGCCTACCAAGAATTGGTCCTTTCTGGACACAGAAAGATTTCAGAGAGGCAAGAACAGGCGTGCCAGAGGTAGAGGGCAAGCTAGAGGCTCCTACAGAGGACGCCAATGGCAGCCTCCCAACCAGAGAGGTAGTGCAGGACCTACAACTGCTGCACAAGGACAGACTCAATGACTTTGCTTTGACTCTGCCAACCAGGGCTCAATTAGAAGCACCTTTGGGCGGAAAGCTTTCTTTATTCTCAGAAAATTGGCACAGTATTACAAGAGACAAATGGACACTGCAAATAATAGACAAAGGATACAGGTTCCATTTTCACACATTGCCAAAAAGAAAAGGCATGCCAGACCTGCCACCAAATCAAAGGGCAGAGGCTTTGAAACAAATCTCCAACTTAATACAAATGAAAGCTATAGAAAATGTTCCTCTTTCAGAACAAGGCCAAGGATTTTATTCCAGACTATTCCTTGTTCCAAGAAAAGAAAATCAATGGAGGCCTATTCTCGACTTGTCCGCACTGAATACTTATCTCATTGTGCCAAAATTCAAAATTCTGACTCTGCAGCAACTCCTTCCCATGCTGGGCAAGGGGGCTGGTGACTCTAGACCTCAAGGAGGCATACCTGCATGTCCCTATCAGACAAAGTTGCAGAAGACACCTCAGATTTCTTGCAGGTTCAGAGCATTATCAATTCTCAGCATTGCCCTTTGGCTTATCTACTGCACCCAGAGTATTCACGAAATGCCTGGCATCAGTAATTGCACACTGCAGACTTCAGGGGATTTAAATATACCCATATCTGGACGACTGCCTTGTACAAGCGGACAGCCAACAAACTTTGGTAAAGGACTTGAATTATGCCATCCACCTACTGCAGGCCTTGGGATATACAGTTAACATTCACAAATCAAGACTTATTCTATCCCAAAGAATAACTTTTCTGGGTGCGGATCTAGACACAACCACCCAAATGGCTTTTCTCACAGAAGAAAAACAAAGACAACTACCGGATTACTTCAAGAATCTGACAAGACAAACTCAGCTGACTGCAAGGAAAATCCTGCAGGCCCTGGGTTACATGGCATCTTGCATTCTTCTGATTCCACAAGCAAGGCTGCATATGACGAAACTACAACGGTACCTAAGGAGTTTATGGACTCAGCACAGTCACAACTTAGAAACTTTGATCCCACTCATTCCATGCCTCCAAAAGGAATTTCTGTGGTGGGCTCAAGCAAGCCAGTCAAACAGGGGTCTGCCCTTCAGCAAGCCAATAGCCAGCCAAACCATTACAACGGACGCTTCAGACCACGGTTGGGGAGCACACATTGGAGGGCAGATGTATTCAAGGACTATGGTCACAAAAGGAGCTACGCATGCAGATAAACCAAAAGGAAATGCTGGCAGTGATGCATGCAATCGAGGCCTTCAAACTCTTTCTGCATCAAGGCCACCTGCTAATAAGGACAGACAACACCACAGTTATGTGGTACATAAACAAGCAAGGAGGCACCCATTCCTACCCTCTTTGCAGACTGGCAATGAATCTATGGGAACTTTCCTTGAAACTCAATATAGACCTGGAATCCCAGTTTGTGCCAGGAAAAGACAATATACTGGCGGACAGCTTAAGCAGAAATATCATGGATGCACACGAATGGATGCTGCACCCAGACATCTTCCTACAGATAACACAATCATGGGGAAGGCCAGACATAGATCTTTTTGCCTCCCCCCACAATCATCAGCTGAAGAAATTCTGCTCAAGGACATACCACCCACAAGCATGGAAAGTGGACGCCCTATCTTTCAGCTGGAGAACAGTGTATGCATTTCCATCTCTTCCATTAATGACCAAGGTCTTACTGAACATCAGGACAGAGCAGCCAAAAGTGATTCTGATAGCTCCAGACTGGCCAAGACAGCACTGGTACCCACTGTTAAAGAGCATGTCACGCACGAAACCATGGCCTCTTCCTCAATGGCCACTTCTCTCTACACAGCACAATTACAAAACTCTGCATTCCAACCTGAAAACCTTGCAACTAACAGCCTGGAAAATACCTTGACTCCTCCTCAGGATAAGCTATCCAAGAGAGTGAAGGATATCATCATGGAAGCTCGCCGGTCTTCCACAAGAAAGGCATATTCAGCAAAATGGAAAAGATTTCACACTTGGAGCACCACAAAGGGCCTAGATGCGACAGTGATGAACATGGCACATATCCTGGAATACTTGGCAGAAATGCTCCACAATGGCCTGTCTTACTCTTCCATTAAAATTCATGCTTCAGCAATTTCAGCAGAGTACAATACTGATCCACCTGTCTTTTCTCATCCTCTCCTAAGACAGTTTCTAAGAGGAATTAAAAACATCAATCCTCCAAGGAAACCTCCAGTGCCTACTTGGGACCTTAACTTCGTGTTGGAAAAACTAACTCTGTCTCTCTTTGAACCAGCAGCATCTGCAGAACTACAGTTCCTGTCTTGGAAGACCGCCTTCCTTCTGGCCATAACCTCAGCAAGAAGAGTATCTGAGTTACAGGCCCTCATGACAGTACAGCCATTTCTTATTTTTCATCAGGACAGAGTCTCATTGAGAACAATCCTTCATTTATGCCAAAGGTGGTATCCAGGGTCTCATTAAACCAAGCTATTCACTTGCCTACCTTCTTCCCAAATCCACAAAACAAAGGGGAGAAACTTCTGCACACCCTGGACATACACAGACAGTTGCGCTACTACTTGGACAGAACCAAAAGCTACAGAAAAACTGACCAGCTGTTGGTAGCATATGCTGCTGGTGCACAAGGAAAAGCAATTTCCAAACAGACAATTTCAAAATGGATAGGGAATTGCATTCGTTTTTGTTATTCCTTTCAGGGAAAAACTCTGCCAGCTAACATTAGACCTCATTCCACCAGAGCCACAGCCACCTCCACAGCCTTCTTAAGAGGGGTGGCTACAAAGGACATTTTAGAAGCTGTTACATGGAGCTCCGTGCATACATTTTCCAAGCATTACAATTTACCTTTATATTCCAGATCCAGAGCAGGCTTTGCTATGGCAGTCCTGCAGGGCATTTTAGCTACACCATCCTTTACATAGATCCTCCACCCCCAGATTGGCTATGGTATTCTACCCATATGTGATGACTGCAGATGCATCCTTGAAGGACATAGTACAGTTTTGTACCTACCATAAATGTAGATGTCCGATAGGTATGCATCTGCAGTCAGGTTTACCCTCCCTTCTTCCCCTCTTTGGTATTCATTGGGTACTTTTCCCTCTCATAGCTAGCTGGGGTTATCTATTATGGTGTATTTGTTTTATATATAGATATATATATATATATATATATATATATATATATATATATATATATATATATATATATATATATATATATATATATATATATATATATATATATATATATATATATATATATATATATATATATATACACATATATATTTCTGTGCATGTTTGGAATTTATTGCATTTCTCCAAATTTAGCCTTGTTTTGAGGGCACCTGGCATCTGGGGCAAGAAACACTGAGGAAGATGGCGTCGGCTGACGCTTTTATACCCCAGGCGCTCTGACGTCGGGGAAAGGGCGACATCAGCCGACGCCGGAACCAGACTTTGGAATCCGGCCAACCGAAGGGCTGCCTGAGGCAGGACAACCCATATGTGATGACTGCAGATCCATACCTATCGGACATCTACATTTATGGTAGGTACAAAACTGTACTTTTCCTTCGGTGACATTCTAGAAATCCTGAAACAGAGGGGTGGCTGGACTTCCCAACAGCTTTCTTCAGAGGAGCCAGTATATCTAGAGGCTTTCCACGCCCAACCATCTAATGCTTAGATCTCTCTGCGCACTGACGATCCGATTAAACTGATTGCCCAGCAGGCTTGGAAGATTCCTGATTCCATAGAACCAATCCTTAAGAGACCAGACAGTATACTATCTGCTCCCGTGGATCATTATCATTGGGCTAAAGGGGTGCCAGTGGATGCCATGGCGATTGTGGCAGCCACCAAAAAGGATCTTGCTAATGAAAGTCCTACTATCCGTCCTCCTAATAAAGAGTCTGGGATGATGGATAGATTCAGAAAGTGCATATATGCTTCATCGACCTACACGCTTAGGTCCTTGAACTTTATGGCAAATTTCATCAGGCTTCAAAGAGATCTGATAAAGGAGTTATCAGACACTCTAATAAGAACTGTAGCGGAGGAGGTTCAGGCTAAAGTAACTTCCCACCTGGCAGCCTTGGATTTAATATGTAATTTGTCCATGAGGCTCATTGTGCATGCAGCTGAAGGGATGACTAGTACAGCAGGTTCTGGCATAGCTATGAGGAGGCACACCTGGATACAATTAAGTCTTCTTTCATCAATGCTTCTTTTGACAGAACATCCCTTTTTGGCCCCAAAGTTAGAGACCCTTACCAGATGGGAGAAAGATGGAAAGACACGTTCTGCCGTTGGGCATACAATTTTCCACTCCTCAATGGCCCTACTGTAGGAACCAAAGGAGTGGAAGGCTGTGGTTCAAAAAGTCCCAAGGGCCTTTCCAGGAATGTCATGGTAACGACTCCCCCTGGGGCAGAGGGGGAAGGTATAATGGAAGACGCCATGCTAGAGGCAGAGGTGGGCCCGCCAACTCAGGGTTCCAGGGATTCTTTTCCTGGTAATTCCTATCAGCACTGCTGAAAGGAGGCCCAATTGCCACCCTCTGGAGGCAGTCGGGGGACAACTTTCACTGCACCTACCTGCCTGGCTACCCATAACAGCAGACAATTGGCTGCAGAGGATCATAACCAGAGGTTACAATATTCCTTTTTTGAAACAACCCAAACAACCAAAGAAAATCCCAGATGTTCCACCCAGTCACAGGGATGCGACTAAAGCTAAGTACCCCATTGAGGATCTTTTTTTCTTGCACTAACCGATGTCCGAAAAAGTTAACAATTGTCTCGTTTGTGAAAGCAGATCCCACACCGAGACTTCCATTCATACTGCGTCACTTGTTTAGGCCCAGACCATGACGGCCCCCGCTGCCAGTTCTGTGCCCTCTTTAATGCGAGAACCATTCGCCATAGAGCTCTTATTGTAGACAGGTATTTTCATCTTCCGTCTTCGCATTCCAAAATGGCATCCATTGGCCAACAATCCGTGGACATTCCGAAAAAACGCAGAGATAAAGTTAGAGACAGAGCACTCATGGCTAAGCCTTCCGACGACTCTAACGCTAAGCAAGTCATCAGTTCTCCGGAATTCAGTGAAGCGCTTTCGCCGTCCCTGATGCCCAATTCAATATCTACGCAGGCCTCTGCCGAGACCCTTTCGGAGTCCAGTATGCCACAGAAATCTTTTTTGTCTTCCGAGCCTTTGGCTGTCTCTGCCTTGGTTGGGTCCGGTGCCGTGATGCAGGCACCGGCTTCCGAGGTGGCCTCTCTCACTACAGAATCTAGACAAAAAACGACGTCTTCTCATCCGACTACCGTTTCTCTCAGACCGACGGATACTCTTAGGTCTCGAAGCCAAGCCACTCCTAGAAAATCTGCATCTAGCCACCATCTTGCTCCTGCTCCGCCACCCCAAGCACAAATACCTAAAATGGCGGATGATCTCATCTCCCTTATCAGGGGTAGTCAGGCCACAACTTCTAAAAGGAAAAGATACCCTTCTCCAGAAATTATGACAGAGCAGGATTCTGAGGAATCTGACTATTCAGATTTTGAAGAGAAACAGCAACCTCTGACTGCTTATAAGGATTCAGATGCAGAGGAGTCCATTCCTTCTACCGCCCCACCAGAAGACTTTTCTTTGGGGGACATTTCCAATGGGAATCTCAGGATTTCCCCCAGTCTAAGAAAAGACTTGGAGAGTTTCTGGACCTGCCCCAGCACAGACCCCTGGCCCATCCCCCTATTTTAGAAGTGGTGGATGATGTTTTCCATGAATCCATCTTAGCCCCTGATGCCATCCCACCTATTCCCAATAAGTCAGATTCTCACAAATACCTGTACAGAAATCCTGCTGGAGACCCAGAGGTCATTACACAGGGACCTAAAGGAGCTAAGACTAGTTCTGCCAAGAATCCTATTCCTTCTGACAAGGATTCCAGAGTGGTGGACATATGGGGTAAAAATGTATGCACCTCTATCAGAGCCATCAACTGTCAGTTCCATATGTTAAAATATCAGCAACACACTTTAGAACTATTAAAACACAAGATTTGAACCTTTCCTGACTGTGCCAATTCGAAAGAGTTAGCAGATTTACTGCACTCTACTTGTCAAGTGGCCAAACACTCATTACACTGTGGATATGACACCCAAGAAGCCTCAAGCAGGGCAGCAGTGTCAGGAACTGTCATTAGGAGACATGCATGGTTGAAGGAACAACCTCTCCCTGATCATGTCAAGTCTAAACTAATTGACTCACCCCTGGATAAGGACCGCTTGTTTGGAGCAAAAGCAGAAGTGCTTAAAAAGATGGAAGACAAAGCAAAATCTATGCAAACAGTAAAAGATTTTTTTCAGGTTCAGCCTCCCAGGTTCAGGAGCTTTCCCTCTAAACACTGGTCCTTCGCTGCACCTAGCAGATAGGGCCAAGGTAAGCCCCGCAGGGGCAGACCACCCAGGCCCCTATCCCAGGGGCAGCAGAGAACCAAACAGTGGACCAGTTCTGCCTCAAAGGCAGGGAGTTCTAAGCCACCTTTCTATGGCAAAAACTCTCAATGACCCCCCCCCCCCCGCCCTCCTTTCACTCACCAAAAGCTAGGAGGGGAAGGCTCTCCTTCTGCAAAGAAAATTGGCTTTCTGTAACAAAGGTACAAGTCTTAAAGATAATTTTTCAGGGATACAAATTCTCTTTCAATGAACTCCTAATTCTAAGAGGATACCCAGACTTACCTCCAAATCAGTGGGCAGAGGCATTGAAACAGGTCTATCCCAGGAGGCAGTAGAACCCGTCCCCTCAGATCAAACAGGCAAAGGCTTTTGTTCAAAACTATTCCTTGTTTCCAGAAAAGAGGGCACTTGGCACCCCATCCTGGATTTATCCATTTTGAACACCTTCCTGGTGCTCCCTAAATTCAAAATGCTAACTTTGCAGCAGCTGCTGCCTATGCTGGCAAATAATGCCTAGCTAGTGACCCTAGACCTAAAAGATGCCTACCTCCACATTCCCATAAGGGAATCCTGCAGGAAATTCCTGCGCTTCAGAGCTGGCTCACAGCACTTTCAGTTCTTTGCGCTACCCTTTGTCTCATCTACTGCACTCAGAGCATTCACCAAATGCTTAGCCCCGGCCTTTGCATTTTGCAGACAGAGAAATATACAGATTTACCCTTATCTGGACAACTGCCT
Organism: Protopterus annectens; assembly: GCF_019279795.1. Taxonomy (NCBI): domain Eukaryota; kingdom Metazoa; phylum Chordata; order Ceratodontiformes; family Protopteridae; genus Protopterus; species Protopterus annectens. The sequence goes on along the minus strand of NC_056728.1, from coordinate 1,374,726,219 downwards.
CATTAAGGCAGAGTGTAAAGAAAAGCTGCTGCAGGACCTTCTCTTTGTCAAAACCCTCCTAACTTCCCTAGGGTTCACCATCAACGAGAAGAAATCAGAGCAAACACCCTCCAGGAAGATCATTTTCTTGGGACACTGCTGGACACAGCATCCCAAATGGCCTTCCTGTCCCCAGAAAAGCAGAGCTTCCTGCCTCTCTACTTTACCCAGCTGGCTTCCAGAAGTCACCTCACTGTGATGAAGTTCCTGCAAGCCTTGGGGTACATGGCATCTTGCATCCTTCTAATTCCTCTGGCCAGGCTTCACATGAGGAAACTTCAGTGGTATCTAAAGAACCTTTTGGTGTCAGCACTCTCAGCCTCTAGATACCTCTCTCCCTCTGATCCCCTGTATAAGTGCCAAGTTTCTCTGGTGAGCAGGGGCCTGTGCCAAGAATAAGGGTCTTCCCTTCATCCTCTGCCCTACCAGCCAGACCATCACCACCGATGCCTCAGACATTGCTTGTGGTGCTCACCTAGCAGGCAGGTGCACCTAAGGTCTTTGGGATGTCCAGCACCTTCCCTTACACATCAGTCAGAATGAAATTATGGCAATAGAAAAAGCTCTGTCATCCTTCAAACCCCATCTCAGGCCAGGGGTTCTCCTCATCAAAACAGACAACACTACAGTAATGTGGTATATCAACAAACAGGTAGGGACCCAAGTTTACCCTCTGTGCAGGCTAGCCATGAACCTCTGGCTGACATCCTCTTTCGTGGGATTACACCTAATTGCCCAATACCTACCAGGGTCTATAACACCCTGGCAGACCACCTAAGCAGAAATTTACTGGACCCCCGTGAATGGCAGCTCCACAGAAAAATCCTTTTGTAAGTCATTCAGGAGTGGGGAACTTCAGAGGTGGATCTCTTTGCTTCTCACATCAACCACCAGCTAAATAAATTCTGTACTAAGGAGTATCACCACCTAGAGTGGAAGGAGGATGCCTTGATCTTTCCCTGGAACGCCCTCTTTGTGTACGCATTCCCTCCTATGCCTCTTATTCCAAAGGTACTGATCAAGATAAGGGAGGAGAGACCAAAGGCCATCCTCATTACTCCAGATTGGCACAGACAGCATTGGTACCCCTTACTGCACAGCCTGACATTACAGCCTCCCAGGCAGCTTCCCCTGATCTCAGACCTCTTGACCCAGGTGGGAGGGGGGATGCTGCACCCATACTTGCAGACCCTCAAACTGTCTGCATGGCTAATACTTTAAAAGCAAACAAAGGGGTCCCTGTTAGGCAAACAGGTCCTAGACATTATCACAGAGGCCAGAAGGCCCTGCACCAGAAAGCTTACGCAGGGAAATGGAAAAGGTTCTGCTCCTAGAGTACCTCACAACCTTCCATCCCTCGTATCCTGGCCTAAGTAGCCGAGTTACTCAATAGTGGCCTCTCCTTCTCTTCTATTAAAATCCATGTCTCAGCCATTTCAGCTCATTTCAAAACAGACCAGCCCCTCTTCTCACATCCTTTGATTAAACAATTCCACAGAGGGGATTCTAATATCAGTCCTCCCAGAATGCCACCCACGCCAGCCTGGGACCTGAATTTAGTTTTAGAAAAACTAACCTTACCACCATTCGAATCTAATGCTTCAGCATAATTGAAATACCTCTCCTGGAAGACTGCTTTCTTACTAGCTATCACCTCAGCCATAAGGGTTTCCAAACTTCAGGCACTCACGGACGATGTTCTTTGTGTTTCACTGTTGCAGTCATTACATTTGGGGTATCTGCTTCCAGGTAGCCCTCAGTCAGCCTGATTAACAAAGTCTTGGGTCCTGCGTCGGTTGCTGTTCCTTCTTCCATGGCATCAGGTGTATAACACATGTAGCCGACGCCATTACCCCAGTCTTTCTTGCCGTGCAGTGCCTGAAGCAGAAGCAGTTCGCAAGTGCCGGTCGGCCGACACCTGAAATTTTAATTTTCGAGTTTCAGAGCCGAAGTCTTCAACTAAAGCTAAGTACCCCATTGGGGAAACTTTTTCTTGCTCCATACCGATGTTAGTAAAAGTTAATGATTGCATTACTTGTACCTCATGAAGATTTTCATTCGTACTGTATTCCTTGCCTAGGCCCTGACCACGACGTACCTTGCTGTCAGTTTTGTGCTTTATTTAATCAGCGCACTATCCGTCGTCGGTATATTTTCACCTCTAAATATTTCAGTTCTCGGTTTAATTATCCAGAAATGTCATTGGTTAGCCATCCAACTACCGGGAGTCCGAAAAAATGTAAAGATAAAGACAGACAGGCCGCTGAGGTCCAAAACTGCCGACGACGCTTCTCCTAAGCCAGTCGCCAGTTTGCCGGTACTCAGTCAGGTGCTTTCGCAGCCCCTGATACCCGCTACTTCTGATTCACAGGCCTCTACTGAGACCCATTCGGAGTCCGGTATGCCGCAGGATGCTTCAGCTATGGAACCCACGGATGTCTTTACCTTGGATGGGTCCAGAGCCGCTGTGCAGGCACTGGCTTCTGAGGGTGTATTCAGGCCTACAGACTTGCATATTAAACTGACGCCTCCTTCTTTACTTGGGCCTAAATCTCGAACCATGCCTAAAAAAATGACGCCCAGACCACATGCTCAGGCCTCTATGCCTAAAAAACAAATGATAAGAATGGCTGAAGATCTAATAACTGTAATAGCCAACCCCCCCCCCCCCCACTTCTAAGAGGCCTAGGACTGAAGTTGATAATGAATCTTCTGATCAGGATTCTGTTTTTTTCTGATTCTTTTGATGATCTGGATTTGCCCTTATCTACTTATGAAGATTCTGATGCAGAGGACTCCATTCCCTCTGCTTCCCCTCCTGAGGATTTTTCTTTTGGGGAAACTTTACATCTTCTAAGGGAGCATTTCCACTGGGAAAGCCAGGATTTTTCTGATTCAAAAAAGAGGCTTAGGGATTTCCTTCTCCTACCTCAGCATAGGCCTTTAGCTATTCCTCCTGTACTAGACATTGTTGTTGATGCTTTTTTGGAATCTAATTTGGCCCCTGATTCCTTGCCTCCTGCTCCCAGAAAACCTGACAGATATTACAGGGTCCCCGAGTCCCACAAGTTTCTTTATAAAAATCCTATTGCAGATCCATTGACTATTTCACAGGGGCCTAAGGGCATTAAAGCTTCTACTGCTAAAAATCCTACCCCTTCAGGTCAGACTCCAGGGCGCTGGATAGATGGGGTAAGAAGGTTTACACTTCTGCAACCTTGGCCATTAGGGCTTTAAACTGCCAGTTTCATATGTTAAAGTATCAGCAACATGTTATTGGACTGCTTAAACAGAAAATGATGTTAATTCCTGACTGTGTAGAAAATAAAGAATTACAGGATTTATTGCATTCTGCTGAACAAGTTGGAAAACATACTTTGCAGTGTGGTTTTGATTCATTAGTGGCCTCTTGCAGGGCTGCTGTTACTGAGTCTGTGCTCAGAAGGCATGCTTGGCTTAAGGAGCAATCTTTGCCTGATCATGTTACAGCTAAATTGTTGGATGCTCACTTAAATCAGGACCGCCTGTCTGGCAACAAGGCTGAGGAAGTTCTTAAAAAGATGGAAGATAAAGGTAAATCTATGCAGACTGTTAAAGACTTCTTACAAGTTCAGCCTCCTAGATTTAGTAGGCACTGGCCCTCTAAGAATTGTTCCTTTACAGCCCCTTCCAGGTCTTCTCAAGCCAAACCCAGACACAGCAAAAACCCCAAGCTTCAGTCTCAGGGGACACATAGGACTAAGCAGTGGGGGGGGCCTCCACTTCCAAATGTGGGAGTAATAAGACTCCCCCCAATGGTAAACTGTCTCAGTGACTTCCTTTTAACATTTCCAAGCACTTATCAACTAACTGCCCCTTTTGGGGGAAAGATTGCTTTTCATGCAAAGAATTGGAAACTCATTACCCAGGACAAATGGATTTTAAATGTAGTGTCCCAGGGATACAGATTTCATTTCCACACATTGCCAACACCAAGTGGGTGGCCAGACTTACCCCCAAATCAGTGGGCAGAGGCCCAAAAACAAGTACGTTCTCTCTTAAGCATGGGGGCTATTCAACTGGTACCAGAAGAGGAAAAGGGGCAGGGTTTCTACTCGAGACTTTTCTTGGTACCCAGAAAAGACAACTCATGGCATCCTATCCTGGACCTGTCTACTCTAAACACCTTTTTGGCGATTCCAAAATTCAAGATGCTGACTCTTCACCAATTATATGCTAGGCAAAGATGCCTGGTTGGCAGCACTAGATTTAAAAGAAGCATACCTGCACATCCCAATCAGGGCATCTTGCATAAGATACCTACGCTTCAAAGCAGGCTACACGCACCATCAGTTCTCTGCAGTGCCCTTTGGCTTATCTACTGCGCCCAGGGTATTCACAAAGTGCCTAGCTCCAGTCATTGCATTTTGCAGGCAAATAAATATTCAGATATACCCATACCTGGACGATTGTCAGATTCAGGCAGAAAGCTAGGACATACTTTTGAATCATCTGGCCTTTGTTCAAAGGGCTCTAACTTGTCTGGGGTACACCATAAACAAAAAGAAATCACACCTGGTACCATGTCAACAAATTATATTCCTGGGAGCAAGCTTGAATATAACTTCCCAGATGGCTTACCTCATGCCAAAGAAACAAATTCATTTGACAACCTACTTCAAACAGGTGGCCACAAAAACCCTGCTATCTGCAAGACAAGTACTGCAAGCCTTGGGGTTCATGGCCTCCTGCATTCTTCTAATTCCATATGCAAGACTGCATATGAGGAAACTACAGTGGTATCTAAAAAGCCTATGGTGTCAACATTCTCAGGCTCTAGAAGCAATGATTCCTAGCATACCTTGCCTACGCCTAGAGTTCCTTTGGTGGGCAGAGGCCTGCCACCAAAACAAGGGACTGCCTTTCACGCCACCCCCTGCCATCCAAACCCTAACAACAGACTTAGCCTATGCATGGGGGGGGCTCACCTGGCAGGGAAGTGCATTCAGGGCAAATGGAACCAAAGGCAAATGCACCTGCATATCATTCAAAAAGAAATGTTAGCTGTACAGAATGCTCTGACAGCCTTCAAGGACCACATTCTTCCAGGACAACTAATGGTAAAGATGGACAAACACCACTGTTATGTGGTACAATAAACAAGCAGGGGGGTACACATTCTTATCCCCTCTGCAGACTAGCCATGGCATTGTGGAACACAGCCTTAAGCTACCAAGTGCACCTACAAGCTCAATTCCTGCCAATAAAATTAAATACACTGGCAGACGGATTAAGCAGAAGTCTACCCACACGAGTGGAAACTGGAACCAAGGATTTTCAACATGTTGACAAGCAAATGGGGGAGCCGAGATATATACCTGTTTGCCTCTCCCCAGAACTACCAGTTGGACAAATTTTGCACAAGGACTCCCCACAAACAAGCCTGGAAAGTGGATGCTCTGTCCTTCAGCTGGAAAAACCTATCAGTCTATGCCTTACCCCTTCTGCCTCTGCTCTCCAAAGTACTACTAAAAATCAAACAGGACAAACCAAGGATAATTTTGATTGCTCCAGACTGGCCGTGCCAGCACTGGTACCCCATCCTGTGCATTGTGTCACGGTTATCCCCTTGGCACCTGCCTCAAACTCCTTCCCTGTTGTCTCAGCAGGAGAACCAGATTCTGCACCCTCAGCTTCTAACACTGAGCATTGCAGCCTGGCTAATTACATAATCTCTCCTCAATAAACCTGTGATGGATATCATTTTAGAGGCAAGGAGGCCTAGTACTAGAAAATCTTATGCTGAAAAATGAAAAAGATTCTGTGCCTGGAACCAGTCTCAAGGGATGAGCACAGCAGTGCCCACTTTACCTCAGATTTTACAAAACTTAACTGAGATGCTTCTCAAGGGCCTGTCTTTTTCCTCCATTAAAATCCACACCTCAGCCATTTTAGCTCATTATAACACAGAACCTCCCCTCTTCTCTCATCCACTGCTCAAGCAGTTCCTCAGAGGGGCCAAAAATTTGAGACCACCCAGGAGAGCTCCAACCCCAGCCTAGGACCTTAACTTTGTTTTGGAGAAACTCACTCTACCTCCTTTCGAGCCAGCTGCTACTGCAAACTTAAAATTTCTTTCTTCGAAAACAGCTTTCCTTTTAGCAATCACTTCAGCTAGAAGGGTATCTGAATTACAGGCCCTTATGGTAGTGGAGCCTTTCATCATCTTTCATGTGGACAGGGTGCCCCTCAGAACCAATCCATCCTTCATGCCCAAGGTGGTATCCACTGTGGCTCTTAATCAGTCCATTCATTTGCCAACCTTCTTTCCCAAGCCACAGAACAAAGGGGAACGGATACTGCATTCCTTAGATGTGCACAGACAACTTAGATTCTACTTGGACAGGACTAAACCTCAAAGGAAGTTTGAACAACTGCTGGTGGCATTTGCTGCAGGGGCAGAGGGGAACGCTATTTCAAAGCAAACCTTTTCTAAATGGATAGGCCATTGCATTCATTTCTGCTATAAGCACCATGGAAAACCTATCCCCCAGGGGATCAGACCTCACTCCACCAGGGCTGCATCTATCTCTACAGCCTTTCTCAGAGGCGTACCTACCAGTGACATCCTAGAAGCTGCTACCTGGAGTTCTGTACATACTTTCACCAAGCATTATCATTTGCCATTTTTCTCTAAATCCAGAGCTGGCTTTTCCACTGCAGTCTTGCAGGGACTTATAGCTGGTCCTAATGCTATCTAAATTCCTCCTCCCAACCATAGCTTTGGGAATCTACCCAAATAATAATGACTGCAACAGTGAAACACGAAGAACATAGTATAGTTGTGTACACTTACCATAAATGTAGATATGCAAGTGTATTCACTGTTGCAGTCCTGGTTGCATTCCCTCCAGCCCCCTAACTTCTTTTGGCTATACCTCTACTTTCCTTTACTATGCTTAAAAGCCTTTTTGGTGTATTTTTTTTTGGAGGTATATCATTGTACTTTTACATTTAATTGCTTCCCATTAGGGGGGCACCTGACATCTGGGGCAAGAAAAACCAATGTAATGGCGTTGCCTGCATGTTTTATACCCCTGACAACCTGACTTCATGGAGGAAGGGACAGCAACTGACGCAGGACCCAAGACTTTGTTAATCAGGCCGACTGAGGGCTACCTGCAAGCAGATAACCCAAATGTAATGACTGCAACAGTGAATACACTCGAACATCTACATTTATGGTAAGTGTACACAACTGTACTTTGAGCCCTTCATCATTTTCTATGCAGATAGGGTCTCCCTGAGGACTAACCCCTCCTTTATGCCCAAGATGGTATTTAATGTGACCCTCAACCAAGGCCATACATCTTACCCACCTTCTTTCCTAACCCTCAAAACATGGGGGAAAGAATTCTGCACTCACTAGATGTGCACAGACAACTATGATACTACCTGGACCATACTAAACCCTTCAGAAAAACAGACCAGCTTCTTGTCATCTTTGCCCAGGGGCAGAGGGGAAGCCCATTTCCAAGCAAACCATTTCCAAATGATATCAGACTGTACCCATTTCTGCTACAGACTACATGGGAAACCACTATCTAAGTCTGTTCGTACCCATTCCACTAGGCAGCCTCCACTTCCACGGCATTCCTCAGAGCAGTTCCCACCAGGTACATCTTGGAAGCTGCCACCTGGACCTCTGTCCATACGTTTACCAAGCATTACCACATACCTCGTTTCTCTAAGGCTAGGGCAGGGTTTGCCTCTGCAGTCCTGCAGGGTTTGCTGACCCATGCTTAGGGCTCTAACTAATCTTGACACCCCTCTCCTCAGCTTTGAGAATCCTTTCACAGGTGATGACTGCACCAGTGAAACACGAAGAACATAGTACAATTGTGTACACTTACCATAAATGTAGATGTTCGAGTGTATTTACTGTTGCAGTCCTGGTTTCCCTCCCTCCTTCCCCCTTATATCCTCTTTCCCTAGGAGGACATAAGCTTTGCACAGTGGCTTTTTGCCGCCAGGACTACTTTACCATATTTCCTTCTGCTTCTGATGGGTTAGGGCAAGAAAAGCTGATGTAATGGTGTCAGCTGCCTTGCTTTATAGCACTGACAACCTGACAGCAGCCGACGCAGAAGAACATTGAATCTGGTATTCGGGCCGGCTGAGGGCTACCACAGCAGGGATAACCCTGCAAGTGATGACTGCAACAGTGAATTCACTTGAATATCTACATTTATGGTAAGTGTACACAACTGTACTTCATTCTTCACTCCAATCTCCCATATTGCGGGATAGACCCAGTCACCAATCATCCAGACCATTTTCCTTCAGGTACTTAAGATTGTCAAGAGGTCTGTCAGGAGCCAACATTGATAAGATATTGCAGATGTTCCTCTGGACTGTAATCCAATTTGGGTTCCTCCCAGCCCCTACCCAGTGGCTCCAGGTCTGGTCCCAGTGATCGTAGCCCTGATCTCGCCTTCACCCCTCCAATTTTCAGGTCTGGTATCCAATGTACAGAGTGATGCCCTTGTTGAAGACAATAGTTCTTTCAGCTTCAACTGTGGCTCCATCAGATAGGGATAGGTCTCAGGCCGAAGTGTTTGGGATGAGGGTATGGGGGTCAGAGACAACTCTGAGTTTTTCAAAGACATCCCTACCCTTAGGTGCTTTGGCCCTGGACAGTGTGTCTCTGTAGTCCACCTCAGAGCCGAGCTGCTTTGGGGCTAAGGATGTTCCCTGTTTAGGTCAGGGGCAGGTACAACTTTGGCATGAATTTAAGCTTTGGCTATTGAGGTTTTTGAGAGCGTGCTCTGTAGGTCAAGAGAGGAAGTGTCTCTTACCCACTCAGCTCTGTCTCAATCCCTCTTGATTCCTGTTGTGTCAGCTCATCCTACCAGACAAGGTAATCAGCCTCCCTCTAGGGTTCTCACTTGGTGAGTTATTCCTCGGATCCTGGTCCTTCCCTGAAGCCCTCCATTGGTAAGGGCACAGGAAATGGTCATGCAAGAGGTGGCGTCTTAACTCTTCCCAAGTGTTTGTCACAGAGTATACCAATTTTGTAAAAGGAGAGGGATCCCTTCTGGAAGACATCTCCTTTAGAGATATTCTCGAATTGTTGATGCAGAGAGGAGTTGGTCCACAGAAGCCCCCTCCCTGGAAGAGTCAATATTCCTCGAGGCTTTCAGGGCTAGCTAATCTACCTCCTGTGTGGTCCTGCCTGCTGATGAACTCATTGACTTGGTCTTTTAGTGGACCTACACGGAACCCAGTGTGGAGGAGCCTATCCCAGGGAAACCCAACAAAATATTGGTCACCCCGAGGAACAGGTCCCATTGGAGCAAAGGTCCCTCAGTTGGTTGCAGTAGCAGCCAAAAAGAACTCCTCAGTAGAGACCACTTCTGTCCACTCACCTAACGTGGAGTCCAGGGCATTGGACAGATTTGGAAAATGGACTTGTGTGCCAACAGTGTTTGCTGTCTGAGCACTGAACTATTTAACCCATATGACTCACTTTCAGTGGGCTCTGACTAAAGAGTTGTCTAAATCTCCCTCTTGGTTAACCTGCTGGCTGACATCCAAAAAACTATGGAGTCGCACCTATATGTACTACAGTCTGTGTCCAGTATATCCATGCATCTACTTTGAAATGCAGTTGTTGGCACATTGAAAGCAGCAGGCACTGGCATTGCTGTTTTCAGCATGCCTGGATGCATCTCTGCAATTTCTCAAAAAGTTTCAAGATGTCCCTCATTAATGCTCACTTTGATAGTTTGACACTGTTCGGGCCCAAGGTAAACTACATGCTTACCAAAAGCAAACATACATATTTCCATCAACCAAAGATCTTTTCCTGGAACCAAAAGAATGGAAAGAAGATATGATTTTGAAAGTCTGAGGGTCTTGGACAAAATGCTTCTGTTGACTGACAACCCTCCTACCCCCTGGGTAGAGGTAGGAATAACTTCAGTAGACATCACCTCAGGGGCCAGAGGTGGACTGCAGAATCAAGAAAAAGGCCAGGGACCTCAGACTCATTCTGGACCTAAGCCACTTCAACCAGTTTATGAAACAGACAGAGTTCCAGATGGTCACAGTACAGTCCATTCTTCTTTTCTGAAGAACAATGAGTGGATGTGCTCAATAGATCTCCAGGACGCCTGCTATCATATCAAGTTAGTGAGACAGTACAAGAGATACCTCCATTTCCAGACTGGAGCCAGTCATTTTTCAATGCAGGGCACTGCCCTTTGGCATCACCACAACACCAGGGTGTTCACCAAATGCATGGCAGTCGCTGCAGCATATCTAAGGTTGCAGGGGTTCCAGATGTTCCCCTACTTAGACAACTGTCCCCTCACTACATCCACGAAGGATCTATTTATCCAGTGCAGGAACTTCTTGCTCCAGTTAGCTTCTTAATAGAACATAGTGCAATTGTGTAAGTTGAACTTACCATAACAGTAGATGTTCAAATGGACATGCTGCGGTAGCCTTATCTATATAGTTTATGTCCTGACAAGGGTATAATAGTTGGCCAACTTCCGAAGCTTAGGGCATCTTCCATGTACCTAAACTGTCAAGCAACTAAAACTGAGCTGACTAAAAGAAAACTTTGGGTACAAAACCCTTCAGATCTTACCTGCCAGGAGAGAGAGGGAAGCTGAGCCTTAAAATGACATTGCTAGGAACAAAAATAAATAAATTTTAAAAAAAAGTGTGTGTGTGTGTGTATATATATATTTATATATATATATATATATATACACACACACACACACAAACACACACACACACACACATATATATATATATATATATATATATATATATACATACACACACACACACACACACACATATAGCTATATATACACACATATATAGATATATATACACATACATATATATATATATATATATATATATATATATATATATATATATATATATATATATTTTCACACACGTAAAACCCAAAAAATGTATCAAAAAACCCCTTCAGCTACAGCAAGCAGAAATAACAGTTTGTTCAACAGGAAAAATTCTTCTATGTTGATAAGTCCACAAATAAATCGAATGGCAAGTAATATAAAAGCTTTATTCAAAGCAACAGATAGACGTAAGCGCTTTCACGGATTCAACCGCTTCATCAGACGTATCAGTTACAGCCATCATTTCAGTTGTATTTAACTAAGATTCAAAACCTTAATTAGATGATTGATGAATCCATTTAAAGTGCCATAACATACAATGCCCATATAATGATTACATTACAGTATTATATAAAAAATAAGAAATAAAAAACTTTTCCAATAAAATCCATATGTATATCTAATACAATATAATATAATATTATCTCAATTTTCTTGCTCTCAATACAGGTTTAATGGATATCAGATCATTTAGACCATAACCCCTGTGTGCACCTAACCTAAATATCCATTCCAACTCAGCACATTCAGTGTCATTTGTAATATTCCCTAATCTCAGGTTGGTATATTGGATATGCAAAATCTGAAAATGAAAAATGTGGGTCGGACCTTCTCTATTAATATGTTGTGCTAAGGCATTATACTCCTCTTTCCTCGCTACACTATAATAATGGTCCCTAATGCGTTCTTTCAGAGTACGATTCGTTTTGCCCACATAAAATTTGAAACATTGTGTACAATGGGCTATATATACTAAATTTTTTGAATTACATGAACCGTTCACTTTAAGCTCCCATAACCGTCTTGTTTCAGGATGTCTGTAATACCTAGACTCATCCACGTATGTACACTGCTTACAGTTGTTACACTTTTTGGTACCATTAAATTTCACAACCAGCCCCATACCTGAATCCATACCCATTAGGTTTCGATAACAAAACTGTTGTTTTAATGTCTTGTTGTTTTTATACACAAAACTAGGATTGTCACCTAACAACTCCTTCGTCTTGTCATCCACCATCAAGATGTTCCAACATTTTCCTATCACTTCCTTCACCTTCTGAATATTATTGCCATAGGGGATAATTATACTAAGATCCTGTTTCCTACAAGTAGTTCGTTGATTTTTACTCACCATTCGATTAGAAAAATACGGTTTAGCCTGCGTATTCCTTTGTGCAACTACTTGTTTACAAATAGCATCTATATCATTACTGTCATAGCCTCTAGATATAAAATCAGATCTTAATTTTGATAATTCATTAGTTAACACATTGTCATCACAACACAGCCTGGACAATCTAAAGGCTTGACCTTTAATTATGTTATTAAACACAGTTGGATTATGCATGCTATTACAGTGTAAATAATTCGGACAGTAGCAAGGTTTCCTATGCACATTAGTAACAATAGTGCCTTGAACAATACTTATATTAACATCTAAGTAATTAATGGAGGTATTCGAATTCTCCATTGTGAATTTCAAAAAATCACTTGTCATATTTATTTGATTCAAAAAGGCCTCTAAATCTGGAACACTACCCTGCCAAAGCAGAAAAAGATCATCCACAAAACGCCGGTGAAACAATATCTTTTGATGGTTTAACAAATATTGTTTCTCCCATGCTACCATTATTAGGTTTGCATAAGCGTTTGCGCAGCTTGTTCCCATTGCTACGCCCCTTTTTTGTCGGTATAACTTATTCTGATATAAGAACAAATTGTTCTCCAAAACCAATTCTAGTAAAAAAACATAGAAAATCTGCTTTTAAGGTGTCCATCCCTCCATCCGTTTCTAGCAGCCCTTTCGATATAAATAAACCTTTATCGTTAGGGATACTAGTAAACAACGATTCTACGTCTAAAGTAACAAGAATCAAATCAAATGGCTTACCATATGCTTGTACAAATGTATAAAGGTCATGTAAAAAATGTGCTGTATCTACCAAAATATGTTCATATACCAATATTAGCTGCTTCAACTGTTGATCTAAGTAGATGGACATTCCCTCCGTTGCCCAACCTGCACCAGCAACTATTGGTCTAAATTTGGGTAATGTCAGATGTTTATGAATCTTGGGTAATCCATGTAATTGTGGAATGATCGGAAAATCAACAGTAAAATAATCATATAAGTCCTTGTTAATGACATGTAAATTCAAACATTCAACAAGTGCTCTATCTATATCATCTAATACACCATAGACTTCTTTTAATGCTATCTCTTCATAGAGGCCCGATTGCCAAGTTTCTGCAGAAAGCCAACAACCTGCAAAGGACGATCATCCTCATTGCCCCATTCTGGCCTCGTCAAATTTGGTTCCCCTTTCTTCTGACACACCGCATTCGGGGACCCTGGATCCTGGACCCAGAGCCAGATCTACTGACTCACTCGTCAGGGTCTCCCCACCCCTCGCTCTTGTCCCTCCACCTAGCAGCTTGGCTGCTCCGATTCCCCACTTAGCCAGGTCTGATCTTCTTTCACCTGCAGTTCAGAATATACTAGTGGCTTCTCATAAAGCTTCCACTACTAAGACCTACACTAGTAAATGGAAGCGCTTTGTATTCTGGGCAAATACACAGCAATTGGACCCTGTCATAGCTCCTTTAAACAAAATCTTGGAGTTTTTAACAGAATTGTTCCACCAAGGTGCTTCTCCTGCCACTTTAAGAGTGCAATTGGCTGCCATCTCCAACTTTCATGTAGAAGAATGTGGGGCTCCTGTTATGGCCCACAGACTTTGTAAGGCCTTTTTAAAAGGGTCTTTTCATATTAGACCACCAGTTAGATCTCCTACATCCCCTTGGAGTCTAAACCTCTTATTATCTAAATTGATGTTACCCCCATTTGAACCAGCCTCCTCTTGTCCATTGAAGTATTTGTCGTGGAAGACCCTCTTCTTGGTAGCCATTACATCCGCTAGGCGAGTATCTGAGCTTCAGGCTCTCTCCATTAAACACCCTTATTTAATCTTTCACTCTGACAGAGTATCTCTTCGCACTAATTCATCCTTTCTCCCCAAAGTTTGCTCTATTAATAATATTAATCAATCCATTGAATTACCCACCTTTTTCAAGAATCACTCCAATAAAATGGAGTATATGTTACACAAGTTGGATGTCCACAGACAACTTAGATTTTACTTGGATAGAACAAAAGATCACAGAAAATCTGATCAACTTTTTGTAGCCTTTGCTGATAGCAGGAAAGGTGTAGCGTTACTAAAGAACTCTTTCTAAATGGTTAACTGATTGTATTATCTATGTTTATGATTCTTCAAATCAAGCTTTATCTGTCAAACCCAAAGGACATTCTACAAGATCAGTGTCTACATCCCTGGCTCATGCAGCTCACCTACCATTAGACGCTATTTGTGCGGCTGCTACTTGGTCTAAACCACATACATTCATTTGTCATTACAAGGTAGACAAGGTTTCTAGGGACAGGGCAACCTTTGGTTCCACTGTGCTCAAGAACGTCCTCCCGTGAGTTCCTCAGGAACATGGAGCTAGGGACGCTACCCATGTGTAAGAACAAACGGCGAGATCGAACACTCTCACATATAGAAGTTATGTCCTTACCATAACGTTCCATGTGGAGTGCTCATCTCGCCTTTGTTCTTACATTCCCACCCTCTCACCCTCAGGAAGAACGTTCAGTTTGGTGCCTGGTCTGGGTTATTCTGCTTCTGCATTGCAGTTGTTGTATATATGATATACATGTATATATATATATATATATATATATATATATATATATATATATATATAGATATATAGATATAAGTATTTTTGTGTCTATGTGATTGTTGGCATGAATGTGTTCTCTCTCTGACTGCTGGTTTGCTTGCAAACTAGATCTGAGGTAAAGGCAGAGGGGGATTGTGGGTATTAGGTTGTCTCGAGCTTCTTCTCGATGCAGAGCTTGCAAGCGGCCGACACGGAGCCGAGGATCGGCTCCGAACCCATGTGTAAGAACAAAGGCGAGATGAACACTCCACATGGAACGTTATGGTAAGGACATAACTTCTATTTTAAGGATATCTACTGTCTCCACTAAAGTATTTCTGTTCTGATAAACCCCGCACTAAAATTTGAAAAGACAAAGGGTGTTGATGCTTAGACTTTCTCATGTGGTGTCTTGCCAGGGATATCTTAAGAATCAGAGATGTCATAAGACCCAAAATCCTGAGGTGTTGTTCACAGTGATACAAATCTGAGTGGAAAACCTTAGACATAGATCTAAATAAAGATCTACTTTAGTCCTGTGGGAAAAAAGCTATTTCATCTAAAGTATCTAAATAACATCCCTGGAACACACAATCTGGTGTGAGGGAGTAAAGAAAGACTTTTGAATGTTCCATTGGAATCCTAGCTTCTGCAAGAGATCTCTCAACCAAGAGAGATTCTTGACACTTTGAAAAAGACTCTGGAAAGATAAGCATGTCATTTAAATGTGGATATCCTGTTGCCTGCAATGAACTCTAACTGGAGCTAGACACTTTGTGAGCACTCATGGTGCACTGGATAGTTCAAAGGATAAGGCAGAGACCTGATAAGTTTTGTGTTTGGATCACTGTAATAATATAATTAATACTTTTCCCATCTTTATCAGAAAGAATAGGCTTGGAATTAACTAAGTGCTTAGCAGCAGTGTGATCAACTAAATCTATGGCTCCTGGGTCATGTTTGGGAAAAGTGTATAAAAATTTAAAGGACAGGAACTTTTATATACACTCTATATGCGTTTTTAGGGGCAGCTGGCCGACTGTCAGAAAAATTGCTGGCAGTTATCTCACATCTTCTAAAGCAGACAGAACAGGATGAATGGGTGTAGGTTTTTGAAACTAGTATTTTTTAGGGACTGGGAGACCTCAGTATTTTTCCACTGGCATATTCTAGCAATAGTCTAAGAGAAAGAGAACCCCCCCCACACACACACACACACACACAGAGCTAGAATCAGAGTCTGAGTCTGAATCAAAGATCTGAGAAAAAATATTCATCCCTGCATCTTCCTGTTCAAATTCAGAATTTGCTGTCTGTTTAGGAAAAGAGGAACCCATCTTTCATTTCCAGGAACTGTTTAACAAGAAGAATCAGTGCCCTGAACTAACTCTTTAACAACTATGTCATGTAGAATGCCACACTTCTGGCTGCCTGTACACAGCTTGCATTCCAGAACATTTTCTGAAAAATAAAATTAAAACATAAAATAAACAAATATAAATCTTTGTGAACAGTCAAAGTTATTAAAACCACACAAATAGCAATGGTATCAGTAAGAAGTATTCATTACAGTGATGTCAGTGCATTCATAGTACCCGCGGTGGTGGTGCTGCGGTAGCGTTGTCTCCTCACAGTAAGACGCAGTTAGTTTCGATTCTCAGCTAGAGCGTCTTCTGCGTGGAGACATGCGTGAATGGGCGTACCTTCGCTGAAGGTTGTGCATCAGGCCTGGCAAGCCGGTACGTGAAAATCAACTGCCAATCATTAGCGGACCGGAGTTCCGCTGTGGTGACCCCTAACTGGGAAAAGCCGAAAGACACAAACAAACTGTAATATATTATACTGCACACAAACCCCAGATGGGGGCAGCTGTGTTACTATTGGCAGCATCTGCTTCCCCAGTGATGGGCACAGCATTGTGACACAACAAGGAAAACCTTCCCTGTTCCCTCTGCCAGAACCAACAAGAGAGGCTGTCCTTTGCCCATTGAGGGGATCCCTGCAGCCACAAAGGAAATAGCTAACCCCCAGTCCGTAGTGGCAGTATGGGCTATACCAGAGGGATCCAGGGTAAAAGTTGAGTGGTCGGAGGTAAAACAAATGACTACAGCACAGTCAACCACCTATTGCTGAGGCAAAGTGCTAGTCTGCTGTGGTGGGAAAAGGTTTAGCATATTTTTTTTTCTTTTTGTGGCTGGAAGAAGGACCAGTAGTCTGTTCCATGATCTTGCCGAAAATAGTGCCTCTTTCCTGAAAAAGACAAGCTGCAAATGCAGATAAACACTACCAGTCCATAAAAGGTACTTGACAGAAAAGACACAGTAAAAACACTTTAAAACACTATGCCAGCCCCATAAAAGAAAAATAAGCACCATCTCTCCACAAAAAACATATTTTCAGTTACTTTACACTATTTTTAAACTGACAGAAAAAATGAGTGCTCCGTTTAAAGTGTTACATTCTTGAAACAGTCCATTAAAACGCAATACTCCTTGCTTTAAAGTAACTTTCCTGAAGAGGAAAATAATAAAACATCAACAAAATGAAGAAAATGGAAGTTTTTTCTCCAAAGAGAACTTCTTCAGCCAGGAAAGGAAAGCACAAGCTCCCCATCAATCCTTGAAAGCCTCAGAGGAGCGTACTGTGTGTCAACAGTAAAGCTGTGAAGGGCTTTACACCCAGACTTGTCTTTTAGTCAGCACAGCCTGAGCTGCTTGACAGTTTGGGTACATGATAGATGCTCTAAAGCTTTGGATGTTGGCTGGGTGTGATTTCCTTGGCAGGATATAAACCAAACCAAAGCCAGTTGACACCATGATAGACAATAGAGTTCTTGGGGTTTCACCTGGATTCAGCATCACAAATTACCAGGCTTCCTGAGTCAGGAGTCCTACCCTATGTCAAGTAGCTTCTGAGGTCCTTTCTTATCCATGTCCTCCAGCAATATTGAACCTATTTTATTCTGGGGTTGATGGCTGCATCTATCACATTAGTACCTCAGGTAAGATTTTTACATGAGAGTTCTACAGTGAACACTGTCTGTGCAGTGGTCATTGTTACACCAAGCTTATTTCCCAGTGCCCCTCACATCAATTTACAGGAACCATATTTGTTGGTGGTTTACCTCGCTGATAGTCGTGTGGGGGTTGACCTTTCACTCTCCCACTCCCAATAGCCACTGTGACTATGGTCACCTCCCGTCTGGGTTGGGGGGCATTACAAAGGGAAGATGACTGAAGGCACGTGGTTGTTGACAAAGGCCAAGCTTCACATCAGTGTCTTGGAGATGAGGGCATTTTTTCTAGCACTACAGGCATTTCAAGAGTCCTTCCATAAGAATATGATTTCCATACAGCCAGATAACATGACAATGATCTGATATATTAACAAGCAAGAGAGGACATGTTCATGCCTGCTATACTGAGAAGCCATGAGAGTGTGACAGTGGGCAATATCTTCTCAACTCTGTTTGGTGACAATGCACATCCCAAGGACTTCCATTGTTCTGGTGGACAAACTGAGAAGATCTGTTCTCCTGCCTCACGAGAGGTCCCTCAGTCAGTGGCAACGATGAATCTGATATTGTTAATCCTTGTTCATTCCTTAAGTATGGGTATTGATTCCGACCTTGGAACCGAGCCGGCCATCTTCCAAGCTCGCGTCAGCTACAAACTCTCGAGCTAAACTCTTACCCAGAATTCCCCTCTCCCTGTTACCTCAGATTTAATTTGCCGCATCGCCATTCAGTCGTGTCAAGCTGCTTCTCTTGAGCTAAGTATAGATATTTGTTGTCAGACTAGCCTAAAATAACCTTTTCTGTCAGAAAAGTTTCTAATTTGTTGTCTCTTACCCTATTGCATTTAGCGACTATATCTTCTTGAGTTTCCTTCTCTTTACTCTGCAACTTTTACCGCAAGGTATTTTCTCCCTTACCATCGTTGGTAAACCCTTCTTTTCTTCATTACCTTCGGGTATTCTTTCATACCATTGCTGGTACCCTTTTTTCTGTTTCCTTTTCTATCATAGCAGATAAGGTAGTCCAGGATTTAAAAGGTGTTCAGATTGTGGACACAAATTACCTACAATCAGATGCACACTCTTTGTGTCTTTATTGCTTGGGTGTGTCTCATTTATCTGTTGACCTGCCCTGTGGTATTTGTAAAAAATTTTCTAATAGAACGTTGATTGAGAGGAAAAATAAATTGTTGCTGAAGGGACTTCTTAAATCTCCCTTTCAAGGGACTATTTCTGGGTCGGAGGCTTCAACCCCTCCTAGAGCCCATAAGAAAATATTGGATAATCCTACAAAGGCAAAGTCTCTGCCTTCGTCCCTGACTGGGGACTCCCACCAACCAAGACCTAAGAAGGCTAAAGTTTCTGTTTCGGAGCGCACTCAGTCGGCCCCAGCGCTTTTAATCCCTAGACCTTTGGCGCCATCAGTGATTTCGGCTCCATCTACTGTAGCCTTTACTATATCGGTACCGAGGGGCTCCTCAGTTCAGACTACTGCAACTACTACATCAGCACCAACTGTTCATTCGGCGCAGACCTTGACCACGTCGGCTCTGACATCTTACTCGGAACTGACGCCTCAGTTATTGGCACCAATTTTGTCGGTTCCAGCTTCGGTACCGGCAACCACTTCAGCACCGATCCTTTTGTACGTGCAGACCGTGACCTCAGCACCAATGATTTCCTCAGTGCAGACAGCTGTAGTCCAGTCTCTCTCAGCACCATTGTTCTCACTGCGGATTGGTGAAGTGGGCACCGAGCTTGTCTCTTCTGTGGACAGACCTGTTTCTCCCTCGGCTGTCTCAGTGAGGTCCACTAGAAGCCTTTCTGAACACGACGTGTTGCATCTTGTGGATCAAGTGCTTCTGGCCAGAGGTATCCAGCCCCCCACGACTTATCCTTCCTTGGGAGGTGATAACCCATCGCCAAAGACCCCTTCTTATTCTCCTCCTTCATTGCCTTTGAAGCCCATTGATATAGCACAGTCTTCCCCCTCTCCGGTTCCTTTTATGGACCTCACTAAGGACCCGCAGTTGCCTTCGTGGCAGGAGAGTTTTGGTACGACCCAGGATGATAGTTGTGACATGCGTAATTTGTTGTTTCACAGCCATCCCGGGACTGCGGGTCGGCAGGCTGAGCCACTTAGGGGAGGAGTGACCCCTGTCCTGGACACTCACCCCTCTTCAGGTGGATCAGCCTTCCAACTGATGGAGAAGGCTCTGGCTTCTGCTGGCAATACTGTGCTGTCTATCTCCCCGCCCTCTTCTGGACCGCTATGTTCACAAGTCGCACCTACCGGACACCGGGCGGAAGGGCCTCAGGACATATTCCCACAGGAAACCCCCTTTCCATTGTCTTCCCCAGCTTCCCCCTGTGAGGAAGTTCACCAGAAAAGTTTGTGCAAGAGGAAGCACATGGACTCTACAGAGGAGTCCCTCACTGTAGACACAGACTTTGATGATGGGGAAGGATCCCCTCAGTCACCCTCTGAGGTATCCTTTGGTGATATCTTCGAAATCCTTATACAGAGAGGTGACTGGCAGCCCTGTTATCCAACCTCTGAGGAGTCTGTGTTCCTGCAGGCCTTTTGCGCCTGGCCCCTACCTCCTGGGTTACTCCACCTGCCGATGAACTTGTCCGGCTCATCATGCAGCGTGTGTGGAAGGCTCCTGAGACAGTCGAGGCTATTCCCTGGAGGCCAGATAAGATTTCATCCCCTCCTGCTACGGATCCCCATTGGTCTAAAGGTCTTCCTGTGGATGCTCTGGTGGTGGCGGGCGCAACCAAAAAGGATCTGGTGGAAGAAGAAAGCCAGACTGTCCATCCGCCCAACAGAGAGTCCCGGGCCCTGGACAGGATGGGGAAGTGCACCTTTGCATCAGCGACCTTTGCTGTCAGGTCCCTGAATTATATGGCACACTTTACCATGCTTCAAATGGATTTAATTTCTGAGCTCTCTGAAACCTTGGCTGATGCCGTGTCTGATGAGGTCTGTGACAAAGTGGCCTCTCAGCTGGCCACCATTGAGTCAGTATCGAACTCCTCCATGCGACTGATATCTCACGCATCAGAAGAAGCAGCTAGAGCGGCAGGTTCAGCTGTGGTCTTGAGATGACAAGCCTGGATGCGCTTGTGCAATTTCGCGGAACCCTTTAAGGCTTCCTTTCTTAACGCTCCCATTGAAGCCTCCTAGTTGTTTGGACCCAAAGTTAAAAGCATACTGGCCAGATGTGAGCAGGACTGTAAGACCCTTTCTGGCGTAGGTGTCCGTTATTCTTTCCCTCAACGTGCTTTCTCCCGAAACCAAAAGAGTGGGAACATATGGTTCAAGAAGTCCCAGGGTCCTTTCTGTGACACATAGGCCGAGTTCTCCCCTAGAGGCAGAGGGGGAAACTCTCAGGGAAGACGCCCCTTTCGGGGTAGAGGGGATCCATGTAACCAAGGTTCCATGGACTCTTTTCCTGGCCAATCCTACCAGCGCTTCTGAAGAGCGGCCCAACTCCTTTCTTGTGGAGGTGGTTGAGGGTAAGTTTCTCCTTGTACCCTTCTGCTTGGCTAACCATCACCACCGATTCTTAGTACAAAGGATTATAACCAGAGGTTATCATATCCCCTTCAATCTTTGTCCTGTCCCTTCAAAAAACCTTCCAGATGTTCCACCCAGTCAAAGGGAAGAAGCAGCACTAGAGATAGAAAAGCTGCTAAGAAAAAGAGTCATCCAAATAGTCCCTCCAGACCAGATAGGATCCGGATTCTACTCTTCTATTTTTGGTGCCAAAGAAAACCAGGGACTGGAGACCAATTTTGGATTTCAGTATATTGAACAAGTTTGTAAGAGTACAAAAATTCCGGATGGTCACAATAAGTCTATCCTCCCGCTTTTGGAAAAAGACGATTGGATGTGCTCGATAGATCTTCAAGATGCGTACTACCACATAAAAGTGGACAGGCCATCAAGAAGATTTCTACGCTTTGTGCAGGAGCCAGTCACTACCAGTTCAGAGTACCGCCCTTTGGACTCTCTTCAACCCCCAGAGTGTTCACAAAGTGCATGGCAGTCGTCACAGCTCACTTGCGACTCCAAGGATTACAGGTGTTTCCATACCTAGACGACTGGTTCATCTCCGCCCCCACCAGACATCTATTGGAAGAAGCCCTGGCATATTCTCTCCTCACTGCACAAAGGCTAGGCATAACCATAAACTGGCAAAAATCCAATCTCACCCCATCTTAGTCCACAGAATTCATATTGGTCATCTTGGATACAAAGAATTGCAGAGCATCCATTCCAGAGCACAGAATTCTAAGGATAAAGCAACAACTGATCCCAATCATTTCAAGGGAGAAATCCACAGCTCACTCTGTCCTACAGCTGTTGGGTTCCATGGCAGCCTCCATAACCATTGTCCCCCTGGCCAGGTTTCATAAGAGGTTTCTACAATGGCTACTGCTCATCCAGTGGTATCCTTTTCAGCATCCTCTTTCAGCCAAGATTTGAGTAACCCACAACTGCAAACAGGATTTAAATTGGTGGATGACCCACAACACGTCACAATGGTCTCGCCCCTTCTTCCCCCAGCAGCCCAAGGCTACAGTGACCACGGACGCCTCCCTGATGGGGAGGGGGGTGCCATGTCAGGGACAGACAGTCCAAGGCACTTGGTCCAAATTGGAGGCCCAACTGCATATAAATGTTCTAGAGCTGAGGACGGTGCTTCTGGCGTTGCAAGCATTCCATCCTCTGCTGCCGTTTGGGACGATTGCGATACAGTCAGACAACATGGCAGTCGTCTGGTATATCAACAAACAAGGTGGAACCAAATGTTACCCCCTTTGCTGAGAGGCCATGAGGATATGGCAATGGGCGATGGCTACCAACCGTTTTCTTCTAGCAATGCACATTCCTGGGAGTTCCAGTGTAATAACAGATAGGCTCAGCAGGTACATTCTACAACCACACGAGTGGTCCCTGAATCCCTTGATAGCGGCGGAGATCTTCCACCGCTGGGGCTGTCCTTGCTGCGACCTCTTTGCATCCCCGACCAACTACAAATGCAGCAACTACGTCGCCCTGATTCCCTCTCCGGGACAGTCACCTAGGGACGCTCTAGTCCACGATTGGCCCTCGGGTCTTCTTTATGCATTCCCACCTATCCCCCTCATTCCCCAGTTTCTGAAGAAAGCCCGTCAGTTGAAGAGCAAGGTGATCCTCATAGCACCATATTGGCCTCATCAGATTTGGTTCCCCTTCCTTTGGCCTCACCTGCTAGATCAACCATGGATTCTCCATCCAGCCCCGGAGTTGATCTAACATCCGCAGAACCTGATTCATCCCAACTTGGACAGTGTGAAGCTCACAGCTTAGCTCCTCCAGTTCCTTTGATTGCCAGGCAGAATGATCTTTCTTTACCAGTATGGGACATTCGTATTGCATCTCATAAGTCTTCCACTAGAATTACTTATCTAAGCAAGTGGAAAAGGTTTACCTGTTGGCTGAAAGAAAAACAAGTAGACCCCTTCTCAGCACCGGTGTCGATAATACTAGAGTATCTGACCAACCTATTTCAATCGGGTCTATCGGCCTCTACAATTAGAGTTCATTTGGCTGCAATATCTAATTTCCATGAGGGTGTCCAAGACTCCTCTCTTATGTCACATAAATTATGCAAGACGTTCATAAAAGGTGTGAATCATCTGACGCCCCCTTTTAGAGAACCTATTCAACAATGGGATCTGTTTTTAGTTCTACAAGCTCTGACAATGCCACCTTTCAAACCAGCATCTTCTTGCAACCTCAAATATTTGTTATGGAAAACCTTGTTTTTGGTCGCCATTACTTCTGCCAGACGTATCTCTGAGCTTCAAGCCTTATGCATCAAGAGTCTATACTTGATTTTTCATAGAGAGTGTCTTTGAGAACTAATCCTTCATTTCTGCCAAAAGTGATCTCTGAAATGTCTGTTAATCAAACCATTGAATTGCCAGTTTTCTTCCCCAATCATTCAAACAAATTGCCTACATACCCTAGATAGTCACAGGCAAATTTGCTTCTACTTGAACATGACTAAGGCCTCTCGTAAATCAGACTAGTTATTTTTGGCCTATTCTTGACCTAGATTAGGATGTGCTGTTGCTAAGGTCACATTGGCTAGATGGTTGAAAGACCTTGTGACTATGATTGTTTTTTGCCATTCTTTTAGCCATTGTAGACAGTGATACCAAAATTGATAGATATGGATCATTGTGGTTTTGTGGAGGGGAGGCAAACATTTGACAATATTAACAGAACGTCAATGATCCAGAGGGAAGCAGAATGTAAGAAAATACCACTTATTGGTGTGTCTTGATCCAGATAAAGCATTCGACATAGACTGGGACTTCATGAGCAGGGCAATGGAAGCATTTGCTTTACGTGATACAATTATAAGGTTGATTAAGAGTATATATGAGGGATTTAAGAGTATATATGAGGGATTGGAAGCAAATACTGAAGTGGGTGGGGTTCTCTCAGATAACATACTCTTGAGTAGAGGAATCAGGCAGGGTTGTCTGCTATTCCCTTTATGTTTAGAACCATTGGCAAAGAAAATAAGGGATTCAGAAATTCAAGGATATGATTGGTATGGTAGCCAGGAAAAGTTGGCTCTATTTGCAGATGTTATTTTTTACATGACAAAACCAGAAAGGGGCATTACAGTGCTGTGGAATATTTTAAGACCGTTTCAGATCTTCTTGGGATACAAAATTAATGAAGCTAAAAGAAGGGCAATAGCGATAAATTATGTACCCACTCACGAATTGGTGCAACGATATCCATATTTATGGGGCCATGATAAAATGAAGTATTTAGGACTATGGATTAGAAATGGCTCGATTGTGGCAGCTAAGGATGTATGGGAAGAGACTAAACAGAAGGAAATACGAAACCTGAGAGACTTGAAGCTTTGTTATATGGATACAGATACTAAGATACAAGCAATTAAAATGATTTTAGTCCCTTTAGTCTTAACACAGGTCAGGCATATTTTTATCAACTAGAGGAGAAGCTGTGGATGGCAATTTAAAAAAGAGTTGAAGGATTTTATCTGGGAAGGGAAGACAGGAAGGGTTAAGTGAGATAAGATGATTTTTCCAGTAGAACAAGATGGACTAGGATTACCCATTTTGAGGGGGTATTTTAGAGCAACAAAGATAAGGCTCTTATATATAGCACAAGCAGAAAACTATAATTTAAAGTGGAATGGAATGATGATGATACAAGCGGGAAGCTCAGGAAATATGGAGAAATTGGGATTTTGGATGCAGACTCTTAAGGAGAACAACAAAACTGTATATAGTATTATATTCATAAAACAGAGAGTACTCTAAGAACTAAACCAGCATGGGAATGGAGAAAAGATATTCTGCCCATTGGTTAGGGATACAGATAATAGGCAAGAGTGGCAGGAATTTATTGGAGAAAACTGGTAAAGGAACTAAGGTATTGGTAGCAACTATCTAGTAAGGGAAAGGTAAAAGAATGAGAAGAGGCCAAGAATTCATTTGGACTACAGGGTAGAGATTGCCTTCCCTATCAAGGATTGATATCAGAATTTAGGCAAAGAGAAAGAAATAGGGGGCTCTTAAATGAAACACCAGCATTGGTGGAGTTTTTAATAGAATCTAGAACAGAAGCTGCCATTAAAAAAGGAATAATTAGCAGAGCATATAAAATATTGCATGGGAGAAAGGAAATTCACCCCGGGGATCACGTCAGTCGCCCTACTAGACAGGGGTCCAGGGAAGTAAATAGTGTGGGAAGAAATAGCCAGGGAATTGTTATGGTTAGGCTTTTATAGGCCCTAGGGCTGATAGCCTAGTACCAACCTATGAACCTATCAGTATAAGAATCAATCGGAGGAGCTTTAGAAGGATTGGGAAGAGAGATTGGATAAGCAATTCAGAAAGAGACAATGGGGGAATATATGTGTTATCTCCCAAATATGAAACAAAGTCTAGAAGATTTAAGATCTTTGCCTGGAAGTGTTTGCATCAGTATTTTTATACCCCAAGTAGACTCAAAAGAATTTTTTCTCATGTGGATTGCAAATGTTGGAGATATGATGAGCAGGAAAGAGGTGACTGGGAACATATTTTTTGGGAGTGTGATGAGCTGGCAGATTTCAGGGATTTCCTGGGGGCTGCTGTGTTGGAGATGCAGGCTGAGCAGATTGGATTGACTGGGGGGGGTGATTTTTTTGAGTTGCACAGTGGTGCAGCAGTTGCATTGTTGCCTCACAGCAAGAGGATCTCTTGTTTGATTCTCAGCTGGGGTGCCTTCTGTGTGGAGTCTCCATGTCCTCCCTGTGTTTGTGTTGATTTCCTCCGGGTGCTCCGGTTTCCTCCCACATTGCAAAGATGTGTGTTTGGAATTTTTTTCCCCAGGATTCCATGGAAAATTTGCTTCCCTCCAAGTCTGACTTTCCCAAAAAACAAATGTTAAATAAATTATACAGAATCGGAATTGCCTAGATATAGTAAAGCCTTGCTGAGTCTAATTATGGTGGCTGTCCAAAAAGCAATTGCTAGAAAATGGAAGTCAAAGTGTAGACCAGCTTTATTAGAAATAGTGAATATAGTAACAGAGATAAAACAACTGGAATTGTGATCTTTAGAAAAGGGAAGGAGCAAACTGCGTAGGAGAAAATGGGAATTGTGGGAGCAATATATGCAGAGAAGGAACGAGATTTAAGAGGCAGGATTTAAATGAGCCATATGATGCTTAACTGACAATGATTGGATGGATTATAAGTGATGTATAATGTCTGCAACTACAGTTGTTTCAGTGGTGTCTGTGATGTGTAATTTTTGCAAATAAAGTGGTGTCAGTGTTTGTTTTTCATTTATATAAATGTAAGATTGCCCCTGCCAAGCATGATAATTTAATAAAGATGTTTGTTGGGGGGGACAGGTACCCTTGTATAAAGGGGAAAATATTAGGTAGGTTCTAAGCAAAGACATGATTGGGTGTTGAGAAGATAATGTTTGAGTTCCTTTTTGAAGTGCACAGGGTGTATCATGGAGTGTATGTGTAGAGGAAGTTTGTTCCAAGTGTGGGCTATAGAGCAGTTATATTGTAGTTTGCCTATGTTCTTCTTTGGATGATTTACATTCAGAAGTTGTTGTTTAGAGGTGTGGAGGGTTCTAGAAAGGGTGTAGGTAGATAACAGAGTAGTGAGAGCTGGACAGGATGAAGGCCTGTATAGAATGGAGTGAATAATTTGAAATTGAGAAAGTAGCAGTAGTTGTGGGAATTCGAGCCATTGTAATGAGTTCAGGGACAGGTAGTGATGGGAGTTGAATGGTGAGTTTGTAATGAATCTTGCAATTTTGTGGTAAGTTTGTTGCAGTTTGTTCCTGGTAGTAGCTTGCATATTGGTTAGTATGGGGCCTGTGTAGAGAAGTATGGGCAGGAGGAACGACTGTGCTAAGGGGAATCTAGCATTTGGAGTAAGAAATGTTTTGTTGCGATAGAGAATTCTTTCTTCCCATAACACGTCTGTCCCCCTAGTTCGCCCAGATCTTGTTTGACACCTTTGTGAACATCATCCTTGATAGTGCTGTGCACTATTTTAATACCACCTTCCTTGATATACTTAATAGGCTAGCCCCTTGCAGAACTACTAGAGTAAAATCTAGCTATGCAGCTTGGTTAACAAGACACTAAAAATCTACTCAAACAGAGACAAAGCCTGGACACTTTGGCATTCCAACAAAAATCAAGTTAACCTACATCACTACAGGCAACTTTGAAACAAGACCAAGTCCAAGGTCAAACTAGAAAAAAAAAAATACTATACTGTAATATAGCAACAGCATCACAAGAACCCCCAAAACATTTGATGTTAAGTTGTCCCGTCTCGCCTTTTTTCTTGCTGTTTGGGTTCGGAGCAGATCCTCGGCTCCAACTCAGCCTATTTCTATAGCTCGAGAGCTATTTACTGGCTCAAGGCTAACCCTTATCCCAGAATGCCCAGCTTCAGCTACCCAGATCTTGTTTGCCGCTTCAACTACGAGGTTGCTTCGTTACTGGCTCAGGCTTAGTATAGTTTTTTCTATAATAATAATCATTGTTTATTCTTAAAAATGTGTTTAGTTTTTTGTCTAGATATAGTACTTTATCCCTTATCGCCTTTCTTGTGTGTGTTGTAGCTTTGCTGGCCATCGCTCCATATCTCACAGCCCTTCTGTTTCCCCTGAACTCGTTTAAATTAGAGAGTCCTCCCCCTCCTTAGAGCAGCTATTTAAATTAGAGGCTCTCCTTTCTGTTCCTTAACTGTAAAAAAAAAAAAAAAAAAAAAAAAATCTGTTTTTAGTATAGTACTAACATGTCTAAAGAGGCCAAAGTTTCTGGCTTCAAAAAGTGTGACTCATGCTATCAGAAAATGTCTCTGACAGATGGGCACACTAGCTGTGTTTATTGTTTAGGGGCTGTGCACCTGCAGGACTCCTGCTCTATCTGTCATGCATTTAGTCCAAGGGTCCTCCAGGAGCGCAAAAATAAATTAATCCTTCGAGGATTATTGAAACCACAGGATTCCCCGGCTAAAGGTTCTCAGCCAGTGAAATCCTCTAAGTCTGTCAAGCCGTTGGTTCCATCCTCGGAACCGACTCCTAGTCTTGAAGAACCAAGTTTGTTGGTTCCGACTAGCATCGACAAGTCATCTACTCTCGATCCTCCAGGTTATCGGATCTGGACATGGAGAGAGTAGTCAGCAGGTTGCTTAAATCACAGGCCCTTGCGAAATTACTTTCCAGCCCACCTCAGCAGGTTGCGGCTCCATCCTCCTCCATTTCCATTCCTCCTCCGACTACACTTAGTTCGGAGCCGGAGACCATGGACGTGCTGATAGTAGAACCGACTGCACAGATCACCTCCTCTTCACTTCCGTCGGCTCCGATCACATCGATTGTTCTGTCCATCGAGGGATCTGGGTGCCGAAGAGTTCTCGTTGGCTCCGAGGAGGGATGTGGCATCGGTCCCTTGTCCGACCCCACTCTCCCTCTTCAGCTCAGGTGAGCTCTGCTCCCACATCGGCCTCAGAACCGTCGCCCTCGATGCGGAGAAGGACTCCCGTCTATTCGGAGCCAGAGCTTTCTTTGCCTCGAGGTTGTGCGCAATGTTCTGTCCCCTGGCAGCCCTACTATCAACTCCATTGGCTCCTTCTCTTGTGGTGCCTGTGCCAACCTCTGCTCCTTCTCCAGCCCAGAGGTGTAGGGAACCTATGCCCCAGGACACCCCACTGGCTGACCCCTCATCTTCCGAGGCCTCCTCTGGTCTCTTAGAGGAGCCTCCTCGGACGAAGTGCAAGAGAAAGCACCTAGATTCCCCTGAGTCTATCACCTCAGATACAGACCTGGATGAATCGGAAGGGTCCCCCAGGTCCCCCTCTGAAGATGTTTACTTTTCAAACATCCTTGAAATGCTTAGGCAGAGGGTGGCTGGTCTTCCCTAACCCCTACCAAGGACGAGTCTGTATACCTGGAGGCATTTGGTTCCCAACCCTCCACCTTTCGATCCACTCATGTCTGTTGTGGCTTGAAAGGCTTGGTCAGCTCCAGATTCTGTGGAACCTACTCCAAGGAAACCAAATAAATTCATAACAGCCCCCCAGGACAAACAATTTCTCTCTAAAGGTGTGCCAGTTGATGCCATGGTGGTAGCAGCAGCCACCAAGAAAGAGTTAGCAGAAACTTTATCTGTCCATCCACCAAACAAAGAGTCTAGGACGATGGACAGATATGGGAAGCGAATGTTTTCCTCAGCGACCTTCTCAATGAGGTCCCTGAATTACCTCTCTCATTTTACACGTCTTCAAAGGGATCTCCTAAAAGAGCTTGGAGATACCCTACAAGATCCTACAGCTGAGGGAGCATCAGCCAAAATAGCTTCCCAGCTTGTGACTCTTAATTCTATAGTCAACTCCTCCATGAGGCTGATTTCCTATGCAACCGATGGAGCGAGCAGAGCCGCAGGTACATGAGTGACTCTCAGGAGACATGCTTGGCTGCTGCTCTGTCAATTTGCGGAACCCTTTCGGGCGTCCTTCACGAATACTCCCTTTGATGGCTCCTCTCTTTTTGGGCCTCAGGTGAAAAACACGCTTACCAGGTGCGAGCAGGAAGGCAAGACTCTCTTTGCCGTGGGAGTCCGTTTTTCCACTCCTAACAGACCTTATCTTAAAGGTCAAAAGTGTGGAAAGATGTGGTTTCGTAAGTCCCAGGGACCCTTGCCTGACACACGTGGTAATTTTTCCCCCAGGGGCAGAGGGGGAAACAACAACAATAGCAGACGCTGCCCTCGTGGCAGAGGGGGACTGCAAAATCAGGGTGACAGAGAAACTTTCTCTGCCAAACCCTTCCAGCATCCCTGACGGGTTGCCCGACTGCTCACCTCTGGAGGCAGTCAGGGGAAGACTTTCCCTGTACCCAAAAGCCTGGCAAAATATAACGAGAGACAAATGGGTGCTATCTATCATATCCGGAAGTTACAAAATCCCCTTTCATCAACACCCTCTAAAGTCAAAAAAGTCCATCCCAGATGTTCCACCCAGTCTAAGGGATCCAGCAGTTACTCAAGTTTCAAAACTGCTAGAAAAAAGAGCCATTCAGGAAGTCCCCACAGGCCAACTAGGATCCAGAACTTACTCAAGATTCTTTTTAGTACCAAAAAAGACAGGGGACTGGAGACAAATACTGGATCTCAGCAGATTGAACAAATCTGTACAAAAAGAAAAGTTCCGGATGGTAACACTGCAGTCCATTCTACCCTTTCTGGGTCAGGACAACTGGATGTGCTCCACAGATCTTCAGGATGCGTACTACCATATCAAAATGGACAGACGCTCCAGGAGATTTTTTCGCTTTCAGTTAGGGGCCAGTAATTATCAGTTCAGAGCTCTGCCCTTTGTTCTCAACACATTCCCCAGGGAGTTCACCAAATGTATGGCAGTAGTCACGGCTCACCTAAGATGTCAGGAATTCCAGGTGTTTCCCTATCTAGACGACTGGCTCCTAACTGCTACCACCAGGCATTAACTCTTAGAGGCACGGGATTATACAATATCAACCTGCACCCAACTAGGCATTACAGTAAATTTCAAAAAATCTGCCTTCTTGCCCTGTCAATCTGTTACTATTTAGGAGCAGAATTACACACAAAACAGATGTTTGCAAGGTTACCTCAGGAAAGAGTTTTCTCTATTCGCCAACAAGTGTCATTTCTAATGCAGAGCAGAAAGGTCCAAGTCAGACATGTCTTGCAAGTTCTAGGCTCCATGTTAGCTGCCATTCTTCGGAGTCCTTCAGTGGATTCTCTTCACGCAGTGGTCCTTCCAGGAACTACCCATGTCTCACATGATCCTGATTACAGAAATATGCAAAAGACACCTCTCTTGGTGGATGGTCTCCCCACTGGTGACTCAGGGCAGACCTTTCATTCAACCCCCTCTGGTAGCCACAGCGTCCACAGACACCTCCCTGATAGGGTGGGGGGGGGCATTATCTAGGCAGGACAGTCCAAGGCATGTGGCAACCTCACGAGTACCATCTGCATATCATTGTCCTAGAGATGAGAGCGGTGCTCCTAGCATTGCAAGTTCTTCAAGACTCTCTTCCTTCCGGGACTATTGCGATCCAAACAGACAACATGTCAGTTGTGTGGTACATCAACAAGCAGGGCCGGACCAGGTCCTACCCCTTGTGTCGAGAAGCCCTCAGGCTATGGCAATGGGCGATTTCCTCCCAATGTCTTCTGACAGCAACGCACATCCCTGGGAAATCCATTGTAATAGCAGACAGGCTCAGCAGGGCTATCCTCATGCCTCACGAGTGGTCTCTGAATCATGAAGTTGCGGACCTTATCTTCCGCAAATGGGACCAGCCTTGCTGCGATCTATTTGCAACCCCCCCCCCCCCAAACAACAAATGCAGCAGCTGCTTCTCCCTGCTTCCTCCTCCAGGTCAAACTCCCAGGGATGGCTCTAGTCCACGATTGGCCTCGGGGACTACTTTATGCATTTCCCCCCTTTTCCCGTAATTCCAAGACTCCTACAGAAAGCAAAATCGTTGGGTTGCAAAATGATCCTCATTGCCCCCTGTTGGCCTCGACAGATATGGTTTCTGTTCCTGCCCCTTCACTTTCTAGACCAGCCGTGGATTCTGGACCCAGTGCCAGATCTGTTGATTCATCAGTCAGGCGGGTTACACCAATCCCTTCAGATTCTCAAGCTCACAGCTTGGTTTCTCCACTTCCTACTTTAGCCAGGCTTCCAAGTATCTGCCCAGCAGTTCGCGATATTATTGTGTCTTCCCATAAGTCAACTACAAGAAAGACTTATGCTAGCAAATGGAAAAGATTTTCTTACTGGGCAGAATCTAGAAACTTAGACCCCTTTTCAGCCCCAGTCCATCAAATTCTAGAATTTCTAGCAGAGCTTTTCCATTCAGGTGCAGCTGCTGGTATCATCAGGGTACAACTGGCAGCGATATCTAATTTCCATATTGGAATTCTTAATTCTAGCATAATGTCTCATAATCTGCAAAGCCTTCATGAGAGGAACATCTCTTCTTAGACCCCCAGTTGAGGGATCCACCTCCTCCTTGGGATCTCAGTTTAGTTTTGACTTCTTTGATTCTGCCTCCATTTGAACCAGCAGGTTCATGTCCCTTAAAATTTCTTTTTTGGAAAACACTTTTTCTGGTTGCTATTACCTCAGCTAGACGTGTTTCAGAACTCCAAGCACTCTGTGTTCGTCCTCCATATATGGTGTTTCACAAAGATAGAGTTTCTCTGAGAACCAACCCATCCTTCATACCAAAAGTCTGTTCAGAAAACAGTTTAAATCAATCCATCGATCTCCCCGTCTTCTTTCCCAATTATAGCAACAAGGCAGAATACGGTCTTCACCAACTGGATGTGCACAGACAATTACGTTTTTACCTCCATAGGACCAAAGAGCTAAGAAAGTCAGACCAATTATTTCTCTCTTATGCTCACAATAAGCAAGGCCTTCCAGTTTCTAAGGTGACCTTATCCAAATGGTTATCTGACACCATTGCCTTTATTTATCAGTTAAGGCATAAACATCTACCAGCAAAACCGAAAGGTCATTCTACTAGAGCATTAGCCACGTCTGTAGCCTTTCAGTCCAAATTGCCCATAGACTCAATTTTTTGCAGCTGCCACTTGGGCAAACCCTCGTACCTTTATCTCTCATTACAAAGGGGATGTGGTCTTCCGAAGCAGGGCTTCCTTTGGTTCCACAGTTCTGAAGAGTCTGTTCCAATGAGCCACCCGGGGTCTTTAGGTGCTGGATGCTGTCCCAAACAGCAAGAACGAAGGCGAGATGGGACAACTTAACATAAAGAAGTTATGTACCTACCATAACGTTCCATGTTAGTTGTCCTTCATCTCCCCCCCTCCTTCCCCCTTCATGGAAGATTGAGAGGAGTTCACTATGGTTTTACTGGCTGATTTCCTTTGTTCACATGCCAGGTAATTTTATGACAGTTCACTCTGATCTGTTATTTTGGTAAATCAGTTTTAGGTTGCTGGTTATTTTATATGTCTAGTGCGCTATCACATACGAGATCTGAGTAGCTTACGCTAGGCATTCTGGGATAAGGGTTAGCCTAGAGCCAGTAAATATCTCTCGAGCTATAGAAGGTAGGCCGAGTCGTAGCCGAGGATCGGCTCCAAACCCAAACAGCAAGAAGGAAGGCGAGATGAAGGACAACTAACATGGAAAATTATGGTAGGTTCATAATTTCTTTTTCTGCCATGAAAGAACTTCTTCAAACCAGTCAGTCATTCACACATACCCCTTCAAACACTAACAATAACAACAGCATTACTGCACAATATCGTTAATTTTTTACAAATTCCATATGCTCTCTTTCCAAGTCCCATCTTGATGCATGTCCTATTATCCCAACTATACCCAATGAAACCAACAACACCTCCTTTAAACTGTAGAAACTCATATCATAAAAAGTTACTCTCTAAACTTAAACCCACAACTTTTGCAGCTGAAAACCTACCTACGGAATTCCTAAAAATAGCAGCAGATGTCACCTGTCCCATCTCTATTCTGATTAACTGTTCTGTCACTGAATGCTACATTCCCTTAATCTGGAAAATATATTATCCTTGTGCATAAAGGTGGCAACTCTACTGAGTTCTGTAACTGCAGACGCATTGCTGTCTTACTGCTCCTATCCAAAATATTAGGAAAATGAATCCACATGCAACTTTTAAACTACCTATAACTAGTAATCTCTTATCTAACACACAGCACAGTTTTCGCCCTAAGCATAGTACCAGAACTGCCCTTCTAAGTTTTATTAATACCATCAGCCAATTTAGAAATGATAGGAAATGTGTATCCTCCATCTTGTTAGATCTATCCAAATCTTTTGATACTGTCTTCCATCAGAAACTTCTTGCTGAACTTTCCACCATAAATCTTTGCCACTTTTCCCTTGCATGGTTCCATAATTACTTAACTGGCTGATAGCACCGTGTAAAATGGCAACAGTAACTCTCATCCCTGTTATCTTTCAGCATGGGGGTTTCCTTAAAGTTTTTTTCTAGGTCCCGTACTTTTTAGTATCTTAACCAATAGACTCCATACATCTACTCCCGTAGGCCTCCATCGTTCAGTACTCAGATGACTTTACTCTTATCTATGTTGCATCTTCCCTAAAACAACTTGAAGCTGCAACTCAGCAGTCCTTCTTAGCTGTCAAATCCTGGTTGTCTGACTCACAACTGATTCTGAACCCATCCCAAACCTAACTGATGCTCTTTCTCCCAGTAAATCACAAAATCCCCCTACTCTATTACAGATGTATTTTTCCGACAACACCGTAATAGCAGCCATATCACAAAAGGAATTGGGTGTTCTAATTGACAATAATTTGAAATTCGACAAACACCTACCCCAGTCCATCAAAAAGACACATTAAACTAGGTTCTCTGTATAGAATCAAACCTTTCCTCACTAACACTACAAGAAAGACAGGCAATTGTCAGAAGTCACCTACTCTCCACCCTGCTATATGCCTCTCCTATCTTCACTAACTTAAAGAAAACTGATCTACCCAAGCTTGAAACCTGCTATAATAAAATAACTAAATTTGCCACAAACTCCCCACATAGGTCTCACCACTTCTGCCTTACAACAACTCAACTGGCTAGAAATACCCCGTTATTTAACCTACACTCAACTCACCACCTCTCTCAGACTGCTATACCAACTTGATAAAAAACCTCTGCTCTTCAACTTATGCTTCAACTTTGTACTAACACATGACTACTCAGATCCTCAAATAAATCTTTATTACGTTTCTAAATCCAACAATAATGCTGGAGACTCCCTCTACTCTTGACTTCAGCAACAAAATATGGAATTCTATCCCTCAGTCTATCATAACTATTCCTGACCCAACTCACTTGAAAAGGCTACTTAGGTATTCCTCAGTAACAGCTGCCTCTGCTCTTTTACTACTCCTGGCTAAATCCTATTCCCCTCGTTTAGCATCTGGTCATCCTACTGTATTACCATTCTATGTTCACCATATATAATTTAACTTAATACTTTACCTCTCCTGTTCACTATTAATTTATCCATTCAACTTCTCTTCTTTAAATATCCTGTTACTAGTACATATTAATTCTTACTGTTCTCTCACCTCTTTTCCTTAACATCTATTCACTTCTCTTCCTCTCCCCTAGTATACTTCCTCCTTCCTCTGTACCTTTTTCTCCTCTCTCCTGCCTTCCCTGTTCTACTCAACTCTCTTAAGTATTTCACTTCTTCAGTTTTTACTACTGTTACTTATACATTTGTGAGATTGCCACTTATCTGATGTCTGTTTCAGTACTCTTAATGCTATTTGAAAAACTGATTGTGTGCTTGTATGTCTTTATTATATTATTTGTGTCATATTCTAGTCAATGTAACTCGATGTACTTTTGTGATGTGTCTAACTTGTGTGTTCTAAGTGTTTGTTAATTGCCTCTGAAGCTTTTCTCCAAGGGTCTTCAATGGAAATGGGCTCTTCCTCAGTCAGACTATCCTAGTAAACAAACATTAAATAAATATGTAGCAGATAAATGCTCCATCCTATTTTATAATAGATAAATATTTCTCTTTGTGATTTAACTTGCTAGATAGCTAATTATTGGTAGTATCTTTATTCCTGAACTACTGTAGATCTCCTCTTTGAAGTTTTCTGTCATATTTTAAAATGAAGCTCTTTTGGCATCCATTGCCATCTTCCAAGTTTTCTTTCTTGTTTATATGGTCAGATGTGTCTGAGTTTTGGATCAAAGTAGTCTAGTCAACCTCATCTGGTCCAGAGACTGTACTGAGGCTCTCTGTGCTGTTCGTGGTGTTGGTGATCTACGCCTTTGACACCTCTGTTCTGATACCCTCATCAGGGCTAGCCTCTTTCTAAGTTTTGGAAGTCCCTCTCTGGCATTTTCCTACTTTTCGAAGGGATAGCTGGATCCATCTGCAGCTGCGGGCTCTTCTGGTACTGTGGCAATAGGCACAACCTTCCAGGTGCTGGGGAGGATCATTTCTTCACCTAAGAGAGTGGAGTCACAGGTTCCACCAGTCTCACTCCCTCCCATTGACCATCTTTCTGTCTTTGCTTGTTCCTCTCTGACATACGTAAGTTATGGCCATTTTGTCACCCTCTTAATAACTGCCTAGAAGCAGAAGCAACCCACTGGGAATTCAGGAGGCTCATCCCCGGATGTCCGAGAAAGAGGGCATGTAAAGAACACATTGATCCCCCTCCCCCACAGAGTTTCTAACATTAGATACAGACTCTGAGGTTAGAGAGGGTTGCCTGCAGACACCTCCAGAGGACACTTCCTTTGGTTACATTCTAGAATTAATGTGCTGGAAAGGATCCTGACCCTCAGAACCCCCTCACCCGAGGATGAAGAGGTATTATTTGAGGTGTATGGGATGACACCATGTGCTCTGAATGGTCCCTACAGCAGAGGTTGCCCCTTTAATAGGTGCAGGCCCAGGGGCTGAGGATCAAGGGGTATCACTGATCATTTTCTGACAGGAGACCCCCAAACCACTGAAGGCCTGCCTGACTTCACCCTAGAGGCAGTCAGGGATGAATATTCCAGTATCCAGACTTGTGGTTTGTCATCACATAAGTCAATTGCATAAGAGGGAAAATATCCAGTGACTATTGCATTCCATTTTTGGACCCCCCCCCCAAACAAATCAGTCATCGCCTGACATCCCACCCAACCAGGCAAAGGTAACCTTAAAAGAGGTACTTTCTCTTCTTGGAAAAAAAGAGCTATTCAGGAGGTCCCACCAAACCAGACAGGGTCAGGATTTTATTCCAGATTATTTTTGGTTCCAAAGAAAACCAAGGATCTCAGGCCCATTTTGTTCCTCGGTTTCCTAAATACTTAGATAAAAAAGACCCACTTTAGAATGATCACAGTGCAATCAATTTTACCTTGCTTAGAGAAGAACCAATAGATGTGTTTGATAGCTGTCCAGGACTCTTACCTTCACAAAAAGATAGCAAGGGAGTCCAGGACATATTTACGCTTTGTGGTAGGAGCCACTCATTATTAATTCAGGGCCGTACCATTTGGCCTCACTACAGCCCCCAGGGTGTTTACCAAATTTAAGGCAGTCATAGCAGCCCATCTTTGACTGCAGGGACACAAAATATATTACTATACTTGGGCTCCTGGCTGCACCCTTGATAAGAGTCCCCCAAGAAAGCTGGAGACTACCTTCATCAACTATGCAGCTCTCTAAATATAGCCTTCAGCTTATAGAAATCCAGACAGCTTCTAATATTGGGATTCCGGATTTCACCTGGACACCACTCTGTCTGTTGTCTTGCTTCCTCAAGAGAGAATTCAAACCTTATGCTAAACAGTGGAGACTGTCTTTCTGACCAGTCATCCTACTGCACGTTTCATGCTCAGAGTCTTGGGCTTAATGGGATATTAATAGTCCTATTTTGGAATTTTACAGTGACTTCTACAATCTCAATGGTCCCCGTACTACCATCCTCTCTCCAAGACCATAATTATTACTCAGTCTTGCAAGAAGCATTTTCACGTATGGCTCAGTGTTCTGCTTCTACATGGGGCCATCCCTTTCAAACTCCACCATCAACAGTAATCACAGATACCTCCTTCCAGTGGAGGGAGGATGATATTGCTGAGGGAAAATGGTCTAAAGTCCTTAGACACAGAATAAGACCTAGAGTTGATAAGTCTTCCTTGTGTTGCAGGAATTTCAGGATTGCCTTCTTCAGTGTGTGTTTTCCATTCAGACAGATAATGACTTTTCGTCTGATAAGGACGAGTCAGGTCCTATCCCTCATATTGGGAAGCAATGAGACTATGGCAATGAACAATTGTTTCTCACTGTTTTCTGATGGCAAAATACAATCCCGGGATGCTCAGTGAACTGGTGGACAAACTCAGCAGAAATCTTCTATTGCCTTATGAGCAGTCCCTTAATCCGGCGACTGCCAAAAGGATATTCAGTCTCTGAGACACACCCTGCTGCAAACTCTTTCCTGCACATTACAGCACAAAATGCAGCAGCTTCTTTGTTATGAGGGACAACTCCCTTAGGATGCTGTGTGTCAGCACTGGCAACCAGGGGTTACTGTATGCATATTCACCCCCTACCATTAATGTCTAAATTCCTGCAGAAAGATCTACAATGCAAGGTGATTGTCATCTTCATAACCCCTTATTGGCCCAGACAAATTTGGTTCCTTGTATTGAACCCTCATTTGAGAGAGCCCCCTTCACTGCTAGATCCAATTCCAGATATCATAACTCACTCCCTCTGGGGGGCCTCACTCAGATATTCCTAATCTGAAACTAACTGCATGGTTTATCCAGTTCCAGTGATAGTGAGGTACTATTCTCTTCCCCAAGAAGTGGTAAGTTTTCTAACAGCCTCTCAGAACCCTTCCACTTGTAACATCTTTTGTAACAAATGGAAGAATTTTGTTGTTTGAGGTGGTATTAAAAACTTTTTCAGCCTCTGTTCTGGATGTTTTGCACTTTTTCACTCCAGATCTAGTTTCCTTACTGTCAAAATTCAGTGTGCAGTGATTTCTTCCTTTCATATTCGTTTTCAGAATCACTTCTTGGCCTTCCATAAACTATGCAAGGCCTTTCTCAAAAGTACCTTCCTATTACGTCCACCTGTTAAAGACCGAGTTCCACTATGGGACTTGAATTTTATTTTGGTAGCCGTAACAAAGCCTCCCTTTGGACCACCATCTGCTGCAGAGCCCAAGCTTTTGTCTTGGAAAACCATTTTTCTAATGGCAATCACCTCAGCTAGAAGGATTTCAGGGCTCTATGCTCTATCTTCAGTTTCCCTAGTCTTGTCTTGCACAATCACAGGGTAATATTAAGAACTAATTAATTTGATGTTGTCAATCTTCATTCATCTTTCACCTTTGGGTACTCTGTTCTGATCCTTGGAACCGGCTCGGCCGTAATACAGCTCACGCCAGCCAAAAACTCTTGAGCTAAGACTCTCTACCCACAATACCTCTCTCCATATTACCTCAGATCTCATTTGCCTGTCTTGTCACAAGATGCATCAGCTATTCCTGTCGCAGCTAAGTGAAATTTCTTTATTTTTCAAAGTTTTTTCTCATCTCCTTTCTACTCTTATATGCTTATATTTCTTGTATTTTAGTCTTTACCCAACTTTTTCTGGTTGAGTGAGTGTTTTTCCCCTGCACTTTCTAGTACTCTTTATACCATCGTTGGTTGCCCCCTCCTTTCCTTTTTCTACCTCCTCAGGTAGGTCTCTCTCTTACCATTCTTGGTATTTTCTTTCTCTTGCCAATCCTTGGTATTTCTTTCTGCCATAGTTGATAGTTTTCCTGTCCTGTCCTTTCGCGTGTGTGTTTGTGTGAGAGTGTTTCCACCAGTTGACTCCTCTCCTTCCTTGTCAACATGGCTGAGAAAAAAAAGGCACAACAAGATTCAAACAGTGCTAGGATTATGGACGGAAGATGCCCAATTCATATGGACACTCTCCCTGTGTTTATTGTCTGGGTGCAGCTCATTTGGCCCAAGAATGTTCTATCTGCCAGGCCTTTAGTAACAGGGCTTTGGTTGTGTGCAGAAATAAATTGATTTTGAAAGGTTTACTTAAGTCTTCCTTCGAAGAAGCCTTGTCCAAGACACTGCTCCTTCTCCTTCTAAAATCTGACCAGGGTTCAAAGAAAAGCCATTTGGTGCCAACTCCTCCTTCGACACCAGTGGCAAAGAAATATAAACCATCTGAACCCCCTCCACATCCATGGAATTGAAGGCCAGGGTTCCAAGACTTTCGGAACAGACAACCTCCTCAGCACAAGTTACTACTATGGCACCACAAGTCCCGGCACCAACTTCTTTAGCTTCCTGGTCGGTGCTGACCTCACCTACTGCACCACAGCAGATTTTACTCACACCTTCAGTGCTGAAATTAGAAATGATTTTCTTACACAGGACAAGGTATTCACCATCTATCAACCCTTTTGTAGGGCAGTTTCCCAGTCCTTTTTTGGAAAGGCCAGAATCTCCCTTTGGATTACCTCTCCATTTTTCCAGGAGTCTCACTGAAGTGGACATTGTGAGGTTGTCGGATCAGCTGCCAGTGGCCAGGAGTCTTTCTATTTCCTCCCAGACCCCTCTCTCTTATGAAGTTGGGGTGATTTCTCCGAGGACTCCAACATATCTTCCTCCTCAGATGGCTTAGAGCTTCCTGCTCCAATCCCTCCAGTCCAGCTGCTCTGGTACTGACAGATCCTCTGCCAGGATCTGCCCTGACTTCTTCAGTTCCTTTGGAACTGGTGGATTCCCAGGACAGTAGCTCCCCTGTCGGGTCTGGGTTTTTTGGATCAGCCCTGGCTTTTTATTAGGGGTCATCCTTAACTCTGGGAACTTTGGCGGCTGTGGGCTGCCCCTCAGCTCCTGCTTTGGAGGTGAGTCTCTCGGGGCAGGGTGTGACCTCGGTTCCGAGGTTGTCTTTCTCTGTTCTGGGCTCCCATCCCTCTTCGCAGGCCTGCCTTCCAGATTATAAAGTGGGCTTTGGGCTCTGCAGGTTCCGAGCTGGGTGCTTCTGTGTCAGAGTTATATTCCCAGACTCCTCCTTGACCAGAGCTGCCACTTTCCTCCATGCCCAGGCAGCAAGCACCAAAGCTGCAAGCTACTCCTGTACAGGGCCCGTCTTCTTCAGAGTCCTTCTCAGTGATTCCCAATGAGGAACCACCCCGAAAGAAGGCGTGCAAGAGGAAGCACTTAGATTCCCTGAAAGAATCTGTCATCGAAGACATGGACTTTGATGATGGGGGAAGAGTTCCCTCTGTCACCCCCAGAAGACATCTCCTTCTGAGACATCCTAGAGATCCTCAGACACAGGGGTAATTGGCAGCCCAAAGACCCGACCTCTGAGGAATCCATGTACTTGCAAGCTTTTGGTGCTCACCCATTTACTTCTTGGGTGACCCCTCTCGCTGACCATCTTATTAAGTTGATCGCGCAGCGGGCATGGAAGGCTCCTTATTCCATTGAACTGAGTTCCTGGAGACCAGACAAAATTTTATTAGCTCCCTATAGACCACCAGCACTGGGCCAAGGGTTTAGCAGTGGATGCGATGGTGGCGCCGGCGGCCACCAAAAAGGAACTCGCTGATGGGAGTCTCACTGTCCATCCCCCTAACCGATAGTCTAGGATGAGGGACAAATTTGGAAAGTGGGTGTACTCTTCGTCGACCTTCGCCCTAAGGTCTTTGAATTTTATGGA
The DNA here is from genome assembly GCF_019279795.1 of Protopterus annectens. NCBI lineage: Eukaryota > Metazoa > Chordata > Ceratodontiformes > Protopteridae > Protopterus > Protopterus annectens. The sequence continues at coordinate 1,374,684,638 of NC_056728.1, read as the reverse complement.
ACATTTCAGTAGGTTCCAGAGGGACCTGATCAAGGAGTTGTCGGATACCCTCACAGGAGCTGTGTCTGAAGAGGTGCAAGATGAAGTTGCCTCTCAGCTAGCCACCCTGGAGTCTATTTCTAACTCGTCCATGAGGCTCATTGCACATGGAGCCGAAGGGATGACATGGGCAGCGGCTTCAGGCATTGCCGTAAGGCTTCACGTGTGGATGCACTTGTGTGAGTTTGTGGAGCTGTTTAAGTCTTCCTTCATCAATGCACCATTTGACGGATCCTCTTTGTTCGGCCCAAAAGTCAAGGAAACTCTAGCCAAGTGCGGGAAGGATGGAAAGACCCTATCTGCAGTGGGCATACATTTTTCTCTCCCCCCTCCCCTCCCCCACGGTCTACTCTAGGAATCAGAAAAATGGAAAGATGTGGTTCAAAAAGTCCCACGGGCCATTTCAGGATGCATGTGGTGGTGTCTCCCCTTGGGGCAGAGGGGGGAACTCTAATAGAAGACGCCGACCCTGTGGCAGAGGTAGCCCATAAAATCAAGGCTCAAGATATTCTTTCTCTGGACAACTCTACCAGCGCTCCTGAAAGGAGGCCTGGTTGTTTACCTCTGGAAGCAGTCTGGGGAAGACTTTCTGTGCAGTCAATAGCCCAGCAACAAATACCTTCGATACTTGGGTTCAGAAGATTATTACCAGAGGTTATTATATCCCCTTCAATCTTTTCCCAAGATCACAAAGAAAACTCTCCCAATGTGCCATCCAATCAGAGGGGACCAAGCAGCCTTAGAGATTTAAAAGCTGCTAGAAAAGAATCATCCAGGAAGTCCCACTAGACCAGATAGGATCCGGGTTTTACTCAAGGTTCTTTTTGATGCCAGAAAAGACAAGGGACATGAGACCAATTTTGGATCTCAACCTTCTGAACAAGTTTTTTCAGCAAACAAAATATTCAGGATGGTCACGGTTCAATCTATACTTCCTTTTCTAGAGGAAAATGATTGGATGTGCTCTAAAGTCCTTCAAGATGTGTATTACCACATAAAAATGGACAAATGCTCCAGAAGGTTTCTCTACTTTTGGCTAGGAGCTAGTCATTTCCAGTTCAGAGTGCTGCCCTTTGGTCTCACCACAGCTCCCAGGATGTTCACAAAGTGTATGGCGGCAGTTGCAACTCACTTGAGACTGCAAGGATTCCGGTTGTTTCCCTCTCTAGACAACTGGCTGATCACCGCTCCCACCAGGCATCTATTGCTGCAAGCCTCAAACTTTATTCTGCATCTGTTCACTCATCTGGGTATTAGTGAATCAAGAAAAATCCCAACTAACTCCCACTCAAGACCTAGAGTTCATAGGAGGCCATCTGAATGCAATGTCTTGTGTAGCTTCCCTTCCTCTTCACAGACTGCCGTACAAGTACAATCTATTTTCTCCAGACCCAGAGTTCATGCTCTTGTAGTCTTCCAAATTTTAGGGTCCATGGCAGTGACCATTATCTTGGTTCCTGTAGCGAGATTCCACATGATGCTACTTCAGTGGCTCTTGGTTTCCCAATAGTCCATTGTAACGCATCCAGTGATGTACCCAATTCTTATCACCAGTCGGTGCAAAAAGGACTTATCCTGGTGAATGGAATCTGAGGAAATTCATTTGGGCCATCCCTTCATTCCCCCTCAACCCAAGGCCATTGTGGCCATGGACGCCTCCCAGATGAGGTGGGGGCATTATTTGGGAAGAACAATCTAAGGCACTTGTTCCCCGCCAGAGGCCAACCTGCATATCAGTGGAATTGAGGGCAGTGCCGTTAGTATTGCAAGCCTTTCAGTCTGTCTTCACTCTACTCTAGTAACAATTGCAATTCAATCAGACAATATGTCGGTGGTGTGGTACTTCAACAAGCAAGGTGTAACCAAGTCTTATCCCCTGTGTCGGAAGCTCTCAGTTTGTGGCAATGGGAGAGATCCTCCAACTGCTTTCTAATGGCAATGCACAACCCCGGAAGGTCCAGCGTGATAATGGACAAACTTAGCACATGCATTCTCCTGCCTCGTGAGTGGTCTTTCAATCCCAGAGTGACAATTTAGTGACTGAGGCCAGCCTTGCTGCAGTCTGTTTGCATTACCCATAAACAACAAATGCAGCAACTGCTTTGCCCTAATTCCCCTTCAGGGGGAGTCCTCAACAGACACTTTCTTCTTGATTGGCCCTCGGGCCTTTTCTACACTTTACCCCCCACCCTGTCATTCCCCTCTTTTTAAAGAAAGCTCACAGGTTGAGAAGCAAAGTGATCCTCATTGCGCCCTTCTGGCCCAACAAGTCTGGTTCCCCTTTCTATGGCCTCACCTAATTCACAGTTCATGGATTCTGGGCCCAGTTCCAGACCTGCTGTCTCACCTGCAGGGACTAGTGCACCCCAAACTTCACAATCTCAAGCTTAGCTTGGTTCCCCCCATTCCATTAGTCGCCAGGCAGAATAACTTACCTTTCCCATTTCAAAAAATTCTCCTGGCTTCCCATAGACCATCCATCAGGAAACTGTACCTTAGCAAATGGAAGAGATTTTTGATTTGGGCCTGTGATAATGACCTTGATCCCTTCTCAGCACCAGTCGAGAAAGTTTTAGCATTCTTAGCTACCCTTTTTGATCAAAGATCTTCTTTCACAATTAAAGTTCAGTTAGCGTCCATTTCTAACTTCCACAATGGTTTTGAGGACCATTCATTAATTTTTCACCCCTTATGCAAAGTATTCTTTAAAGGGGTCTTACGATTAGAGCCAATGTTTAAAGACCCTATAACTCCATGGGATCTGACTTTGGTCTTACAAACTTTGGTGCACCTCCCCCCCCCCCTTGGGCTACTGTGCATATCTTTATCACTTATTACAAACTGGATGTGGTCTCCAGGGGAAGAGCATCCTTCGGCTGTATGGTTCTCAGGACTATCCTTCCAGAAGGCCACCTAGGATCTAAAGTAGCTGGGGACTTTGTCCCAAAGGTCGAGGATAAATGAAGATTGACAACATTAGATAAAGAGGTTAGGTACACACCATAAACATTCCATCTGTGTTGTCAATCATCATTCATCCTTGACACCCCCACCCTCCTTCCCCCTCCTGTGCACTTCCTGAAGGATCGGACACTTATCCTGGAAACTTGTTAGGTTTGACCTTGGGCATGGCTTCTTCCTGTTGTTACAGATTCCTCTGTCTTGCTATATGGCTGCAAACTCAATCTGAGGTAATATGGAGAGGGGTGTTGTGAGTGTAGAGTCTTAGCTCAAAGAGTTTTTGGCTGGAGTGAGCTGTATAATGACTAAGTCAGTTCCGAGGATCAGAACCAAGTACCCAAAGGTCAGGGATGAATGAAGATCGACAAAAGAGATGTAACGTTATAGTGAGTACATAACTTATTTTTCTTGTAGTCCCAAAATGGCTTGAGAGACTAATATTTTTCAGCCCATTCATTTATCAGTCTTCTTCCCTAACTATCAAAATAGAAGGGAGTACTTGCTATGTAACCTAGATAATCAGACAGCTATGTTTTTACTGTTACAGAAGTGCTTCCATCCAAGAAGATAAGCAACACTTTATTTGCCTTACCCAGAATATGTTGGAAACAAAGGTATCCCAAATCTTTCAATCTCTCTCTCCAGATTTCCAGATGATTGTCTAATTGTATCAGATTTGTATAACCAACCCATTATGCAAACCGAAAGCCCACACTACTAGATTCATTACTACCTCTACTGCCTTCGTTAGAGTGATCTCCTTGAACAATATATGTGAGGTAGCCACTTGATCGTCCATGCATACCAAAACAACAAAAAGTACAAACTGAATTGTACTTCAAGGGATAGTGCATCGTTTGGCACTTCCATCCTGAAGGATCTTCTGTCATGATGCCACGTGGGAGCTCCATAGCCTGGGATTCTGGCCTTAATTGGTTTGGATGGACTGAATGAATAGGATACGAAAGTTATGTATTTACCATAACAATAGATTTTTTCATTCCAGACCATCTGATACAACTCCTCCCCAATGCTATAATATCTGAAGAATTGGTGTCTCTTAGTCCATGGGTCCAAGGCAGTACAGACTGATAGTATATAACCAAAAATACACCGAGGTACCTTATATATAGTTCTGGTTTTGTGCACCTGGGTTTTACCTGAAGCCGTTTCTCTCTTTATACAGACTGATAGTGCCTGTTTCTTCAGGTGTAAAAACTAATGCTGAACTTACTAGGGGGGCAGATGCATTGTGGAAAGGAAGAATTCTTAAAGGAGCTTAAGGCTGGAGCAGTATTTTTGCCAGATCAGATCTAAGTGGTGGCGTGAAGACCTACACATTGTAATGGATGGATTGGAATGAAAAAATGTATTGCTATAGTAAGTACATAACTTTTGATGTTAAGTTGTCTTCATCTCGCCTTTATTCTTGCTGGTTGGAATCGGAGCCAAACCTCTGCTCTGACTCTGCCATCTTCTATAGCTCGAGAGCTGTTTACTGGCTCGAGACTACCCCTTATCCCATGATGCCTAGCGATAGCTACCCAGATCTCGTTTGCTGCTTCAGCTGTGAGGTGTCGTTTTTCTGGCTCAGCTTGTATAAGTTTTTTGTATAACTTTCTTACTCTAGAAATATAAGTTTTCAGTGTTTTATTGTTAACGTTTAGTCTTTTTTTTTTTTTTTTTTTTGTGATAGCTAGTATTTAGTTATAGTATCCCTACCTTTCTTGTAGAACTCATTTAACTTAGGGAGTTCTCACCCTCCCCTCCCCCCCATCCTCTTCTTGTCAGGTTAGCCGTTTAGGTTAGAGACTTTCCTTCTACCTTTCTTTCATAGATTAGCTGTTTAAGTTAGAGGCTTTCCTATTAAAAAAAAAAAAAAAATCCTTTAGCTATAGTCTTGTAGTACAGTGTGTTTTTTGTGTAGACTGTATTTTGCTTTGGTAGCTGTTGTATTTGTTGTTTCCTTCTTTCAGGATGTCAAAGGAATCCAAAGTGTCTGGATTCAAGAAGTGTGACTCATGCTGTCAGAAAATGTCTCTGACAGATGGGCACACTTCTTGTGTCTATTGTTTAGTCGCTGTGCACCTGCAGGACGCTTGTTCTATCTGCCATGCATTTAGTCCAAGAGTCCTGCAGGAGCGTAAGAATAAACTTATTCTTAGGGGTCTTTTAAAGCCCCAGGATTCACTGGCCACGACCTCTCAGCCTGTGAAAACCTCTAAATCTACCAAGCCTTCGGCTCCATGTTCGGAGCCGTCCTTGGTTCAGACTATACCTTCTACTTCGGTTCTGGCCGGCACCGATAAGACTATCTCCCCGTCGGCTCCATCAGAAACTTCGGAGCCTTCGCGGAGCCACAAGAGGCTGAGGTTCCCTTCATTGGAATCGGTACATTCGGCTCTTCGCTCTCCCTTGTTTCAGAGTGAGCGCAGTCACAGGTCCTCTCACTCCTCTAGATCCTCTAGGCTGTCGGATCACGATGTGGAGAGAGTGGTCAGTAGGTTGCTAAAGTCGCAGGCACTTGCTAAGATGTTGTCCAGCTCTCCTCAACAGGTGTCGGCTCCGTCCACTTCTATCGATGTTCCTCCTCCAACTCCAATGAGTTCGGAGCCGGAGTTCGTTGGGGTTCGAGTAGTGGAACCGTCGGCTCCGATAACTCTATCTCCTTCGGTCGGCTGCGATCCTCTTGGTGGTGCTGCCGTTCTCCCTCTCGGAACTTCGGCTCAGGTGAGCTCAGCTCCTACATCGACCTCGGAGCCATCTCCTTCAGTGCGGAGAAAGATTCCGATTTCCTTGGAACTGGAGCTTTCTCTGCATCGTGGCAGGAATGTCTTCGATGTCATGAGGAGTGTGCTGGCCACTGAGTCAGCTCCACTATCGGTCCCACCGGCTCCATCCCCTGTAGTGCCTGTGCCAACCTCTGCTCCTCCTCCAGACATAAAGCGTAGGGAACCAGCGCTCCAGGGCACCCCATTGGATGTTTCCTCTTCTTCCGAGGCCTCCCCTGATCATTCGGAGGAGCCCCCTCGTAAGAAGAAGTGCAAGAGGAAGCACATTGACTCCCCTGAGTCTTTCACTTCTGATACAGACTTAGATGAATCGGAAGGGTCCCCGAGATCCCTCTCTGAAGATGTTTCCTTCTCGGACATCCTAGAAATGATTAAGCAGAGGGGGAACTGGAATCCCCTAGCCCCTACCGAAGATGAGTCTGTATTTCTGGATGCGTTCGGTTCCCGACCTTCCACCTCCTGTGTTTCTTCTCCTTTCGATCCACTTATGGCAGTGGTGGCTCGAAAGGCTTGGTCAGCTCCGAATACAGTGGGACCAACTCCGAGGAGACCTGGCAAATTCGTCACAGCACCCCAAGATAAGCAGTTCCTTAACAAAGGTGTTCCTGTTGATGCCATGGTGGTAGCAGCAGCCACCAAAAAAGAGTTAGCAGAGACCTCTTCATCTGTCCAGCCTCCTAACAAGGAGTCTAGGTCCATGGACAGATACAGGAAGTGAATGTTCGCTTCAGTGACCTTTTCTATGAGGTCACTGAACTACTTATGTCATTTTACCCAGCTTCAGAGGGATCTCCTTGTAGAGCTCGGCGATACCGTTCAAGATCCATCAGCTGAGGGGGCTCAAGCTAAAGTAGCTTCCCAGCTGGCGACGCTTAATTCTGTAGTTAACTCCTCCATGAGGCCCATTTCCTATGCAGCCGATGGTGCGAGTAGAGCTGCAGGTACGGGTGTAGCCCTCAGGAGGCATGCATGGATGCGACTGTGTAATTTTGTGGAACCCTTTCGAGCATCATTCACCAACACCCCCTTTGATGATTCCTTTCTTTTTGGACCACAGGTGAAAGACACTTTGACTAGGTGTGAGCAAGAAGGCAAGACTCTCTCTGCCGTGGGAGTCCGTTTTTCCACTCCTTCTAGATCATACCCCAAAGGTCAGAAGAGTGGCAAAATGTGGCTCCGTAAATCTCAGGGAGCCTTGCGTGACACACGTAGCGATTTTTCCTCCAGAGGCAGAGGGGGAAACAATAACAACAGATGCCTCCCTCATGGCAGAAGGGGTCCGCAGAACCAGGGCAAAAGAGAATCTTTCTCTGATAAGCCCTTTCAACATCCCTGAAGGGTTGCCTGGCTGCTTACCTCTGGAGGCAGTCGGGGGAAGACTTACACTGTACCCAAAAGCCTGGCAAGATTTAACGCAAGACAGATGGGTACGGTCCATTATATCCGGAGGTTACAAAATTCCCTTCTGTCAACCCCCCTTACCATCAAGGAAATCCCTTCCAGATGTTCCACCCAATCTGAAGGACCAAGCAGTAATAGAATTTTCAAAACTGCTAGAAAAGAGAGTCATCCAGGAAGTCCCGGCAGACCAGCATGGATCCGGAACTTACTCAAGGTTCTTTTTGGTACCAAAAATGAAAGGGGACTGGAGACCAATTCTGGATCTCAGCAGACTAAACAGGTCTGTACAAAGAACAAAGTTTCGGATGGTCACGCCACAGTCCATTCTACCCTTTCTGGGTCAAAACAGTTGGATGTGCTCGATAGATCTTCAGGACGTGTACTACCATACCAAGATGGACAGACGCTCCAGATTTCTTCGCTTCCAGCTGGGAGCCAGTCATTACCAGTTCAGAGCTCTGCCCTTTGGTCTCACCACAGCCCCTAGGGTTTTCACCAAATGTATGGCAGTGGTCACGGCTCACCTGAGACGTCAAGAATTCCAGGTGTTTCCATATCTAGACGACTGGCTCCTCACTGCTACTACCAGGCATCAACTTCTTCAAGCCAGTGACTACACAATCACAATCTACTCCCAGTTAGGCATTACAATAAACTTCGAAAAATCTGCCTTGTTGCCCTGTCAATCTATCACCTACATAGGTTCTGACTTGGACACAAGGAACGTGTCCGCAAGGCTACTGCCAGAAAGGGTGTCTACAGTTCATCAGCAAGTACAAATTCTGATGCAGACCAAAAGAATCCAAGTCAGTTTCATCCTTCAAACTCTGTGTTCCATGGCAGCAGCCATTCTTCTAATCCCACTGGCCCGCTTTCACATGAGGATCATTCAGTGGCTTCTGTTCACACAGTGGTCTTTCCAACAGCTGCCCATGTCTCACACGATCATGATTACAGAAGCATGCAAAAGGCACCTTTCCTGGTGGATGGTCTCCCCACTAGTGACTCAGGGCAGACTCTTCATTCAGCCCCCTCCGGTAGCCACAGTGACCACAGACGCCTCCCTGATGGGGGGGGGGCATTATCAGGGCAGGACAGTCCAGGGCACTTGGCAGCCTCACGAGTACCATCTGCACATAAACGTCCTAGAAATGTGAGCCGTGCTCCTAGAGTTGCAAGCCCTTCAGGACTCTCTTCCTTCTGGCACCATTGAAATTCAAACAGACAACATGTCAGTGGTGTGGTACATCAACAAGCAGGGCGGATCCAGGTCCTACCCCCTGTGTCGAGAAGCACTCAGACTGTGGCAGTGGGCGATTTCCTCCCAACGTTTTCTGATTGCGACGCACATCCCTGGGAGGTCCAACATCTTAGCGGACAGGCTCAGCAGAGCTAGCCTCATGCCTCACGGGTGGTCTCTGAATCAGGAAGTTGTGGATCTTATCTTCCGCAAATGGGGACAGCTTTGCTGCGATCTTTTTGCCACCCCCTTCAACAGCAAATGCAGCAACTACTTCTCCCTTCTTCACTTCCAGGTCACTCACCCAGAGACGTTCTTGTCCATGATTGGCCTCAGGGACTTTTTATGCCTTTCCTCCATTTCCCCTGTTTCCAAAACTCATACAGAAAGCAATATCGTTGGGTTGCAAAATGATCCTCATTGCCCCCTACTGGCCTCGACAGATATGGTACCCGTTCCTGCACCATTACCTTCTCGATCAGCCCTGGACTCTGGATCCGATTCCAGACCTACTGATTCATCATTCAGGTGGGTTGCATCAATCCCTCCAAACACTCCAGCTCACAGCTTGGTTGCTCCACTTCCAAACTTAGCCAGGCTTCCCAGCATTTCCCCAGCTGTACGTGAGATTATTGTCTCCTCTCACAAGTCCACAACCAGAAAAACTTATGCTAGTAAATGGAAACGTTTTTCTTGTTTGGCAGAGGCTAGGAATGTAGATCCCTTTTCAGCCCCAGTCCACAAAATTCTGGAATTCCTAGCACAACCTTTTCATTCCGGGTCCGCTTCTGCTACAATCAGGGTTCAATTAGCGGCCATTTCTAACTTCCATGTTGGTTTGTCAAATTCAAGCATTATGTCTCATAAGCTCTGTAAAGCTTTTTTGAGAGGGACTACTCTCCTTAGACCTTCAGTGAGAGATCCCCCTCCTCCTTGGGACCTTAATTTGGTACTAACTTCCTTAACTCTGCCCCCCTTTGAACCAGCAGCATCCTGCTCCATTAAGTTTCTATCTTGGAAGACACTCTTTCTGGTAGCTATTACTTCAGCCAGACGCGTCTCTGAACTTCAGGCACTGTGTGTTCATCCTCCATACTTGGTTTTTCATAAGGACAGGGTTGCTCTGAGGACTAATCTTTCGTTTCTTCTGAAAGTTTGCTCAGAAAATAATTTAAACCAATCTATACATCTTCCTGTGTTTTTCCCTAACCACACCAACAAGGCAGAGTACAAATTACACCAATTGGACATTCATAGACAATTGCGTTTTTACCTGCACAGGATTAAGGAAATAAAGAAGTCGGACCAACTATTCCTTTCCTCTGCTCTAGGCAAGCAAGGTCTCCCAGTTTCCAAGGTGACCTTATCCAGGTGGTTGTCTCACACTATTACTTTCATTTATCAATTAAGGAACAAAGAGTTGCCTATTAAACCGAAAGGTCATTCTACAAGGGCCTTGGCCACCTCTGTAGCCTTCCAATCTAGTTTGTCCATGGATTCTATCTGTGCAGCTGCTATGTGGGAAATCCTCATGCCTTTATTTTTCATTACAAGCTAGATATGGTCTCCAGGAGCAGAGCTGACTTTGGTTCCACTGTTCTGAAGAGTCTGTTCCAATGAGCTGCCCAGGATTGTATGTGCTAGGGACGCTGTCCCAACCAGCAAGAACGAAGGCAAGATGGACAACTTAACATAAAGAAGTTATGTACCTGCCATAACGTTCCATGTTAGTTCTCTTCATCTCGCCTTCTTTCTTGCTTCCCACCCTCCATCCCCCTGTCCTATAGGACCGAGAGGAGTTCTGGTTTCACTTGGCTGAGTGCTCTCTGGTTTGTTTCCTCTACTTGACTTAGGGAGTATGACAGGTATACTCAACCTATTTGTTTGGACAGGTTTATTCTCTGGCTATGTCTGGGTTAACTATTTCAAACGAGATCTGGGTAGCTATTGCTACGCATCATGGGATAAGGGGTAGCCTCGAGCCAGTAAACAGCTCTTGAGCTGTAGAAGATGGCTGAGTCAGAGCCGAGGATCGGCTCCGATCCCAACCAGCAAAAATGAAGGCGAGATGAAAACTAACATGGAACGTTATGGTAGGTACATAACTTCTTTTTTTCAACAAGTGGCTTAGCTTCTTGTTTCATTCAAATGGTGCAAAGTTATATATCAGCCTGGAAGGAGACGGTAAACAGTGCTTAATTTCTCTGCCAAGCCTTTCATACATTGGTGAAATCCTTGTCCACTCCCATAGGGCTTTTTAGACAATCTCAGTTTTCAAAGTTTACAGCATAACAAAAGAAAATCTGGATAACATTAAGGTGTTACTCAATGCTAGGATCTTCGACAAAAACTCGACTCCCTACAAATACTCCTCACCCTAGAAAACGCTGATAATATACATCATCTCAGAGAGCTGGTTCAAGACCAATGAAAGCATTCCATCAGTGCAAGGTTTCATTGCCCATTACATGTTTAGGCCCACCACATTAGATAGAGGCACTGAAGGTGATTAGTATCTCCATAGTCTAAAAAAAACAAGCAAACTCCAGACTCATTAGGGAAGACAATAACCTGGAATTCCTCCATGTCAAGCTTTCTATTTACAAAACTTCTTGTCATATCGTAGCTAATTGTAGGACCCGTCCCCAGTCCCAACCTCCTACCAAACTAGTATAGAGTCCCTATGTATTAAGCCAAGCACTAGTAGCGTATTGGCCGTTTTGGGTCAATTCCTATCTCTTTCAGTTTCCCTGCTTTAAAATCCGCATTTGTGCGGTTTTGCATGATTTTTGCAGCACCGCTTAAACGGGTTTAAAGTATTCCCGGCTCCACAAAGTCTGCTCTTCACTTTTTCCCTTAGAACTGTTCTAAATCTCAAAGTAAGCACTCTATTTTCATTCTAAAGCCCTGCAGTTGCTCGTATAAGTAATCTTATAAGTAAGCACTAATAAACTAAAGTACTACACCCTCTTATACTCCCTTTAAGTACTTGGCTCCCTATTGGTCCTTTTTGATCAGTCAAAAAGTAGTTCCTTATACTATTTTGGCATGTCCAAAAGTCAGTTTCGGGTTTACTGTCCAGTCCAGCTGGTGAATCTGGGAATCTTGAGGCAGTGTTACAACTGCCTTATGTACACAGACCACCCTCTCCTCCTCCCAACAAGTTCAAATATATATAAGAGATGCAACTATATAGCCAAACTGGAGGCTGAGCTCTCTCAACCCAGTACTGGCGCAGTCAGTCAGGAGGTGACGGTAACCACACACACCACAAATCCAGTCCCACATGGACCTATCGCAACAGCAAACCAAACACATAAACACACAAAAACATACTCGGAGGCTCTAAATAAAAATCTGCCCAAGCAGCAGAGACCTTCAAAGCAGACATCCAAGCAACCGCTACCCCACAACAATACCCACGTATCACATAGTTCACAAAGTCAGTGTGCCACACAGTCACAGCCCTTAAGGCTAAACAACACACCTAATGCACTTGTAATAGGTGAGTCTATTGTCAGACACACTGACGTCCCACTCACCAGGCTGAACAAGGAGAAGGTCACTGTAAGCTGCCTGTCGGGTGCCAGGATCCGCCACATAACACAAGCACTCGGGTCACTCCAAAGCAAGTACAAATATGACTCCGTCATTGTCCATGCTGGTGTGAATGACCTGAGACGTACTTCCCTGGACTACATGAAAAGAGACATAGAGGAGCTCTCTGATCATGTAGCCCAGGCCGGTATGACCCTGACCTTGAGTAGCATCTTACCCTCACCAAGAATGATGCCACAGTATAAAGACAAAATGATCAATTTTAACAATTGGCTAAAGTATTGGTGTCATTCAAAGGGGATCCAGTGTCTGTCAGCCTGGGATGACATGCTCGACAAGTCACGTTGCTTTGCTAGGGACGGCTTGCACTTGTCACCCCTGGGCTTTCGAATACTGGCTAAGGCTCTTGCCACCCCCATTGTGCCTTTTTTAGGCAAGGCTCAAAAGACAAACCCACCTCCATAGACAACATGGAAAAAGAAACTAAGGGTAATGCTGCTCAATGCCAGAAGTCTAAACCTCAATATGCACACACTCGAGGCTCTCCTCAGTATGGAGAATATCGATATCTGTGCAGTAACAGAAACCTGGTTCAAGGCTCCCGAGAGCACCCCAGCACCACCATGCTTTTTGGCCCCAAAACTCGGACCGAACCGCAAAAGGAGGGGTAGTATCCATATTCATCAAAGATACCCACACCTCCAGGTTAGTGGCACTGCACGAAGCATCGGAGACCATCCATGTGCAACTAACAGTGGGTAAAACTGCCTTCCAGTTTATAGCCTGCTACAGACCACCCTCCCAAACTCAGGAACCCCACTCGGCTTTCCTGAGAACACTGTAGAATATGAAGGTCTCTCCAAACACCATTATATTGGGTGACTTCAGCTACCCAAACATAGACTGGGAGCACTACCCAAGCCCCAACACCTTCGCCCAACGGTTCCTAGAATTTATAAACTCAAATGCTATGGAACAACTGGTCACCACTCCCACAAGACGGGAAAATATATTGGACCTGATCATCACCAACATGGGGACTCTATGTTCCATACCAGAGGTATACCCCTCATTGGTAAGATCTAACCATAAATTAATCTTACTGGACATCCATATCCCATCCTCACCTCCAGCCAAGGTAACCACGGTGAAGAACTTCTCAAAAGCAAACTTCACGCTTCTCAAAACCGAGGTGGAATCCTTCAAAGCCCCCAGGCCAGTGGAAAATACGGCCCAAACCGCAGAATCATTTACAAACGCATTCTATGGACACCTACAGGAATGCATGGATTGTGCTATCCCAAATAAAACCAAGACTCACTCCTCCAAAGGCAGGAGACCTGTCTGGTGGACCCCAGCCATAAATAAGCTATACAACAGAAGGAGGAAGCTACTACATGATAGAGCAAAATCCCAAAAAGGGAAGGCATCTCTGATCAGTACTAGCAAGAAACTAGGATACCTCATAAAATCATCTAAGGCTAGCTTCGAAAGAAAAATTGCACAAGACGCTAAAGATAATCACAAGGCCTTCTTTAGTTATGTCAGGAACCTGGGTGGCAACTCCCAGATATGCTCTGAGTTAGTGCAAAATGACAAAAAATACAGTGAACCCACAGACATTGCCAACATCCTGGCAGACAGGTTCAGTGCAAACTCCCCCCCTCCCCCCCCCCAAAAGAGCAAACGTCTATCCCAATAGAGTGTAGCCTCCCTGACATCACAGATGCACAGGTGAGAGCTGCCCTCTCCAAAGCAAAAAACACAGCATCAATGGGACCGGACGGTGTCCCAGGCTGCGTCTTACATGAGCTCCAAGAACAACTGAACCCTCACATAAAGTCACTGTTCAGTCTCAGCCTTACTACAGGATATGTACCCAAGGAATGGCGCACAGAAACAATGGTCCCACTCCACAAAGGTGGTGCCACAACAGACCCTGGAAACTCTTGCCTATAAGCCTGACTAGCCTGGTCTGCAAAGCTATGGAGCGTATCATCATGGAACTCATAAACAAAGACATTGGGAACCTCCAAACACTGGATCCTACCCAATTCGGCTTTGTTAAGGGAAGATTTTGCCTCTTGAACCTGGTCGACTTCTTTGAAACAGACACCAAGGCCATAGATGAAGGGAAGGTAGTCCACACAGCCTACCTGGACCTCGCAAAAGCCTTCGACACAATACCCCACTCGGGCATCATAAATAAGCTCACCAGCTTAAATATCAACCCCTATGTCACAAGATGGGTTGCAAACTGGCTCAGGGATAGAACCCACATGGTCAGAATTGCAGGTGCCATGTCAGACTCTAAACCAGTTACAAGTGGCGTCCCACAAGGCTCAGTCCTGGGACCTCTCTTGTTCGGTATATATTTCTCTGAGATACAGGCTAACATGGGAGGACTATGGCTGACCAAGTTCGCAGATGACTGCAAACTGGGTGCCATAATCGACTCGCCGACTGACACAAGCATCCTCCAAAGAGGTCTCACAGAGACGGATAACTGGTGCCAGAGCCATGGCCTAAAGCTAAATGCCAAAAAGTGCATAGTCATCCTCTTTGGGAAAAACAAAGTGTCCATAAATTACCACTTAGGTGGTAATCCATTAAGTACGGAAGAAGTAATTAGGGACCTGGGGACCCAAGTAGATAGCAATCTCTCCTTTGACAATCACATTGCCAAAGTGCTTAGAAAGACCTTCTATATAGCCCACCTTATCACTAAAGAGTTCACATCTAGATCAAGAGAGGTCATTGTGCCCCTCTACTCATCAGGCCCATAATTGAATACAATGCCCCATTTGGGATGTACCTTACCCGCCACCTGCAGCAACTGGAAAGACCCCAAAAGTACCTCACCAAAAGGATCAAGGGACTCAAACAGATGCCCTACGCAGTTAGGCTAAAGAAACTCCAGCTCTACTCAGTTGCTTACCGCCTACTCAGAGGTGACCTGTGCCTGACGTATAAAGCCATGTCCAACCCTGAATTAATGGACATGCTCCACCTCAAGAAATCCAAATCCCTTAGAGCTACACGCTCCAGGGACTTAAACCTCAGCACAGAAATAAATAGGACATGCTGGAGGGACAGATTCATATCCCAGAGGCTCCCCTCACTCTGGAACAAAATCCCAATCCTTGTTAGGCAGAGCCCCTCAATGACCCTCTTCAAGAGAAATCTTGACGAGTGGATGGGAGGATCGTAGGTTTATCCCTGGGATCTCTTCTGTGTCCCTACTAGACAGAGGCACAGTAAACTAACCTTAAAAGGGCTATCTTCTGTGACCTACTATACAGAGGCACAGTCAACTAGTCTAAAAGGATAGTGAAAGCCAAACACACTCTGGCTAGGCTTATAAATGCCCTAGGGCAGATAGCCTAGTATCAACCTATGAACCTTTCTCAAAGAAGGCTTCAGCTACCTCTTCGTAAACTGGGAGACTTATACATTCTCCAACATGTATTCCCAGAAATTTCTGGATTCCATTAATACAAGCTCTCTGAACCAGTTGGTCTGCACCCCAGTCAGGGACAACAAAATACTGAAATTGATCCTTACAAATATGAGGCAGCCCCCCCCCCCCCCCCCACACACACACACACACACAATCTGTAACTTTCTCTCTGGTCAAATCAGACAACATATCAGTCACATTAATCACAGCTTCCAATAGTCAGGTCCCTAGAGATTATGCAAAAGTTAATCTACTAAAACTGACCTGGCTAAATTCAAAAGCCACCTTTCATCTCAGTAGCCCAATTGTGTATGGGGAATCCTTTACTGCTGAATCTGTTTCTATTTAAACAGCTACATAGATGCATCTACCCTCATCAGAAATAACTACAAAGCCAAATTAAAAATTAAACCCCTATTGTGGAACTCTATTATAAACAGGCTTTATAAGAAAATAAAATACTCTGGGAATGGGGGGGGGAGTGAAATTTGAGCTTAACATTTCAGTTAGTCATGTCTCTGGGAGCGCACATCTGCTCTCCCAAGCTACAACTCATTCTATACCTTTCGTCCCCAGAATATGTCCGGACGCTCCAAAGCCGGTGGTGTCTCCATATTCTTAAAGGATACGCACACCTCTAGACTGGTAGCCCAGCATAATGCATCTGAGATACTTCAGGTGCAACTAACACTTGGTAAGATGGCGATACAAGTCATAGCCTGCTACAGAACCCCAAACATGTCCCTAGACTCTCACCCCAAGTTCCTAAGCACCATGGAATTCTGCAAGGTCCAACCCAGTGCTCTCATATTGGGCGACTTCAACTAGCCTTCCATCAAATGGGAAAACTATTCAAGTACCAATGTACAGGCCCAACACTTTCTGAAATTTATCATTTCCATTGCCCTGGACCAGCTCATTCTGACCCCCACTGGAGGAATCAACATCCTCGACCTGATTATCACCAACATGGGAGACCGTTGCTCCACACCTATAGTGAATTTCTCCCTAGTTAAATCCGACCACAAACTGATCACCATGGAAATCTCCATCTCACCTACAACCCCCGCTTAGGTGACCACCCTGAAAAACTTCTCTAAAGTTGACTTTTGGCTCCTAAAAACAAAAGTAGCTAACTTCTTGGCACCCATGCCAATGGAAAATAGCTGCATGATTGCCTAATCCTACACCAATGCACTGTATGAGCACGTACACAAATGCATGGACCTTGCCATACCAAATAGAACTAAGATGCGCTCCTCCAAAAAAAAGGAAGCCAATCTAGTGGTCCCCAGCCATCAGTAAACTCTACAAAAGAAGGAAGACACTGTTCCTGAAAAAAATGAAGCCACAAGACTGAAAAACCTCCCTTATCAGTCTCAACAAAAAGCTGAGCTCCCTTATCAAATGCTTAAAATCCAGCTATAAAGGCAGAATTGCGTTTGACACCAAAAACAACCACAAAGCCTTCTATAGCTATATCAAAAATCTACAAGGCAATACCCATATTTTATCTGAGTTATTACATGATGGCACCTGTTATACTGAGCCAACAGATATAGCCAGCATACTGTCCGACAGATTCAGTGCCAACTTTACCCCTCTCCCACCCCACCCCCAAGGTCCCTATCACAATATCAGAAGAAAGCCTGGTACCCACCATTTCTGTGGCACAGGTAAAAGCTGCATTGTCCAAAGCCAAGAATACAGTGTCCTGGGACCTGATAATATCCCTGGCTGCGTCCTACATGAACTACAAAAGAAAATGGCACCAAATCTGTGTGCCCTGTTCAATCACAGCCTTACCTCAGGCTATGTCCCTAACGAATGGCGCACTGCTAGTCATCCCTCTCCCTAAAGGGGGGGAGTAACTACAGACCCTGGGAACTAGCACCCTATTAGCCTGATGAGTCTGTTATGCAAAGCTATGAAGCGCATCATCATGGACCTGCTTAACAAAGATATAGGCAATCTCCAAAGTCTTGACCCCGCACAGTTTGACTTTGTCAAGTGGAGATCCTGTCTGCTGAACCTGTTTGACTTCTTCAAGACAGTCACCAAGGCTGTGGATGAGGGTAAGGCACTGCATACAGCCTACCTCAACCTGGCCAAGGCCTTTGATACCATTCCCCACTCAGGTATCATTGATAAATTCAAGAACAAACAAAAGCCAGCAAACGGTCCCCAAGGCTTTATTGATATAAGTGTAGTGTCAAAGACACTAAATCACACTCTCATCACCATGAATATGAAAAATACATGCCTCAAACTAGTTTTGGTAAAATACCTTCTTCAGTGAGGAAAAGTAACTGTCCTCACTGAAGAAGGTATTTTACCGAAACTAGTTTGAGGCATGTATTTTTCATATTCATGGTGATGAGAGTGTGATTTAGTGTCTTTGACACTACCCTTATATCAATAAAGCCTTGGGGACCGTTTGCTGGCTTTTGTTTGTTCTTGTTCTGTTGTTGGGCTGTGCAAGCTTGAACGTGCGTGGGTTAGTGTGTCATCATTGATAAATTCACCAAACTAGGCATCAGTCATTACATCATTAGCTGGGTTGCAAATTGGCTCACAGACAGGACCCACAGAATGAAAGTTGCGGATTCCAGGTCAGACTGTCAACCAGTCACGAGTAGAGTCCCACAGGGCTCGGTCCTGGGCCCTTTCCTGTTTGGCATCTACTTCTCAGAAGTCCAGGCCAACACAGAAGGACCCTGGCTGACCAAGTTCGCTGATGACTGAAAGCTAGGAGTCATTATCAACTCCCCCAGTGATGCAGATATCCTACAAAAGGGCCTCTCTCAGACCATTGACTGGTATCGGAACCATGGCCTGAAGCTTAACAACAAAAAATACGTCGTAACAACAAAAAATGCGTCATCATCCCCTTTGGAAAAAACTCGGTCCCCACGAATTATCACATTGATGGGAGCACACTGAACAAATTTGGGGGGCCATAAGAGATCTGGACACCCAGGTTGACAGCCATCTCACCTTCGACCACCACATTGCCACTGTGGTCAGAAAGTCCTTCCACGTGGCGCATCTTATACCCAAAGGCTTCACATCCAGGAAGAAAGAGGTCATCATCCCTCTCTACTCATCCCTCATTAGACCAATCATCGAATATAACGCCCCGTTTGGCATGTACCTGACCAGACATCTGCAACAGCTGGAGAGGCCACAAAAGCACCTCACAAAAAGTATCCTAGACCTTAAACACATGTCCTACATGGACAGACTCAAGAAACTTCAGCTGTTCTCACTCTGTTATCATGTACATAGAGGTGATCTCTGCTTGACTTACGAAGCCATATCTGACCCAGCCCTACTTGAAATGCTATATTTAAAGAAATCCCAATCCGCCGCACCACACGCTCCAGAGATCACAACCTTATTACCACAATTAACAGAACATGCTGGAGGGTCAGGTCCGTCTCCTAAAAACTGCCCATACTCTGGAATGAGCTTCCCATTCAAGTCAAGCAGAGCACCTCACTGGCCCTCTTCAAGGGAGATCTTGACGAGTGGATGGCTAACAGAAAGTTCACCCCAGGGATTGCTCTAATTGCCCTACTGGATAGGAGCATTGTGAACTAACATCAGGTGGCACAGTGCCTGGGCAATTTTTTTGGGCTAGGCTTGTAAAGGCTCCAGGGCCATTAGCCCTAGTACACACCTATGAACCTACAAAAATAAATGTAACTGTCAGGATGCCAAAAATGCTCTTGCTAAACTAAACTAAGAACTCCAGAACTTGATCAGATAAGCCAAAGCCAGTTATGAGGTAAAAATAGCCACCAAGATGAAGGATGATCACAAAGCCTTCCTGCACTGCGCAGAGTTTATATAAATAATATCACAAACATGGACCTAGAGGACATTTGCCAGACAACTAGCTGAAAAGTTGAGCTCAAATTTCACCACCCCATTCCCAAATTATGTACCTCCATCTTCACCACCCCTCAAATCTCCCAAGAACAAGCCCTCAAGGCATATACTAAAACTAAGAAGACTACCTCTTTGGAACTGGACAATATACCAGGCTGCCTCCTGGTTGGTCTAAAACATGAGTTGTCAGACCCCCTACAGAGGCTATTCAGTATCATTTTCAAAGCAGTCTTCGCGCTAGATGAATGGAGGGATACACCATCAGTCATTACCTTGGACAAAGGTGGGGCATCATTGGACTTGGGTAATTATAGACATACAAGGCTAACCAGATTCATCCTTAAGGCTATGGAGAGGATGATCATGGAATTAATAAATAAGAATACAGGTAACCTAGCAAACCATTGACAGAAGCCAGTTCAAATCAGTCAACAGAATATCCTTTTTACTTAACCTGGTTGACTTTGAAAAAGTTACTGTAGCAAAGAATGAGGGCAAATCAGTATCCACCTCACCACACATCTAGATCTCTAAGGCATTCAACACCATCTCACTCTCCGGTATTGTAGATACATTCTCAAGTTAAATGTAGATCCATATGTAACTCATTGGATGGCAAACTGACTCACAAATAGAACCCAGGAAATAAAGGTGGGTGGTTGTACCTCCTCCAAAGGACCTGTCACTAGCAGTGTACCCTAGACTTCAGTCCTTGAGCCATTCCTCTTTGGCATATACTTCTCAGAGGTCAAAGATAATAAGTGTGTGGCTGACCAAATTTGCAGATGATTGCAAACTTGGTGCTGTCATAAACTCCTCAGAAGATACTATGATCCTCCAAAAGGACCCGTCACAAACAACTAGCTGGTGTCAAAAATCTGGACTAAAACTAAATGCCAAGAACTATATAATCGTATCCTTTGACAAATTTCACACCCTTTGTAACTATCACTTTGACACACCCCAGCAAATGAATCCATATTCAGGGATCTAGGAAGCTATGTTGGTGATGTACTGCCCTTTCATCACCAAGTATCCAGTGTTGTAACAAACCCCTTTTTCTTCGTGCGTTTTATATCTAAAGGTATGGCAGCCAGGTCCAGAGATGTAATCATTACATTGTACTCTATGCTTATTAGGCTATCACTGAGTGTAATGCCTCGTTTGGGATGTATTTGTCCAAACGTGTCACAACCAGAACAACCACAACACTTCATCACTAAGTCAGTCAAGGGCCTAAAGCATAAAAACTATGACGATCATCTAAAAGCCTTGTCCTTCTACTTGGTATCATGCAGGCTAGAAAGGCAGCATCTGTTTTGCATATAGAACCTCAACAGACCCTGTCCTATTACACATTCTCAAGTCCAGTGGTGGCATAAACACTCGCTCAGGGGACCTCAGGCTCTTATGCAACATCAGTAGAATATGTTGGAGGGATAGGTGTGCATCACTGAGAATACCTCTTCTATGGAAGCATCGTCCACTCCACATAAAGCAAAATACTTCTCTTACTCTAAATGGATGAGTAGCTGCAAATTCAGTCTGGTTTAGCACAGTGTCTCTGATGGATAGGAGCAACATATAAATGTCCTAATATATTCTTGTTCTGCCCATCTCTGTGTTATTTGGATGCAAAATATAAGGGCTAAAAACTATTAAGGGCATGTAAGGCTAGGCTTCTTAAGATCCCCATAGATTAGTAGTGTAGTAAGTAGCTATGAGTTAACAAAATCAGTGAAGTCTTACTCCTACTTTGAAATATATGGCTTTATACTTGAGAAGGAAATGAAATACAAGTATTATAAGCATTCTCATTCCTCTTTTGTACTGCAAACTTTCACAAAAGACCCAGTAAGAATGTCACAAGATATAAAAAATGCAGATCTTTTAGCATAAATGAATGTTGATATAACAAATGATCTGAAGTAGGAGATTCATTTGTCAGCAACCTGTGGGTATGGATCCGATATCGGATCCGAACCGGCATGGTTTATCCAGCTATGGATCCGAGCTCCTAGCTCCTCCCCTCACCCATAATGCTCTGCTCTCCCTAGATGACCTCAAATCTAGTTTGCCGAGTTCATGGTGACAGCTTGGTCTTTGAGCTCCTACAGATAAGTGGAAATTTAGTTATTTACTAAGGGTTTTTTTGATCTTTTAATAGTACCTTTGTGTGAAAGTTTTAGGTTTCCCACCCATTTAAACTATTTTTAATTAAATTACTAAACTTTTTTTGTAATTCCCTCCCCTCGCTGGTAGCGTAGTTGTGTGTGCGTGGTCTTTGGGGCCTGTAGTGTGACTGGGTAGTTAACTTTGGTTAACTTGTTAGTTTTATTTTTTTCTGTTAAAAAAAAAAAAAAAAATGTCAGAAGCCCCAAAGGCGATTTTCTCGAAGTGCTCCGAGTGTGGCCATAAGCTGTCTCCTGCTGATGGCCACACTCAGTGCGTTCGATGCCCTGGGGTTGAACACCTCACTTCTGGATGTTCAATCTGTGCAGGGTTCAACCCCAGGGCATTGAAGGAGCGGAGGTCGAAGCTGGTCTTGGCGGGACTTTTGCCCCCGGACTCGGCTTCGGCCTCCGCCCCGTTGGTACTTACCGCTCCTGCGGTACCTGCCCTACCTGCTCCCGCTCCTCCTCCCGGGACTCAAGCTCCCTCTATGGGTTCAGAGGACAGGGAAGCTAGGAAGAAGGACCGGAGAGAGAAGCACCACAAGCGGCGGGCCGAGACCTCCGTCTCGGCCCCGCAGGCTAAGCGGGCTTCTCCTCCGGCCTCTCTAGCTACTGGCTCTCCTCCTCCTCGGCTCCGGTCCCCGACCTTTTCACCGGGACCTGAGGAGGAAGAGACCTGACCTCCTTCGAGGCTATCGAGGAGGTACTCAAGGCCCACCTCGGTAGCCTCTTCGAGGTCGACTTATAGTCTTTCTGACGCCGATCTGGACCGGATGATGCGAAGGTTCATCCAGGCCCAGATGCAGATGGGAGTGCTCCTGCCTCGGAGCTCGACCCCTTTTTTCAAGCCCATAGCTCCTTCT
The DNA here is from genome assembly GCF_019279795.1 of Protopterus annectens. Classification (NCBI taxonomy): domain Eukaryota; kingdom Metazoa; phylum Chordata; order Ceratodontiformes; family Protopteridae; genus Protopterus; species Protopterus annectens. Next base: position 1,374,662,256 of record NC_056728.1, on the reverse strand, counting down.
CCGACCCGCTACCCGGGTTCGGAGCGCTCGGAGCCGGGCGGCTTTGGAGCCGGGTGTGGGTCGGCTCCGATAGTACTGGCTACTTCGGATCCGACCCTGCCCTCGAGTGTGTCGGATCCGACCTCTCGGAGCCTTGGCCCGAGTTTCGGATCTGAGGGACTCAGTGTGCCTTTGGCGCCGTCCGTGTCGGAGCGCACTGGTCCCTCTGTTCCGAGGGGCTCGGCGCCGGCTCCGATCCACTCCTCTGATCCGAGGGGGAGCCGACTGTCGGATCCTTTGGTCGGGGCCGGCTCCCCTTCAGCTTTTGATGTAGTGGAGAGGGCTCTGTTGAGGGCTTCCGGACCCCCGGCACTTGCTTCGGCTCCGTCCCGCACTCCATCTGCTCTGGGTCAGGCTTCCATCACCCGGCCACTGGGACAGCTCGTTTCGATGCCCCAAGCAGTTCCTGTGGAACTAGACACTGCTTGCGAGGGCTCCTCAGACAGCCCCCCCGAGGAGGCACCTCGCAAGCACACGTGTAAAAGGAGGCACATAGACTCCCCCGAGTCTTTAACTGAAGACACGGACTTGGGGGAAGGGAAGGCTCCCAAGATCACCCCCCGAGGATGTCTCCTTTGGAGACATCATGGAAATGCTTCGTATAAGAGGTGGGTGGTCTGCCCCAAAGTCTTCTTCGGACGAGTCCGTGTTCTTGGAGGCATTCGAAGCGGGCCTGTCTACCTCTTGGGTGTCCCCTCCTGCCGACCCCCTGGTGGACCTTATTACCACCAGGGCATGGAAGGAACCGGACACCGTGGAACCAATCCCCAAAAGGCCTGACAGGATTCTCAGCCCCCCTGCTGACCGTGCCCACTGGAGTAAGGGTCCTCTGGTAGATGCCATGTTGACGGCAGCAGCCACCAAGAGGGAACTCGCCCAGGAGAGTCCCTCAGTCCATCCTCCGAGCAAGGAGTCTCGGATGATGGACCGCTTGGGGAAGCGAATGTTTAGTTCAGCGACTTTCTCAGTGAGGGCGCTCAACTATCTGGCACATGTTATTAGGATGCAGCGCGATCTTATTAAAGAATACGCTGCATCCCCCCCAGAGTCCATGTCGGAGGAGGACAAACTGTTGCACTCCACCCGTATGGCCACTTTTCGGTCTGTTACAAATACCTCTATGCGGTTGCTTTCCCACGCTACTGAGGGAGCCGCTAGAGCTGCAGGAGTAGGCCTAGTCACGAGACGCCAGGCCTGGCTCCGCCATTGCGATTTCACGGAGCCCTTCAAGGCGTCTTTCGCGAATGCCCCCTTTGATGGTTCTGCCCTTTTTGGCAAGACGGTTTGCGACACCTTGGTCCAGAGCAAGAAGGACGTGAAGACGCTGTCTGCCGTCGGAGTCCGCTTCTCTGTGCCCCAGAGGTCCTACTCTAGGAACCAAAAGGGCCAGAAGAAGATGTGGTTCCGGAAGTCGCAGCAATCCCAACCCGCTCCGGACAACCAGTCCTTCCGTGGCAGAGGAGGACAGGGCGGACGCCGCCCCAGGGGCAGAGGGGCTCCCAGGAATTTCGGGTCCAGAGAACCTTTCTCTGAGCGGCCCGCACAGCAACCCTAAGGGGTTGCCCGACTGCTCCACTCTGGAGGCAGTCGGGGGACGTTTTTCGGAGCACCTAGCGGCATGGGAGTCCATAACAACAGACCGCTGGGTCTTCCGTATTATATCCAGAGGATACAAAATCCCCTTTCTCCACGTCCCGAAACCAAAATCCCTCCCCGACGTTCCACCCGATCAGAGGGAGGCTGCTTCAGCAGAAATTGGCTATCTGCTGAGGAAAAGAGCCATCCAGCCCGTCCCCCCAGACCAGATCGGATCAGGGTTCTACTCCAGGTTCTTTTTAGTGCCAAAAAGACGGGGACCTAAGACCCATTTTAGATCTGTCCCTATTAAACCTGGCAGTTCCCAAGGAGAAGTTCCGGATGGTCACCTTACAATCTATCCTCCCCCTTCTGGGAGAGAATCACTGGATGTGCTCCATAGACCTCAAGGATGCGTACTACCACATACTAATGGACAGACGGTCCAGGAGGTTTCTTCGCTTCCGGCTGGGAGCCAGTCACTACCAGTTCAGGGCCCTTCCCTTTGGTCTCACCACAGCCCCCAGGGTGTTCACCAAAGTATTAGCAGTGGTTGCGGCCCACCTGAGGCTTCAGGGGGTGCAGGTCTTTCCATACCTGGACGACTGGCTTCTGACCGCCCCAACAAGGCATCTACTATCTTTGGCAAGGGACTCCTTTCTTCAGCTAGCTCCCTGGCTAGGTATCACAATAAACGTAGCAAAGTCCAACCTGGCCCCTACTCAGCTGATAGATTTCATAGGTGCCAGGTTAGACACAAGGAAGTTAAGAGCCTTCCTCACAACCGACAGAATTCAGAATCTACGACTCCAGGTGCGGGCCATCCTCCACTCCAGCTCACTTCTGGCGGAATTGGTCTTGAGGGCACTAGGGTCCATGGCGGCAGCGATTTCTCTTCTCCCGCTCGCCCGCCTGAACATGCGGGTACTTCAGTGGACACTTCAAGTACAATGGTCTTACCTTTCTCTTCCCCTGCATCACCTCATTGCAATCAGCAAGGCTTGCAAGCGGTTTCTTTTGTGGTGGCTCCATTCAAAGGATCTCCAAGGAGGCTGCCCCTTTTGTGCATCTCCCCCCCCTTGCCACAGTGACCACGGACGCATCTCGCCTCGGGTGGGGGGGGGGCATTTTGCGGGACGGACAGTCCAAGGCACGTGGAACGACTTAGAGACCTCCCTGCATTTCAATGTTCTGGAGATGAGGGCCGTGCTCTTGGCGTTGCAAGCACTGCAGGCCTTTCTTCCCCTGGGAACAATTGCGATTCAATCAGACAACATGTCAGTGGTCTGGTACATCAACAAACAGGGGGGAACCAGGTCTTACCCTTTATGTCGGGAAGCCATGAGAGTGTGGGAATGGGCGATCTCCACCAACCGCTTTCTCATCGCAACGCATATTCCGGGTCGGTCCAACATCCTTGCGGACAAGCTCAGTTGCACCATTCTCTCCCCATACGAGTGGTCTCTCAATGCTCAAGTAGCGAAACGTATCTTCGCACGGTGGGGAACTCCTTGTTGCGATCTTTTTGCTTCTCCCTTAAACACCAAGTGCGACAGTTTTTTCGCTCTAATCCCTCCACCAGGGGATTCCTCGAGGGATGCTGTGGTGCATGCTTGGCCTCCTGGTCTTCTGTACGCATACCCCCCTCTACCTCTGATGCTCCAGGTTCTTCAGAAAGCCTCTCGGTTGGGGTGCAGAATGATCCTCATAGCCCCATTCTGGCCTCGGCAGATCTGGTTCCCTTACCTAAGGTCTCACTCAGTGAATCCACCTTGGATTCTAGATCCCATCCCGGATCTGATAACACACCCATCGAACCTACCATCTCCGAACCTGGACAACCTGAAGCTGACTGCTTGGCTGCTCCAGTTCCACTCCTAATCAGGACTCACGGTATTTCATCTCCCGTTAAAGCTATCCTGGTAGCGGCGCATAAACCCTCTACCAGAAAAACTTACCGAAGTAAATGGAAGCGATTCTCCATTTGGGCGGAGCGGCAAGGTCTAGATCCCTTCACGGTACCTCTTCCCGTGGTCCTAGATTTCCTTACCACTCTTTTTAATGATGGCGCCAGTAGTTCCATGGCCAAAGTTCAGCTAGCGGCCATTTCTCATTATCATGTTGGTCATAACTCTGGGCCTCTTATGTCTGCCAAGTTATGTAAAATCTTCCTAAAAGGCACCTTTCTGCTTAGACCCCCTGTCAAACAGGCGGTTCCACCATGGGATCTTTCCTTGGTTCTTCAGGCCTTGACCGCTCCCCCCTTTGAGCCTGCGGCCACTGTAGATCTAAAATTCTTATCTCTTAAGACTGCATTTTTAGTAGCCATTAGTTCAGCCAAAAGAGTTTCGGAACTTCAAGCCCTTTCCATAAAGCCGCCTTACTTGATCTTCCATCTGGACCGTGTGTACCTCAGGATCAATCCCTCTTTTCTTCCTAAGGTAGCTTCGGAAGCAAACATTAATCAGTCCATCAACCTCCCCGTTTTCTTTCCTAATTATCAGAACAAAGGCGAGTACAAGCTGCATTCATTGGATGTTCACAGGTAGCTTTGTTTTTATCTTAACAGGACAGCTGGTCACAGGCAATCCGATCAGTTGTTCGTTTCCTTTGCCAAATTCAATTTGGGTAAACCAATTTCCAAAGTCTCCTTGTCACAATGGATTTCCCAGTGTATTCTATTAGCTTACCAAGCTTCTGGGAGGCCCGCATCGGACGGAGTTCATGCTCATTCAACCCGGTCTGTTTCTACCTCAGCAGCCTTTAAGGCTAGGATACCTCTGGATGACATTTGTTCAGCGGCCACTTGGGCTTCATCTCATAACTTTATTTCTCATTACAAGCTGGATATCACGTCTAGAGGTAGAGCATCCTTTGGCTCCGCGGTGCTCCGGAATATCTTTCCATGACGGCCGCCCAAGATTCAGGTAGCTGGGGACTCTGTCCCACAGGTTGCTGACAAATGAATCTCCTACTTCAGATTTAGAAGTTATGTACTTACCATAACGTTCCATCTGAGTAGGTGTATTCATTTGTCTGCAACCATCCCGCCCTCCTATCCCCCTGGCCTTGTCAGTTCCTGCATAGAATGTGTTACCCTTTGATTAGGGTATTTTATACAGGGCAAACTCGATCTGAGGTCATCTAGGGAGAGCAGGGCATTATGGGTGAGGGGAGGAGCTAGGAGCTCGGATCCATAGCTGGATAAACCATGCCGGTTCGGATCCGATATCGGATCCATACCCACAGGTTGCAGACAAATGAATACACCTACTCAGATGGAACGTTATGGTAAGTACATAACTTCTAGTTAGCATTTTTACCAATGTAAAGAATTCTGAAAAGTTCGAGCATCTAGTATTTCACATTTTCAGTTAGATCTTTTATCTGGAGGACAAATAACGTTGTGGCTGGTTGCAAACCATTGATCTGATGATGTCAATCTTCATTCATTCTTGACAAATGGGTTTGGTTCTGACCTCTCTCAACCGACTCAGACGTTATACAGCTTGCGCCAGCCCAAACCTCTAGATCTAAGGCTCTACCCACAATGTCCCTCTCTCCATTACCCCAGATCTCATTTGCTGCTCTGAAAATTAGACACATCAGCCAATACTCTCAGCTCAGTACCTTAATTATTGTTTTTTCTATTAACGATTTTTGCTAAACACTATTTGTATTACCTTTTTTTGATACACACTCTGGAAAAAAGAGAAAGTAAGTGCTTTTTGTATTTATCTACCCACCCCCACCCCCTTTACCTAATGGTATTTCACTTTACCATCATTGGTAACTTCTTTCCCTCTATCTTTTGGTAACTCTTGGATTCCATCATTGGCATCCTGTCTTTCTCTTTCTTTACTTTTTAGGTACATTTTTGTATACCATTGTAAGTAGGCCTTTACTTTAAAAAAAAAAAAAAAGAAACTTTCTCTCCTGTCTGTTTTTTGTGTGTGTGTGTGTGAACTTGAAATGGCAGATAAGCCAAAAGGAACATCTGGATTCAAACAGTGTCAAGACTGTGGCAGAAAGATGCCCAATTCCGATGGGCATCTTTCTTGCATATACTGTTTGGGTGCATCCCATCTAGACACTGCATGTAAGCTTTGTCAGGGTTTCAGTGTCCATTCATTGGTGGAGCAGTGAAATAAACTTATTTTAAAGGGTTTGTTAAAATGTTCCTTCGAAGAAGCCCTCTCTAAGCAAAAGTCTGAAACCTCTCAATTGTCCAAATCTGAACCTAAAAAGAGAAGTCATTCTGTGACGACTTTGTCATCGGCACAACACCTAAAATCGCATAAGTCACAGTTCCATCTTGTGTCTTTGGAGCGGAGGACAAAAGTATCTAAAATGACTGAAAAATTACCGTTGGCACAGTCTGTTCAGTCTTAATTGGTACCAAAGGTTACTGCACTGATACTGACTACTTTGGCCCCAACATCTGCTTCGGCACCAACGACCTCTTCATCACCAGCAATTTCTTCTGCACCAGCTTCACTGACTTCTCATTTGGTTCCAGTTTCCCACTCTGTAAAATAGCCTACGGTGCTGAAAGTCGAGACATATATACCTCCCAGGACTAAGTATTCCCCTATGTTGACCAATTCCTTGGTCAACTCCCCAGCCCTTTTGTTGATAGGCTAGAGTCTTCCTTGAGAATGGCAATCCATTCTCCCAGACGTCTCTCTGAAGTGGTTGTAGTTAGATTAGTGGACTAGCTTTTAGCGGCCAGGGGTCTCTCTGCACCTACACAGACCTCCCTCCCAGAGCTGAGGCGTTTTCTCCAAGTACTCCACCAGATCTTTCTCCTTCAAACTCCTTCCACGGCTTGAAGCTCAACACTTTGACTTTCCCGGTACCAGCTGTCTCGTACCGACTGTGGACCTTACTTCAAGACCTGGGTCATCTCTGATGTCTCAGCACCATTGGATCTGTTGCACACCCAGGACCGTGGTTTGGCTGCCTGTTCTGAGAGTTCCTGTATGGTTCTGATTGTTTCTATGGCACCGTCTTTGGCTCTCAGGACCATGGCGGTTTCGAACCCTCTCCCAGCTGCTGTTCTGAATGTCGGCTCTTTGGAGCAGGGTGTGACCCTGGTTCCAAGGTTGTCTTTTTTTGTTCTGGACTCCCATCCCTGTTTAGATGGGCCTGCCTTCCAGATCATGGAGAGAACTTTAGCCCCAGCAGGCTCCCAGTTGGCTGCTCCTGTGTCGGAGTGTCACATTTATGCATCCTCTGGTTTGCAGCTGTCACAATCTATCACGTCTGGGCAGCGGGTACAGGAGCTGCAAGACATCCCTCTTCAGGGTCCCTCCTGTTCGGAGTCTTCCCCAGAAGTTCCTGCTGGGGAGCCACCCCGTAAGAGGACTTGCAAGAGGAAGCATCTAGATTCTCCAGAAGAATTTGTCATGGAGGACATGGATTACAATGAAGGGGAGCGTTCCCCCCGGTCACCCCCTGAAGATGTCTGAAATCCTGAAACAGAGGTGATTGGAAACACTTAAACCCATCCTTTTAGGAATCTGTGTTCTTGCATTTTGCCCGCCCATCTACTTCCTGGGTGACCCCACCTGTTGGCGATCTAATTAAGCTGATTGCTCAATGGGCATGGAAGGCTCCTGATGCCATAGAGCCCATTCCCCGGAGACCAGATAAAATTTTGACAGCCCTAGAAAACCAGACTCATTGCACAAAGGATCTAGCAGTAGATGCCATGGTGGTGGCGGTACCCACCAAAAAAAGTACTCGCTGAGGAGAGTTTTACTGTCCATCCTCCTAACTGAGATGGTAGGACGATGGACAGGTCTGGGAAGCGGGTCTTTGTGTCATCGATGTTTGCTGTTAGGTCTTTGAATTTCTTGCCGCACTTGACTAGACTCCAAAGGGATCTGATAATTGAGCTTTCAAATACCCTTGCAGGAACTCTGTCTGACTACATTCAGGATAAGGTTGCCTTGCAGCTTGCCACCCTGGTGTCTATCTCAAACTCTTCCATACGGCTCATTGCTCGTACGGCTGAAGGAACGTCTAGGTCAGTGGGTACAGGTGTTGCCATAAGGCGCCATACCTGGATGCACTTGTGTGACTTCGTGAAGCCATTCATGTCTTCCTTCATCAATACTCCTGTTGACGTTTCCTCTTTGGCCCTAAAGTTAGAGAGACACTAGCCAGGTGTGAAAAAGATGGAAAGACCCTTTTTGCTTTGGGCGTTCGTTTTTCTACTCCTCGAGGATCCCATTCTAGAAATCAGAGGAGTGGTAAATGTGGTTCAAGAAATCCCAAGGGCCTTTTCATGACACATGGTGACTATTCCCCCTGGGGCAGAGGAGGGAACTCCACTGTAAGAGGCACTCCCAGTGGCGGGGGCGTGTAATCAGGGGTCCAGAGATTCCTTTTCTGGGCAACCTTACCAGCGCTTCTGAACGGAGGCCCGATTGCGTACTTCTGTAAGCAGTCTAGGGAAAATTTTCACTGCACCAAACAGCCTGTCTCACGATAGCCTCAGATACTTGGGTGCAGAGAATTATCACCAGAAGTTCTTTGATCTCTTACCAAGCTTACAAAAGCAAAACCCCGACATTCCACCCAGTCAGAGGGATCTTGTAGCAATAGAAATTCAAATGCTGCTCCAAAAAAGAGTCATCCAAGAAGTCCCACCAGACCAAATAGGATCTGGATTTTACTCAAGATTCTTTTTAGTGCCAAAAAAGACAGGGGACTGGAGACCAATTCTAGATCTTAACCTACTGAACAAATTTGTATAACAGATGAAATTACAGATGGTCACAGTTCAGTCTATTCTTCCCTTTCTGGAGAGGAATGATTGGATGTGCTCTATAGATTTTCAGGATACATATTACCACATAAAGACAGACAAACCCTCCATAAGATATCTCTCGCTTCCAGCTAGGAGCCAGTCCTTTCCAATTCCAAACATTGCCCTTCGGTTTCCGAATGCATGGCAATGCTAACAGCTCACTTGAGACAACAAGGATTCCGAGTGTTTCCATACCTAGATGACTGGCTCCTCACCGCCCCTCCGGGCATCTACTGCATTACGCCACATACTTCGTGCTGCATCTCGCCAAGGCACTAGGCATTTTAATCAACAAGAAAAAGTCACAGTTGACACCTACACAAGATCGAGAGTTCATAGGAGCAAGACTAAATACAATTTCTTGTGTAGCCTCCCTTCCCCTCCACAAGGTGATAAATCTAAGGTTGCACATTCAAGCAATCATTTCCCAAAATGAATTTCCTGCTCACCTTGTACTTCAAACTCTGGTAACCATGGCAGCGACTATAACCTTAGTACCCCTGGCAAGATACCACATGAGGCTACTTCAGTGGATGTTGGTGTCCCAGTGGTCGATTCTAACTCATCCGATGTCTTATCCAATTCTGATTGCTGCAAAAAGGATTTATCCTGGTGGATGAAGTCAGAAGAAAATCTGTAGGGCCGCACCTTTTCTCCGTCTCCGCCCAAAGCCATAGTGACCACAGACTCTTCCCAGATAGGGTGGTGAGGGCATTATCTGGGAATTACTGTTCAAGGCACTTAGTTCCTGCCGGAGGCCAAGTTGCACCTCAATGTCCTAGAATTGAGGGTAGTGTTTTTAGCATTGCAAGTGTTCCAGTCTGTCCTTCCTTTGGGGACAGTTGCATTCCAATCAGACAACATGCCGGTAGTCTGGTACTTTAGCTAACGGGGGAACCAGAGCCTACCCACTATGTTGGGAAGCCCTCAGGATTTGGCAGTGGGATATCGCTTCCAACCGCTTTCTAATAGCAATTCATATCCCGGGAAACTCCAATGTGATTGCAGACAAATTGAGCAGTGCATCGTCCTGTCTCACAAGTGGTCTCTCAACCACAACATAGCGATGAAGATCTTTCATCGTTTGGGCCAGCCTTGCTGCGATCTGTTCGCCTCTCCTATAAATAACAAACGCAGCAGCTACTTTGCCCTAATTCTCCCTTACGGGGAGTCCCCGAGAGATGCACTTCTTCTCGATTGGCCCCCGGGACTACTTTGTCTTTCCATCTACTCCACTGATTCCTCAGTTTTTGTGGAAAGCCCAAAGGTTGAGAAGCAAACTAATTCTTATTGCATCTGTCACCACAAGTTCCAGGCCAGACTGATTTATTAAAATAAAAAATAACTTCTGCAGTAAAAGTTAACAGCAAAACTTCCAACTCTAATACCATTGAGAGCAAACAACACTTCTCTGGCACGTCGACTTTCAGAAAAGCCTTTTCAGAGTACATCTTTCTGCTAGTAAGCATACACTTAAAACATGCTTTTAATCAATTAAATAATCATCCAATTAAGAATTCACTAAAAAAAAGTCAACTAAAAAGGTTAATTTCTAATCTTCTTTTTTTTAACCTTCTTATATTAAATGCTTCCAAGAGAATTCCTTATTCAAACCTCTTGGAAACTGTATCATATTTTAAAATAAATATTGCTTCCTTCCTTCTTAAGTGTTCCTTAATTTTTTCATCAGTACTAAATCTAGTATTCACTTGTTCCGAAACAGTTGCCTGTAACCCCTGTGGGTCTCCATTATGGTGTTCTTAAAGTGCATAGCTACAGGACTCAGAAATCATTGCTTCTTGATGTCCCTTATATGCTCTTTTAATCTTACAGCAAAGCTTCTCTTCTTTCCCCAATATAAAATAATCCACAAGGACATTTTAAACTATAGGTTCATAGGTTTATACTAGGCTATCTGCCCTAAGGCATTTATAAGCCTAGCCCAAAGTTTTGTGGCTTACGCCACCCCTTATGTTAAAAAATACTGTGCCCATTAGTTTGTTGTGCCTCTGTCCAGCAGTGACACAGAGATGATTCCCGGGGTAAACCTACAATCTCCCATCCACCGGTCAAGATTTCTCTTGAACAGAGCCAGCGAGGTGCTCTGCCTCACATGGACCGGGATTTTATTCCACAGCATAGGGAGTCTCTGGGTGACAAATCTATCCCTCCAGCATGTCCTATTTATATCCGTGCTAAGGTTTAAGTCGCTTGCTCTAGTGGATCTGGTAGATTTGGATTTTTGAGGTGGAGCATGTCCATTAATTCCGGGTTGGACATGGCCTTGTATGTCAGGCACAGGTCACCTCTGAGCAGGCGGTATGCGACTGAATAGAGCTGGAGTTTCTTCAGTCTGGCAGCATATGACAGATTTTGGAGTCCCTTTATCCTTTTGGTGAGGAACTTTTGGGGTCTCTCCAATTGCTGCAGTTGTCGGGTGAGATACATCCCGAATGGGGCATTGTACTCGATCATGGGTCTGATAAGTGAAGAGTACAGGGGAACAATGACCTCACTTGATCTGGATGTGAATCCCTTCATGATCAGGTGGGCAATGTAGAAGGTCTTTCTAACCACTTTAGCAATGTGAGTGTCAAAAGAAAGGCCACTGTCAACCTGGGTCCCCAGGTCTGTGATAACCTCTTCTGTGCTTAATGGATTGCCACCTATATGGTAGCTTGGGGTTACCTTGTTTTTCCCGAAGGGTATGACTATACATTTTTTGGCATTAAACTTCAGGCCATGGCTCTGGCACCAGTTATCAGTTTCCGTGAGACCCCTCTGAAGGATATCTGTGTCCGATGTACTTTCCACTATGGCCCAGTTTGCAGTCATCTGCAAACTTTGTCAGCCATAGTCCTCCTATGTTTGCCTGTACTTCTGAGAAGTAGATGCCGAACAACAGGGGGCCAAGGACTGAGCCCTGTGGGACACCACTTGTGACCGGCTTGGAGTCTGACATGGCGCCAGCAACTCTAATCCTGTGGGTTCTGTCCTTTAGCCAGTTTGCAACCCTTCTTGTGACATATGGGTTTACATTTAAGCTGGTAAGTTTCTCTATAATACCCAAGTGGGGTATTGTGTCGAAAGCTTTTGCAAGGTCAAGGTAGGCTGTATGGACTGCCTTTCCCTCATCAATGGCCTTGGTGACTGTTTCGAAGAAGTCGACCAAGTTCAAAAGGCATGATCTGCCCTTGACAAAGCCAAACTGGGTCGGGTCCAATGTCTGCAAGTCCCCTATGTCTTTGTTTATGAGTTTCATTATGATCCTCTCCATAGCTTTGCAGACCAGGCTGGTTAAGCTTATGGGGGTGGTAATTACCAGGGTCCGTAGAGGTACCGCCTTTGTGGAGTGGGACCACAGTTGCCGTACGCCACTCCTTGGGCACGTATCCTGTGGTAAGGCTAAGATTAAACAGCTGCCTTATATGCGGGTTTAGTTCCTCGTTGAGTTCGTGTAGCACACAGCCGGGGACACCATCCGGTCCCACTGATGCTGTGTTTTTAGCTTTAGAGAGAGCAGCTTTCACCTGCGCATTTGAGATGTCTGGGAGACTACACTCCGCTGGGATAGTTATATCTCCTTTTGGGGGGGAGAGGGGGGGTGAAGTTTGCACTGAACCTGTCTGCCAGTATGTTGGCAATGTCTGTGGATTCAGTGATTTTTGTATCATTTTGGACTAATTCTGCGCATATCTGGGAGTTTCCACCCAGGTTTCTAACATAGCTGAAGAAGGCCTTATGATTGTCTTTTGAATCTCTTGCAGTTTTTCTCTCAAAGTTGGCCTTGGATGATTTTATGAGTGCTCGTATTTTTTTACTAATAATGATCAAGGGTGTCTTCTCTTTTATGGATTTTGCTCTATCATGTAACAGCTTTCTCCTCTTATTGTAAAGTTTGTTTATGGCTGGGGTCCACCAGACTGGACGTTTGCCCTTGGTGGAAAGAGTCTTGGTTTTATTAGGGATTGCCTGATCCATGCAGTCCTGGAAGTGTTCGTAGAAGGCATTGGTAAGGGCTTCCGCAGCTTGGGTTGTGGTTTCCACTGGCTCGGGGGCCTTGAAGGATACCACACCAGTCTTGAGTAGTGTGAAGTTTGCTTTAGAGAAGTTCTTCACTGTGGTCTTTTTTGTTTGGGGTGGGGGCGGGATGTGGATTTCCAGTGAGATAAGTTTGTGATCTGTTCTCACCAATGAGGGATATACTTCCGGTGTGGAGCATTTTGTCCCCATGTTTGTGATGATGAGATCTAGTTTATTTTCTCCTCTTGTGGGAACGGTGACTAGTTGTTCCATGGCATTTGAATTTATGAACTCCAGGAACCTTTGGGCTAGAAAGTTGGGCTTGAGTAATGTTCCCAGTCTATATTTGGGTAGTTGAAGTCACCCAATATAATGGTGTTTGGAGATACATTTATACCCTCCAGTGTCTTCAGGAAGGCTGTGTGGGGTTCCTGAGTTTGAGAGGGTGGCCTGTAGCATGCTACAAATTGTAGAGCAGTTTTGCCTATGGTTAATTGCACCTGGATGGTTTCCGATGCTTCGTGCGTTGCCACCAACCTGGAGGTGTGGGTATCCTTGATGAATATGGATATACCCCCTCCTTTTGTGGTGTGGTCCGGGTTTTGGGGCCGGAACGCATGCTATGAGGTAAAACCTGATAGTGCCGGGGTGCTCTCAGGAGCCTTGAACCAGGTTTCAGTCACAGCACAGACATCGATGTTCTCCATACTGAGAAGGGCCTCGAGTGCGTGCATTTTGAGATTTAGACTTCTGGCATTGAGCAGCATTACCCTTAGTTTCTTCCCATTTTTGTTTTCTAGGGTGGTAGGTTTAGAATTTGAGCCTTGCCTAAAAAAGGCAGTATGGGGGTGGCAAGAGCCTAAGCCAATATCCGGAATCCCAGGGGTGACAGGTGCAAGCCGTCCCTTGCAAAGCAGCGTGGCTTGTCAAGCATGTCATCCCAGGCAGACAGACACTTGATCCCCTTTGAATGACACCAGAAATTAAGCCAATTGTTAAAGCTGATCATCTTGTCTGTATGTTGTGGCATCATTCTTGGTGAAGGAAGGATACTGCTCAGGGTCAGGGTCATACCTGCCTGGGCTACATAATCAGAGAGCTCCTCTACATCTCTTTTCATGTAGTCCAGGGAGGTACGTCTCAGGTCGTTCACACCAGCATGGACAATGACTGTGTCATATTTGTACTTGCTGTGGAGTGACCCGAGTGCTTGTGTTATGTGGTGGATTCTAGCGCCCGATAGGCAGCTTACTGTGACCCTCTCCTTGTTCAGCCTGGTGAGTGGGACGTCAGTGTGTCTGACTATGGAGTCACCTATGGCAAGTATGTTTGGTGTTGTATTTGGCCTTAAGGGCTGTGACTGCTTTGCACACTGATTTTGTGGTTTATGTGTTGCCTGTGGTTTGTCATGAGGTGGCAGTTGCTTGGATGTCTGCTTTGGAGGCCTCTGTTGTTTAGGTAAATTTTTGCTCAGAGCCTCCGAGTATGACTTTGTGTGTTTATGTGTTTGATTCATTGTTGTGATAGCTTTATGTGAGACTGGTTTTGTGGTGTGTGTAGTTGCCTTCTCCTCCTGTCTGGTCTTGCCAGTCCTGAGTTGAGAGAGCTCAGCCTCCAGTTTGGCTAAATAGCTGCATCTCTCACAAGTATTTGTGTTATGTGGGAGGAGGAGAGGGTTGTCAGTGTACATGAGGCAATTGTAACATTGCCTCAATATTCCCAAATTCACCAACTGGACAAGAGAGGACGCCAGCATCTGGCCCTTCGACATGCTAGAGAAATTTAGAAGTTACGGGTGTAACTCAATAAGAGAGGACTTAGTAAGGAAGTGGGTACTCCTGGGGGGGGGGGTTGCTAGTGAGGGACTTTGTATAATACAGAAGTGCTAAACCTGAAAAGAAGATGCTTTTAAGACAAGTAAAAGCTTTTAGGAACAAGTGCTGCACTTTTTAGTTAAGGGATATACTGTTTAGATTACTAGTAGAGCAGTTCTAAGGGAAAAAATGAAGAACAGACTTTATGGAGACAGAAAAAGTTTAACCTTGTTAAACCAGCGCTGCCCGATGCTGCTCTAGTGGCAACTCCGCGCTAAAGCACTCTAAAACGTGCTTGATAGCAGGGGCTGGAAAGAGCCAGGAATTGACCCAAAACGGCCAATAAAACTACAGTTTCAAGTCAGTAACCACTCCCACGGGGCAGGGAAGCAGCTCAATGTTTTCACTGCCACTGATCAACAGAGACTTTCCTTTAGCCCAAGCAAAATGGCCTCACAGAAACTTACAAAACAGTTCAAGAACAGCAAGCCTGTAACTTGAACTTTTTTAAATCTCAGAAAAGTGGGAAAAAAGCAAGATTTTTTTTTTGTTTGTTTTTTCAGAGATAGCAGAGGTTCACAAGTAATATCAAGTTATAACAGTGCAGTAAATGACCCCACACAAGAGTGCTAGGTCAAAGACAGAAAATATGCAAGTTTTGAGAAAAAAACGATTTTAAAATTAAGTGCAAACAGGAAATTCAGTAAACAGCTTTTGGTTGTGCTCTAAATACAGCTACTAATGCAGAAATCAAGTTTAACAAGCCAGAAAATGCTCAAACTAGGCAGCTATGCAGAAAAACTTATCAAATAAACAGAGGAAAAATACTTAAAATCTCAAAAGTGGCTCCTTTCTTCACTCAGCGTTTTCTCCTCTTGGTGGGTGCTTCACCAACAGCCATCTTTTCACTGTTGCAAGTGAAGCTGCCTCTTCTGTCAATTTATTTCCAGTAAGTCTTTCAAAACTATCCACTATATGTTTGTATACTGTGCAATTGTCACATGGAAAAGTTCTGTATCTCACTATATTATTTTCTATATTTTTTGGTCTGTCAAATTTTCCACGTACTAACATATCTTTAAGACTCCTGCCTCTTTTATATGAAAAACAAAGTTTGACATTTTTCAGGCTGGATTTTTTTTCTGTATATAACACCAATAATACCTAACTATTTTCTCTAAAATGTTAAGAAAAATTAGTATACTTAGACACAAAATATAACACACTTTCTTTTTCTTCAGTATTTGTTTTCTGCATTATTATGTTCTGTGCTTTATTCACTTTTTTTATTCATTACTTTATTATACCCCAACCATACTTTCTCTGGCTCACTGGTACTCTCTGGCACCCTTACCCCTTTATTTCCAATCCCTCCCTGACCTAACTTTTTATTTAGCTTGAGCTTTCTCTCCCTCTAGTCTATTTTTTACTTCCATAGAGCCCCAGTGAATATTACTGTAATCTCTGCTTCTGCCCACTAGATTCACCCTTTCCCCATCAATATCTATTGCACTAGTTTTCTACTTCTACCGTATGTTTCCTATTTCACCCCTCATATTCCTATCCCTTTCTTCTTCCACTCTTACCCTATCCTCCTAAGCTACCTTACTTGCTTGGCCTCAGCTAGCTTTCTCTGATAATTTTCCTTCTTCTTTGATTTACTTTGTGTTCTGTCTCTCATATCTTTTCGATCTTCTAGCGCTTCTCCCCTTCTTACTATTAACTAGATTTACTTAATTGTCATACCTCCCTTCCTCATACTTTTCTTTTCTTTTACCTGGCGCTACCTATTCTTTACTCTGTTAGTTCTCTTTTCAACCTCCCCGTCCCCCTATCTCTTCTATCTTCCTAATATCCCCCTTCTTACTATTGTCTCTTTCTTTCGAGCTACTCTCCCCATATCTCTTGGGATTTAGCATTTCCCATTCTTTTTTACTGGCAACACCCCCTCCGGGCTCCTCCTGCCTTTCCCTTCCCAACTCCTCCCCTCCCAGGAACTTCCTCCCCAAGTTTTTAAAGTCCCTCCTAGTTCCCAGGGCGCCATTTTTAAATTAGCCCATTCTCTCTTTTGCTGCACGTCCTTGACTGTGTGCTCTTTCTTTAGTAAGTATTTATCTGTTATGTAATTACTGCGATGGTTCTCGGTAACTGTGTTATGCTTCGCAATTGTGCTTCGCCGAAGATCATGTAAATGCGTAAACTTTCTTTTGGCATTGACCTAATACTAGCCTAATGCTAGTCCCTGTTGTTTGTCTGTGGTTTAGATAACTTGTCTTGTAACTTTGATTACAGTGATTGCTCTGACTTTTTATTTTGAACAGCGTATAACGTGCAAGCTTATTGAATATATTAACCTATATTTCCTAATGCAATGCCACTCGCAATACCAACTTTTCTGCTTTAGTTTGTCATAAATGGCATAATTTATTCAGCATTACTTTTGCGTAGTTGTTTTTACTTGTTAACTGGCACCAGCTGTAGCGACAGCGTGGTAGCTTAGTTTTCACCATTTTTATAGTAATTATATGCAGCTAACTGCTGCTCCTTGAAAAGACCTGCTTTCTGGTGCTGGTCTTTTAATACCCCGTTGTTGACCCAACTAGATCTGATTAGCGACATTGTTATTGATTAAGACTTTCTTAATCCTTCTTAGTCTTTACGCTGATAGTTTTAAGATTCCATTATATGTTTAACAGTCTACGGAATTTATTCCTGCTAGGTGCTGTAACCTCTAACTCTGACTGACTATTTTTAAAACGCAATCTTTTTCCCGCCCTCTACCTGAACTGCGTGTAACCTGAAGTGGCCTTACACGTGTAGATTAGGCTGGGGTTTTAAATCCCCTCCAGGGTACCTACCCTCAACATTTATTTTAAGGCACAACTGTTATGGAACTAGATGCTCACCTCTATGTTCCCCTCTGCTTTTAACCTGTTAATTAACTCATTTGTGGTAATATCTTCTCTGGAGGTGTATATGATATAGCTGGTAGTAGCCATTTTAACACTGTGCTTTTTGTACTATGTGCTGTGCCTAAACATTTACTGCTGTTAAGGAATTTGCTCAACCTAGCCTGTTTGTTACTGCCTTTTCTATGTCTATAATTCAAGTTTTATTACTAGAATAACCTGTGATTTCTGCACTGTCTTAGATACATTGTGTTGCGATTACTTTTTCTAACATTATCTTATTTCTCAACTTCTTTCCTACTGTATTAGCTACCCCCTGGATATACCCTGTGTTTTTGCCTGGGTGGAATCCCTCCGCTAACTCTGCTACTGTATTTTTTGCCAACTACCCTTGGAACTTTCTAAAACCTAGCCTTCTTCTGCAACCCTCTACCTCAAGATACAAGAAAGTATGTCTACCTATATGTTGGACTCGTAATTGTTAACAATTTTAACCCTGCTAAGCTATCTGTTAGCTCACAGTCAAGCTTGCCAGCAGCATCCCCCCACCCTTACTCCTTTATTTCCAATCCCTTCCTGACCTAACTTTTTATTTAGCTTGAGCTTTCTCTCCCTCTAGTCTATTTTTTACTTCCATAGAGCCCCAGTGAATATTACTGTAATCTCTGCTTCTGCCCACTAGATGTCACCCTTTCCCCATCAATATCTATTGCACTAGTTTTCTACTTCTACCCTATGTTTCCTATTTCACCCCTCATATTCCTATCCCTTTCTTCTTCCACTCTTACCCTATCCTCCTAAGCTACCTTACTTGCTTGGCCTCAGCTAGCTTTCTCTGATCATTTTTCCTTCCTCTTTGGTTTACTTTGTGTATCCCCACTCCGTTCGCCCTGCGGGCTCACTTCGCTCCCCACCCTACCCCCAATTGCCACCCACCTCCAGGGGTCCTAACCTTATAGCTCTATAGTCCCACCCCTTATCCTTACCTTCCTATCCCTCTCTTTCCCGCTAAACTTTAAACCCCTCCCATATATATATATATATATACCCCCCTTTCCTCCTCCCACCTCCTCTGTTATTACTTGCCCACCTATCCTGTGACTTGTATCCCTCCTTCTTCCTCTGTTATCTTTCCACCTACATCCCTCAAATCTTTCACCTGCCTCTCCCCTTTCTTAACCCTTTAATATTCACAGCTCTCCTCTTTCCATACCCTTTAACACCCCTAGCTCTCCTCATACTATTATTGTATTATATACCTTACTACCTCTATTACCCTTATCTTGTACCCTTACTCTAAGTAACCTTTATTCTGGTTTCACTTCTAAAATGGCTCCCCATTTACCTACATTCCTTATACTCTCAGTATTACTCCCAACTACCTTATTTTCAGCTTACCTCATTACCTTCTTTGAAAACTCACTTAATATCCACCCTCACTACCCAAAGAAGCATACATCTTCATTCTATACTTCTCTCACGTCATTCTTAAATGTTAATTCCACCCCCAGCTATCTTCTACCTAAGTTTCATAGGCACTCTCACCTAAACTATACCTCTCTCTCAGATAGAAAAATGAAACTGCCTACTCTTCTTAAGAGCAAATTCACATATAAACCTGATAATCCCACCTTACAAGATGGAGACATTCACCCCAACCCTGGCCCCGTGCATCCCTCCTTTCAAGTATGTAGACCAGGCTCCAAAAATACCTTCCTCATAGGGCATCTTAACATACGAAGTTTAAACAACAAAGTACCCTACCTGCATGCCCTCCTAGACACACACTGTTTTGACATTCTCTGCCTTACAGAGACATGGCTTAAACCAGCCACTAAAGATACTGAAATTATACCACAAGTCTACAATATACTTAGACTTGACCGATCTAAACGAAAAGGTGGTGGTGTAGCAATTCTATTTAAAAATCACCTCAATATCTCTACCCTTCCAGCCTGTCCAACCCATGATAGTAAAGTAGAAGCCATAATCTCTAAACTCCTATTAAATCCTAAAAAATCCCTCTACATCATCTGCATGTACATAACTCCAGGTGAGAACATACCCATCTTAGAAGACTTTCTTAGTTGGGTTTCCACCAACTACCCTCAAGAAACCATAATTCTTGGTGACTTTAATATTGATTGGAATACTATTAATACTGAAAATCCCTCCTCTCACATAAACCTAAATGGTTTTACCCAATCCATTACTTCTACTACAAGGCTTAATAAGCCCAGTAAGAAAGAGAGTATCCTAGACTGGATACTCACAAACAAAGTCAACATTACTTATAAAGTAGGAACTCTGCCAGACGACCTCAGTGACTACTGCTTAACTTATATTACAAGAGAAAAGACTGATTGTCTAAACCCCCCTAATATAAGAAAAATACACTCTACCAAACACTTCAAAATAGACCTATTTCAAAATTAACTCAAATCTTATAATTGGAACTCCTTAAAATCACTTCCACTTAAAGATGCAATATCATTCTTTAACTCCACTTTCCTTGCCATTCTTGACAAACATGCTCCAGAGCGTAGCATTAGAATGAAAGCTAATACAGCCCCTTGGCTCTCTCTTGAAACTAAAAAAACTAATGCTCTCTAGAAATAAGGTCTGGGCCAAATGGAGATGCCATAGAAACAGCTCTGATTTTCTATACTTCAGCCAGCTTAGGAATCTTACCAAAAAAAGCTATAATCACTGATAAAAGAAAATACTACTGTAAACTTCAAGAAACTAATTTCAATAAGCCTAAGCAATTCTGGTCATCAGTCAATAGACTAATTTCACCAGGAACAACCAAAGCTCCCTCCCCCATTGATGCTGACCCTGACACCCCTCTCCTAACTGCAAATGCTTTTAACTCTTTCTTCTCCGAAACTATTCAATCTCTTGCTAGACAACTGAATACCAACAACTTCTATCCCCCAAATAATCTAGTAGATTCTTCTTACAGCTTCTTTCTACAACCTATCCCTACCTCCTTCATCTACAATCTAATTCACAAACTGAAACCTTGTACCCCCTCTGCTGACAAACTCCCTTCTCTTTATCTTCAAAAGGCTGCCAAAGAAATTGCTTACCCAATATCTATACTCATTAATAGGACAGTCAAGAGGGAACTATCCCTGATAGCTGGAAAGTCTCTCATATTATCCCGCTACACAAAGGTGGTAACTCTATTGACTACTCTAACTTTAGACCAATTGCTCTTCTGTCACTCCTAGGAAAAATCATGGAGAAATGTATTCATCAGCAACTTGTACAGTATCTCTTTACACAACATAGTAGCTAATTGTCAACACGGCTTTAGACCTCATCACAGCACCACCACTGCCCTCCTTTCCTTTGTAGACACCATCAATAAGAATCGTAACAATAACCTTCTCTCTCCTGCTCTATTCATTGACCTCTCCAAAGCCTTCAACATGGTCAACCACTCTTCTTTAATCCACATCCTTGAATCCCTCTCATTTGATAACCTTGCCATTAAATGGTTTAGTTCTTATCTGAGTAACAGACAGCAAGCCGTTCTTTGTGATAACCACATCTCTTCATTACTGCCCATCTCCATTGGAGTCCCTCAAGGCTCTATTCTTGGTCCACTTCTCTTCTCCCTCTATATTAATGATCTTTACACAGTAATCCCTCAAGCTACCTGTATTCAATATGCTGACGACTCTACCATTATATGTTCAGCTTCTTCCTCCTCAGATTTAATCTCGTAACTCAAAATATTTTTAATACAGTAGAAACATGGTTTACTAGACGGTACCTCCTTCTGAATGCTAAAAAAACAAACTTCTTCTCTTCTCCCCTACCACTCGAACCTCTCCACCAAACTTCACCATCTTGTCTAACAACGCCACTGTCATCTCTCCTGACTCCACAACTAAACTGTTAGGAATAACCATCGATAATAATCTCACTTTTGATCAACACATCAAGAACACCATCAAATCAGTTAACAGAAAAATAGGATCCTTATACCGTATTAAACCTTTTTTAACCCCAACTACCAGAGCTACTATTGCCCACTCCCATCTTTTATCCACTTTCTTTTATGCCTCACCAATCTTCACCAACCTTAAGAAAACCAACCTAAACAAACTAGCTACTTGTTACAATAACATTGCCCGTTTCGCCACAAGTAACCCTTTCAGAACCCATCACTGCCATAACTTGAAACTTCTAGGCTGGCTTGAACTACAAAACTACCTTGCAATCTCACAACTCACTACTGTCCACAAAATACTGCACCAACCTGATAACACCCCTATACTCTCACAACTTTTAATCCCCTATAGCAATCTTACCTCTCTTCGATCCTCCTGTAAACTCTTGGCCAGTTCTAGTAAGTCTAACAACTCAGCTGGCGACTCTTTATTCACTAATTCTGTAGGTAGAATTTGGAATCTCTTACCTAGGGAAATTACACAGATTACTTCCTTACCCCTCTTCAAACAAAAAATTAAACTGTACTTCCAAAACCACTGGCTTTGTTCTTGTAGTACACCAGACTAACTTTTCCTCTCTCTATCTCCCTCATTTCATCTACTACTATGTTTAACTTATTCAGTCAAGCTAATACCTTTTATCCTTTGACCTTTGGACTTTTTCCTCTCTCTAACCTTCTCCTTTCTTTCTCTTCCCCCTCTTCTCTTTGTCTTCTCTGTCTCATTTTTTCCCCTGTCTACTGCCTTACCTCATCTTCCTCTCTTCTAACTTGTGTGATACTCCCTCTTTCTTTCTGTCCTTTGTACTCTAATCTCTCTCTATATTTTAATATGCTTTTTTTTCCAGTATCCCCCTTTTTTTTTAAATTAATATCCACTGTAATTGACTTTGTATTTTTGTCGTTATACATTTTATGGCTTGTCTATTTTTCTTTTTTCTTTTAGATTTTATCAATTCATTAGTTTTTCACTAACTTGTCATTTTGTTGTATCTTGTGTGGAGCTTTTCTCCCCGGGCCTCTACTGAAAATGGAAATATATCCAGCTAGACTAGCCGGGTCAACAAATGTAAAATAAAAATAAAATAAAAATAAATAAAACATAGTCCCTTTCTATGAACATATTAGCTGTATTTTGAACTTCCTTCTCACATTCCTTCCTGTCGCTACATAAACATTTAACCCTAACCATTTCCCCATAAGGAATGCAAGAAATGGTATGGGGGGTGACAACTAGTTCCATGCAACATAAAGCTTGGTTGTCCCATTTTTCTAAATATATATTTTTTAAGTTTGCCTTCCTCTTGCCCTTCTATTGTAATATCCAGATAATTTACTGTCTTTCCTTTTTGTAACCCATCAAACTTAATCTCAAACCTGTTCACTTGCAGTTCTTGAACAAACTTGTCCACTTCGCCATAGCCCCCCTTGCAAATAAAAATCAAATCATCAATGTATCTATAAAAATGAACATGTTTTTCTAAAAAAGTCATTCCTATACACATATAAGTTTTCATAGAGACTCATAAATAAGTTAGCATATGTGGGGGCAAAAGCTGCCTCCATAGCTATCCCACACTTCTGATGATACAGAGAGCCATCAAATTCAAATATATTATTTTCCAAACAGAACAATGTCAGCCAACCACAACATAGCATGACTATCTTTTGTCATTGGGGCTGGCCTTGCTGCGATCTGTTCGCCTCTCCTATAAACAACAAATGCAGCATCTACTTTGCCCTAATTCTCCCTTACAGGGAGTCCCCAAGAGATGCACTTCTTCTTGATTGGCCCCAGGGACTATTTTATGCCTTTCCCCCTACTCCACTGATTCCCCAGTTTTTGAAGAAAGCCCAAAGGTTGAGAAGCAAAGTAATTCTCATTGCACCCTTTTGGCCTCGCTGAGTCTGGTTCCCTTTTCTTTGGCCTTATCTGGTTCTCACTGCCTGTGGATTCTAGACCCAGTTCCGGACCTGCTGTCTCACCCACAGGGCTTGGTGCATCCCATTCTCCAAAATCTCAAGCTGACGGCTTGGTATCACCAATTCCAGTAATTGCCAGGCAAAATAACTTGCCCTCTTCAGTGTAAAAGATTTTCGATTTGGGCTTGTACTATGTACAGCATAGACACCTTTTCAGCATCAGTTGATAAAGTCCTGGAATATTTAGCGTCCTTATTTGAATCAGGAGCCTCTACTTCCACAATTAAGGTTCACTTAGCAGCTATTTCCAATTTTCATAACGGATTTGATGATCATTCCTTGATGTCTCGTTTATGCAAAATTTTTCTTAAAGGTGCTTTTCATCTAAAACCCCCATTCAAAGATCCTGTAGCACCATGGGATTTGACTTAAGTTTTACACTGCCTTGTTCGACAGCCATTTGAGCCAGTAGCTACTTGAGACCTCAGATTGTTATCTTGGAAAGCCCTCTGCCAGGAGAATATCCGAATTACAAGCTTTATGTGTAAGGCATTCTTATATAATTTTTACACAAGGAGAGAGTGCCGCTAAGAACTAATCCGTCCTTCTTCCCCAAAGTAGTATCGGAATCTAATATTAACCAGTCTATAGACTTGCCAGTCTTCTTTCCAAATTTTTCAAACAAAGGTGAATACTGTTTACATTTGATGGACGTCCACAGACAATTACGTTTTTACCTAGACGGAACAGAATCTTTTAGAAAATCAGATCCGTTATTCTTATCCTTTTCAGGACTCTGATTGGGTAAACCAGAATCAAAAGTTACCTCATCAAGCTGGCTTCAAGATTGTGTCCCCTTTGTCTACAATCAGAATAAACTCAATCTACCTGCTCCATTTAGAGCGCATTCCACCAGATCTGTTTCCACTTCAGATGTCTTTCATTCCAAGGCTATTATGGAGGAAATATGTGTAGCTGCAACTTCGGCTACTCCCCATACCTTTATCACTCATTACAAATTGGATATAGTCTCCAGGGGAAGAGCATCCTTTGGCTGTATGATACTTAGGAATATCCTTCCTTAGAGCTGCTCAGGAACTAAGGTAGCTGGGGACTCTCCCATCTGTCAAGGGTAAGTCAAGATTAACATCAGATAAAGAAGTTATTTCCTTACCACAAGGTTCCATCTCTGTTGTCGATCTTCATTTATTCTTGACATCCCACCCTCCTGCCCCCTCTGAGAGACTTCTGGAGGATTGAATCTTGTTCTGGGAGGTTATATGGTTTACCTTACGCAGGGCTTCTGTCTTCTTTTCTTTACCAGGCTGCAAACTCGATCTGAGGTAATGAAGAGAGGGGCATTGTGGGTAGAGCCTTAGCTCGAGAGTTTTTGGCTGTTGCGAGAGGTATAACGGCCGAGTTTGTTCCAAGAGGTTGGAATCAAACCCATTTGTCAAGCATGAATGAAGATCGACAACACAGATGGAACATTATGGTAAGGACATAACTTCTTTTTTTTTCTATTGATGCTTACAAAGCATTTGACAGGGTGAATACTCATTTTCTGATCTGAATTTGTTATACCTTAAACTTTTTGCTCTTGTGTATAAAAGCAATTTTAAGTTGATTCAAATCTACCTAATTTTTTTTCTTTAAATGGAATCATGAAGAACTACTGTAGAGGTAAAACTGGACAAGGCAAGGGTTTCTGTCATCTCCATGTTTATTTAACATTTACTTAGAACCTTTGTCTGTTTTTGCAACATTCTTCAGTTATTAGTGTCGCAAAAAATATCTATGCCGTATAAATGGTAGTAGTAGACCCCAGATAAAAGGGCATGATGAAAATGTGTATCTGGTACACTGTGTGGATTTTGTCATTAAAAGATTATCTGCAGTCCTGGTGAATCATCAATTGATGTTCATCATTCTCACTGCTGCAGTAGTCTTCTAGCTACTTGTGTTGTATCCTCGCTAGGGTACAAAAACTGGCCAGCTTCACAAAGCACTGGCTCCCTCCCACACCTGCACTCTTGACTGCTGATTCTCCAGCGCCTTACAGGGAAATCAGCAGTCAGAGTGTATACAGCTTCATTACTTTCTTGTCACCTCAAAAGGAAGCAGCTTTGAGGCTTTGCAAGAGCAATAGTCGGCTTCAAGCTTCATTTCTGATGAGTCCTCGTAGGGGAACCCTTCCACACAGAAAATATTGCCTTTTTAAGAAAATATTAATTTTATTTCCTGACTAAATAATTTCCCCTTTAAGAAATCTAGCATTTTTTTTTAAATATCGTAAGTTTCCTCTCACGGACAGCTATTTTTAACTTGAGGCTCATTACCTTTGTGGGCTAATTTTTGTTGCAAATGTACTGCTTTTAAAAAACTTTGAATTGTTTCTGTTAGTTTTAAGGATCAGGAAGTGTTTTCAGGGCAGGAAATGTGTTTTATGGTAAATTATTATGTAAACTTTGTGACAGCTTACCTGCGTTTTCTGTCCATGCACTTCTGTGAAGGATTTTTCAGTTCTGACAGGGATTGCAGTGTATTACTTGTGGTTTTCATTGTGAAAGGAACTGTGTGGAAAAGTGTAAGTGTGTGTGCTGCTTGTGAACACTTGTCTGACAACTAATCCTCTGACCTACTTATTCCAGCAGCAGTTACTGGCAATTGGGCATCTTACTCGGCTGCAGCATGGATACTTATTCATGTTCTGCTGTCTCTTCTCCTACTGTACCTAGAAAGAAAAAAAACTGCACAGTAGAGCCCTTGCTGGCATCGTGGGCTCAGACAGTGCCTCAGCAGTTAGTGGGGGACTCTTCAGGGGCCAATTGTTGCTCCTCACACCTCCCACTCACTGCTGCAGGTTCCTCCGGTGTAGTCTCTTCAGCCGCACAGGACTGAGAGTCAGCCACTCACTCTACAGCTGTTCCAATGTCCAATCTGGACAAGGGAGAGCCATCTTCTTTGACCCTGGGCGACAGTCCCGGAGGTTTTCCTTGGAGTGGCTGGGGAAAGAGACCTCTTGCCAGGGATGAAGTGTCATCTCCTAGTCAATCTCACATAATGTAATCTTACATTCGACCTGCATATACAAAATTACATGAGAAAAACAAATCAAAAACTAGGGATGCTTTACAGAGCCAAAAACTTTCTCACCAATGCAACTAAAACTCCACTTGCCACTGTTTATCTCAATGATGCAACGAAAACCACACTTGCCACTATTTATCTCCTCCCTACTCTTCTTTATGGCGCTCCCGTCCTTACTAACCTCCAGGCTTCACAAAAATTGAAGCTTGAACAATGTTATAACAAAGTTGCTAAATTTGCAGCACATATCCCATCCAGAACCCACCACTGTACAGCACATTGAAAAGCCTAAATTGGTTAGAACTACCACATCAACTAACATACATACAACTTCTTACCACCTATAAAATTATCCAGCATCCATCTGCCTGTCCAGCACTAAAAAATGTCCTACAAAACTATGTTCCCAATCTGTCATTGTGGTCTAGCGACCAAAAACTCCTGTCAGTCTATAAACTTAGCAGATCTGCTGGGTATTGTCTGTACTCATACAAGGTTGCTAAGGCCTGGAATTCCTTACCTATGTCCATGAGCTTTATACCTTCTCTCGCATCTTTCAAAACCATTCTGAAAGACTTCCTAGCTAAAATCTGGCTCTGTTCTTGCTCAAAACAGGATAACCTATATCCGCAAATGTGAGCAAGTATGTTTTTCATTTCTTAAACCTCCTCACTCTCCCTTCTTCGCCTACTTCTTAATGCTATCTAAATCGCTTCTCTGGCTTTTTCTGTAAGTATACCTTAAACCTGTTTTCCCTCGCTTCATATTTCAGTTCCTATTTGTATTAGACTAACTTACCTTTAATTTCTCTACAAACTGTCTAAAATTTCTCTAAATATTAATCGATTGTCATATGTCTTGTATCGATTCTAAACCAATAATGTGAAGTTGTTCAATCTCGCCGTTCATTCTTCACTGATGGGTTCGGAGTCGATCCTCTGCTCCGACACGGCCGACTAGCAAACTCAAAGTTCTCCAGTAGCTCAAGACCCAACCCCTTATCCCACAATGCACTGCTGGAATTACCTCAGATCTAGTTTGCCGCGGCACGGATATCTTGGTTTCCAGCGTTGCTCGAGACTGTTTTGGGGAGTTTTCAACTTTCAGCAAGTTTTATATTTCAATTTTTATATATCTTTTATTACTATATATTACTGTCTAGTTAACAGTTGTTTTCTGTGTTCTACCCCTTTCCTCAGTAAAATGTTTCATTGCCTTCGGCCCTTTGGCCTTAGCCCCTTTCTTATAGTTGTTAGTTAGTGTTCTCTTTTTGGGATTCTTGTTATTGGATTGCTTAATCCTATTTATCTTGATATAGTTACTAGTTGCCTTTTTGGGCTGTGTGTATTGTGTGAGTTAGTTAGATTTCTTCTTTAACTTTAAATAGCTCATAGTTAAACAGTGTGTTTCCTTTATATTGGATTTTGTGAAATGTCTGAAGAGAAGGAAAAACATCCAAAGTCTGGGTTTAAAAAATGCCCAGACTGCGGACAGAAGATGTCCATCACGGATGCCTGTGTGCAGTGTGTTTACTGTTTGAGTGAGGTGTACCTGCAAGAGTCATGCAGTATCTGTCACTCCTTTTCCACTAGAGTGCTTGCAGAAAGGAAGAGGAAGTTAATTGATAGGGGTATTATCAAACACCCCTTTTCAGTGGCATTGTCTGACCAGGATGGGGCCAGCAAATTGTCCAAATCTTCCCCTGAATCCAGGACTAAGAAAGGAAAAAAGTCAGAAAGTGTGGTGACTTCAGCTCCACTACCTTCGGGGCCGACAGTCTGTTCTTTTCGGAACCAGGACACTCCTCTGGAATCGGGTGTCGAAAAACCTTCATTGATACTGCTTCAATCGGCTCCATCTGTTCACTCTTCCAGGTCTTCTGTCAGCCTGTCCTATCTAGATGTGGACCGGCTGGTTCAGAAGCTCTTAAAGGCACCAGCCCTAGCTAAATTGCTGTCGGCTCAGACCCAACTGTTGGAGCTGAAGACCATTACTTCTGAATTGTCTGCTCCACCTCCGAGCCATACCGGACCTTTGGAGCCGGAGGAGGCCGACCTAATGATTGTGGATCCCTTGGAGCCGACACCTGCTCCAGTGTCATCAGCTTCATCTGCTCAGATGTTCTCGGTGACGACCGGGGACTCTAGGAGCCGACACTCTCCGGTCGGGTCCAGGGAGGATAGTCACACCGACTTGTCGGTGCCGGTTCTTCCTCTCGGGGCCTTGGGTTGGGTGAGCTCGGCTCCTACCTCGGGCTCGGAGCGGGAGAGGATCGCAGCTCCTTTGGATCCATCGACTCCTTCTCATCAGAGCTGAGGTGCATTCGAAGCCATGAAGCGAGTGTTGTCTCCTAAGACTTCCTCATCTCAAGGTCTGGCCTCTTCTTCCACTAAAGTGCCTGTGTCAGTTTCTGTTTCCTCCGGTCATCCCAAGCGCAGTGACCCAGAGCCTCAGGTAGCCCCACAGGGTGCTCCCTGCCCTTCTGAAACCTCTCCAGAAGTTTCCCCTGAAGATGTCCCCAGGAAGAGATTATGCAAGAGGAGGCATTTGGACTCCCCACAGAAGTCTCTCACATTGGACACCGACTTAGATGAATCGGAAGGGCCCCCTAGATCCCCCTCTGAAGACATCTCCTTTGTGGAGATTTTTGAAATTCTTAGGCAGAGGGGTGATTGGCAGTCCAGGAGCCCTACTGAGGACGAGTCAGTTCTCCTGAAGGCGGTCGGGTCCCAACCTTCTGCCTCTTGGGTATCTCCGCTCTACGATGAGCTTATGGATATGGTCTCTCGTAGGGCATGGGTGTCACCAGAATCTATGGAACCTCTTCCTTGGAGGCCTAATAAGTTTGTTTCTGCCTCTGTGGATAAGTCCTTTTTGACCAAGGGAGTCCCTGTTGATGCCATGGTCGTGGCGGCAGCCACCAAAAAGGAAATGTCTGAGACTTCCTCATCTATCCATCCTTCTAATAGAGAATCTATGATCATGGATAGATATGGGAAACGCATGTTCAGTTCAGCGACTTTCTCACTCGGATCACTGAACTACTTGACACATTTTACCAGACTGCAGAGAGATCTCCTTAAGGAGCTTCAAGTGTATCCTATAAGATTACCACTCAGCTCACTACCCTCAATTCGATAGTCAACTTGTCCATGCGTCCTGTATCATACGCAGCTGATGGTTCGAGTATAGCCACAGGTACATGAATCGCTGTCAGTAGGCTTGCCTGGATGCGACTCTGTTCCTTCGCGGATCCCTTCAAGTCTTCTTTTACTAATACCCCATTTGACGGCTCACTTTGTTTGGGCCAAAGGTGAAGGACACTTTGACCAGGTGTGAGCAAGAAGGAAAGACTCTGTCTGCCATTGGAGTCCATTTTTCCTACCCCACTCGACCCTTTCCCAAAGGTCAGATGGGAGGAAAGATGTGGTTCCGAAAAGCCCAAGGAGCCTTTCAAGACGCACATGGAGAGCATCCCTCCAGAGGCAGAGGAGGGGGTTTAAATAGAAGATGCCACCCTCGCGGCAGAGGGGGTCCGCAACACCAGAGTGACAGAGATCACTTCCCTGGTCAATCCTACCAGTGCTCCTTAAGGTGGAGACCCAGCTGTCCTACTCTGGAGACAGTCGAGGGTCGCTTATCTTTGTACCCCAAAGCCTGGCTAAATATAATAAATGACAGTTTAGTATGAAGTATAATTTCCAGAGGGTATTTCATACCATTCTCCACCCAGCCTCTTCCTGTCAAAAAAATCCCGGACGTTCCACCCAGTCATTTGGGACAAGCAGCAATAGAGGTATGCCTATTGCTAGAATAAAAGAGTCATCCAGCCAGTCTCACCAGACCAAACAGGATTCGGAACTTACTCAAGGTTCCTTTTGGTCCCAAAGAAAACAGGGGACTGGAGACCCATTTTGGATCTCAGCAGACTCAACCAATTTGTGAGAAAAGAGAAGTTCCGAATGGTCACGCTACAGTCCATACTCCTCTTGTTGGGGAAGGACAATTGGATGTACTCGATCGATCTCAAGTATGCATACTACCACATAAAGATGGCCAGACCATCCAGAGATCACCTGCATTTCTGGCTGGGAGCCAATCATTATCAATTCCAAGCTCTGTCCTTTGGCCTCACTACAGCACCCAGAGTGTTCACCAAGTGCATGGCAGTAGTCAAGGCTCACCTGAGGTGTCCAGGATTCCAGGTGTTTCCGTATCTAGACGATTGACTCGTTAGCTCCACCACCAGGCATCAACTTCTTCAAGCGAGAGAGGCTACTCTGACACTCTGCGATCAGCAAAGCATTACAGTCAACTTCAAAAAGTCTGCCTTGTTGCCATCGCAGCATATCGTTTTTATAGGTACAGAACTAAACACGTCAACCACCACTCTCCGCCTTAAGCCAGAAAGAATCTTTATTCTTCGCCAACACATCATGTCCCTAATATCAAAGAACAGAGCACCAGAAGCAGAGGTATTGAAAGTTTTAGGATTGATGGCGGCAGCTATTCTAGCAATCCCCTTAGCAAGGATGCATGTGAGAATCCTTCATTGGTTTCTATTCACGCAATGGTCTTACCAAGAACTTCCAATGATTCACATGATCCTGATAAATTCCTGCAAGAAGGATCTTCAGTGGTGGTTGATGTCTCTTCATGTCACAATAGGACATCCTTTCATGCTTCCCCCTCCAGTTGCCACTGTGACCACGGACACTTCCCTGATAGGGTGGGGGGGGGGCTACTTCATGGAAAGACTGCCCAAGGCACATGGACAGATCAAGAATCACATCTGCATATCAATGTCCTGGAGATGAGAGCAGTACTTCTAGTGTTGCAGTACTTTCAGGACTCTCTTCCTCTAGGGACATTTGCAATACAGACAGACAACATGTCAGTGGTCTGGTGTCTGAACAAACAAGGCGGGACCAAGTCTTATCCCCTTTGCCGAGAAGCCCTCAGAGTATGGCAGTGGGCACTGTCATCCCAGCACTTTCTGTTGGCAACGCACATCTTGGGCAAATTCATCGTAATAGCGGACAGACTGAGCAGAGCAATCTTGTTGCCCCACGAATGGTCCCTCAGACAAGAGATTGCGGACAGGATCTTCTGCAAATGGGGCCAGCCTTCCTGTGACCTCTTTGCCAGTCACATCAACAACAAATGCAGAAGGTATTTTGCCCTAATTCCCACGCCAGGTCACTCCCCGAGGGATGCTCTTGTCCACGATTGGCCCCCGGGTCTCCTCTATGCATTTCCACCAATTCCCCTGATATCCAAATTCTTACAGAAAGCAAAGTCGCTGGGATGGACAATAATCCTCATAGCCCATCATTGGCCTCAGCAGATTTCGTTCCCGTGTCTTTATCATCATATTCTGGAAGATCCATGGATCCTGGACCCAGTTCCGGACTTGTTGACACACCCGTCAGGGGATATTCACCCGTCATTGCAGACACTGAAGCTAACTGCTTTTGCTGCTCCAATTCCCTGCATAGCCAGGCTCTATAATCTTTCCCATGACATTAGTCAGATTTTGTTGGCATCCCACAAACCTTCCACCAGAAAATTGTATCTTAGTAAGTGGAAGAAATTTTCCATTTGGGCTTCTTCCCACAATATTGACCCTTATCAAGCACCATTGTCTTCTATCTTACAGTTCTTGACAGAAATCTTCAACAAAGGAGCAGCGGCAGCTGCAGTACGAGTACTATTAGCTGCCATATCTAATTTCCATCTAGGAATTGATGGTTTGAATATTATGGCTCGCCAATTGTCTAAGGCTTTTTTAAAAGGTTACTTTCACATAAGGCCTCCAGTGAAGACAGCTTATTCCTCCTGGCATTTGAATTTTATGTTATCTCGTATCATTCTTCCTCCTTTTGAGCCTGCATCATCATGTGAACTAAAATTCTTGTCATGGAAAACTATTTTCTTAGTAGCCATCACTTCAGCTCGGAGAGTGTCATAGCTCCAAGCCCTTTCCATCAAGACCCCTTACATGGTCTTCCATACTGACAGAGTATCTCTCAGAACTAATCCATCCTTTCTGCCCAAGTATGTTCTGAGGTTAACATTAATCAAGTCACTGAGTTGCCCGTTTTCTTACCTAATCATACCAACAAATTGGAATATATGTTGCATAAACTCGATGTTCATAGACAACTTAGATTTTATTTGGACAGAACCAGACATTAGGAAATTAGATCAGCTCTTTGTGTCTTTTTCTGAGACCAGGAAAGGTAAACCCATTTGCTAAAACAACCCTGTCTAAAGTGGCTATCAGATTGCGTCACCTATACATATGCTTGTCATAATATGCCATTGTCTAGTAAGATAAAGGCTCATTCAACCAGAGCAGTTTCTACCTCGTCAGCCTTTCAAGCCAAATTGCCTTTGGATAACATCTGTGCAGCAGCCACCTGGTCTAAACCTCACACTTTTATATCTCATTAGAAAGTGGATAAGGCCTCCAGGGACAGGGCTTCATTTGGTTCTATGGTTCTGAAGAGTGTACTTCCCTGAGCCACCCAAGATCAGGGTACTAGGGACGCTACCCATCAGTGATGAATGAATGGCAAGATTGAAGAACTTCACATAAAGAAGTTATGTACTCACCATAACGTTCCATGTGAGTTGTTCCATCTCTCCTTCTTTCTCAATTCCCTCCCTCCTTCCCCCTCCTGGCTTACAGTTGACCTGGAGGCTGTCTTCATCCTGGTTTTTCAATGTGTATTCATTCCTAGGGAGAATAATTATTGTACTATTAAATGGTACGTAACAAACAAGATCTGAGGTAATTCCAGCAGTGCATTATGGGATAAGGGGTGGGGTCTCGAGCTACTGGAGAACTTTGAGCTTGCTAGTCGGCCGTGTCGGAGCTGAGGATCGGCTCCGAACCCATTAGTGATGAATGAAGGTGAGATGGAACAACTCACATGGCACGTTATGGTGAGTACATAACTTCTTTTTTTCTTTCGCGGCGCTTTTGGAGCCAACGTCATCATGTGCGCGATGATGTCAGCTTCGTCAACCTGTCGGAATTGAGCTCCTTTGGTTTGCTTAAGTCTTAGGAGCTAAGGCACGCTTTACAGACTTCTTTTGCTTAAATTAGTTTTGTTTGCTTTAAGTCTTAGGAGCTGAAGGACAATGCACCACACATGGAAACGACTGAAGCTGCTCAGGTATTTTCGTTTTTTGAACTGAAGTTTCCTTGTGATTTACGTTACTGCTGCTCAGGTATTCTTTGGAGCCCAGCCGAAGGGCACGCATGAAATCGAACTTTTAGTTATGTACTTACCATAACGATAGATGTATGGGATCCATCTCGCCTACATTCTTGACAGATATGGCTCGGAGCCAAGAATCGGCTCCGACTCGGCCTATACTAAAGCATGAAGTCTTTTATTGGCTGGGCCAAACTCCTATCCCAGGATGCACCACGCTCAAACCCCCAGATCTTGTTTGCCCCACAAAAAACTCATCCACAAGCACCAAACCAACCAGAAAAACAAGGCAGGAGAGGACAAATAATACTTCCTGGAAACCTCAACAACAGAGTTTCCTCCAGATCCAATAGGTAGGGGGAAGGAGGGTGGGTATGTAAGAATGTAGGCGAGATGGATCCCATACATCTATCGTTACGGTAAGTACATAACTAAAAGATGTAGTGAGATCCTATCTCGCCTACATTCTTGACAGATGGGACAGCGTCTCTTGCACCTTTATCCTGGGAGGCTCACTGGAAGACACTCCTGAGCACTGTGGAACCAAAGGACGTCCGATCCCTGGATGCCACATCTAATTTGTAATGAGAAATAAAGGTATGTGAAGAAGCCCAAGTGGCTGCCGCACATATTTCATCCACAGACAGTCTGGCGTGGAAGGCCACTGAAGTTGCCATGGCCCTAGTAGAATGAGCTCTAACTGGAAATGGGAGGTCCTTCCCTGTTGATGTATAAATAAATTAAATAGAATCCCTGATCCATCTGGCAATAGTGGACTTAGTCACTGCTTTGCCAATTCTGTTGTCCGCAAAGGCCACAAACAACTGGTCTGACTTCCTGTGCTGTTGTGTCCTGTCTAGGTAAAACCTCAGTTGTCTATGCACATCCAACTGATGAAGTCTGTATTCTGCTTCACCGGAATAATTTGGAAAGAAAACTGGTAGCTCTATAGATTGTTCCAGACAAAGAGCAGAAGAAACCTTAGGAAGGAAAGACAGGTTCAACCATAGGGAGACTCTATCCTTATGAAAGATCAGATAAGGAGCTTTGACAGAGAGAGCTTGAATCTCTGAAACCCATCTGGCTGATGTAATAGCTACCAAGAAGGCGGTCTTCCAAGATAAGAACTTTATGTCACAAGTGGCCGCCGGCTCGAAGGGAGGAGACGTCCAGGCTCCTAGAACCACATTGAGATCCCATGGCAATACAGGTTGTGACACCGGGGGCCGAAGTAATCAAGCTCCCTTCAAGAAGGCCTTGCACAATTTATGACTCATGAGCGAGGGCTCAAAGGCAACATGGTAGTTAGAAATAGCTGCAATCAACCCACCAAAGAATCACGCACGTGAGACAAGCGTGCACGGTCCCGAAAAAACCAAATCAGCACACCAAAAACGGACCAGCACGTACATCATTGCGAAAATATTTTATTCCATAGTAGTTCCATCAACCATTGAAGCAATGGTAGCAACCATTGCTGATGCAAACCGGTTTCGGCTAATGTTAGCCTTTCTCAATGCACAAAAAATGAATAGCCAAAAAGAACTCCACCATTTTGAGTCATATTTATAGTAAACATCTTAAAGGGACATGCCCCACATGTTGAAATGTGTTCAAAATTCAAATCAATTAAACAAACCAACATAAGTGATAGAGAACCTGAAAACTTATCAAAAAATGCATATATTTAACAAAAAAAAAAAATATATATATATATATATCCCAAAAAATATATATATAACACTAATAGGAATATATAAAAAAATACATATAATTCTATATATGCATGTGTTTTAATGTATGCATATTGTATAAACTAATGATAATAATTAAACACAACAAATCTAAAAATAATATAAAGGCCATAACTTGCATATATTCATTTGTATTAAATCTGTTATATGCAAACATTTATAGGGCCTAAAAAATATGAAAAATATTTACCATTAGTATAAATGCCAAAACCATATAAAAAATATTTAGTATAATAAATATCTGGATCTCAATATATTGGTTCTGATGTGTTTAGTCCAGGTCTAAAAAGACCCCCCAATTTAATGATCCATTTGTTCTCCATATCATTGAGTTTTTGATGCCATCCTGCTTTAAAATTTCGATGTAAAATAATTCTGTCTATAACCACAAATGTAAAAGTGGCAGAAGGATGTTCTAACGTATGTTTATATAATGCATTGGTGGTGCGTCTGTTCTTGATTGCACTCATGTGTTCACCTATTCTGAGTTTGACAGACCTAGACGTCTGTCCACATAAAATGCAGAACAATTACACGTGGCCAAATATATTGCCCAATCCGAGCTACAATTAGCAAATACCCTAATATCAAAAACCTGAGACGTGTTTTTGCTGGAAAATTCACTGGTTTTGGACATGTATTTGCAAAAAGAACAGTGGCCACATGGAAAGCAACCTTTCAGTTTATCACCCCCTAAAGTAGTTTGTAATGAAATGTGTGGAGTATATCTCTTGTAATGAGTAAAAAAAGAGTTCAGATTCCGACCCCTACGGTAGGAAAAAGCACATTGCTGAGGCAATATTCTGTTCAAAAACTCATGTGACAATAATATGTCCCAATGCTGATTAACTATGTCAATGAAACGATTAGTGTTAGCCCCATATGTAGTTACCAATCTCAAAACTGATTGATTATGTGGAGCGGATTGAACCATCCTCTTGGATTTGTATTCCAACAATTCAAAACGTGATATATTTTTGACAGTGTTCCTAGATTTGGAAATGTTATATACATTATACCCCCGATTGACAAATCTGTTGGATAAATCACCACAAAAATGGGAACAATCTTCGGAGGAAGAGCATATCCTTTTCATCCTCATAAATTGAGATTTGGGAATATTGCGGATGATGTGGTGTGGGTGACAGCTCTCAGCATGTAACAAAGTGTTATACTGGGGTAAATGTTATACTTGTCCCAAGTTCTGTTGTTTCGGAAAATCATTTATTACAGGATGTCAATGATTTCTGTAGAATACTAAACCTCAAAATATTTTTTCCAGACAGTGATATTTCTCAAAGATCAACTGATTTTAGATTTGGAAAGTCTTCATTTGTTCCTCCGATGAACAGACATTTTTCCATCTTCAGGGAATGTATAATGAAAGAACTACATTTTGCAAATGTTTATCAACCACAATTTAATAATCTTTCTGCCATGGAAAGACAGGCTTTGGGGGAGCTCAAAAACAATCACCAGTTGGTTATTACTATGGCCGATAAAGGAGGGGCTATTGTGGTCATGGACCATCAGGCCTATATTAATGAAGCTTTACGACAATTATCTGATTCTAGCTTTTATAGGGAATTAAATGTTGATCCAACTTTACAGTTCAAGGAAGAAATTGATAGGTTTTTGGAAGTATCAGTTAACCAGGGTGTGATTAGTGAACAGGTAGCTAAACAGTTGAAGGTGGAGGAACCTATTCCACAATTCTTGTATTTACTACCTAAAATACATAAAGATGCATGTAATCCTCCAGGTAGGCCGATTGTATCTGGCCGTGGTTCTTTAACTGAACCCCTATCAGCCTTCCTTACACAATATTTAAAACCATTGTTGAGCCATATTAGATCGCGGATTCAGGACACTACTGAATTCATGAGTATTGTTAATGACTCACAGTTAGAATCTTCGTGGTGGTTGTGTACTCTTGATGTAGCTTCATTATATACTAGCATCCCCCATGATTTAGGCATTTTAGCCGTATCATACTGGTTGTATAAATCTAAGTTATATTCAACTGAGTTCTATAACTTTTTGACCAAACTTACTGAATTTGTATTATGTAAGAACATTTTTTATTATCATGGCAAAGCCTATTGGCAAATCAATGGAACAGCAATGGGGGCCTCCTTTGCCCCCATATATGCAGACCTTTTCATGGGTTATTATGAGGCTACATATATATATATATGACAGTCAACATAATACATTTTTATCACATCTAGATATTTGGAGGAGATATCTGGACGATTGTTGGATGGTGTGGCGTGGTAACAAGGAAGAACTATCCAAATTTGTTATTTATCTTAATGATAATTCCTTTGGGATTAAATTTACAGCTATTATTGAACATGCATGTATAGTGTTTTTGGACGTTTTGGTTACAAGACTTGATGATAATACCTTAGCTACGTCTGTCCATAGAAAATTTCCCCAGTATAACACTTTGATGTTAAGTTGTCTATCTCGCCTTCATTCTTGCTGGATGGGTTCGGAGCCGACCTCGGCTCCGACTCGGCCACTCTAAAAGCTCGAGAGTTGGTTCCACCGGCTCGAGGCTCCCCTTATATCCCACAATGCTAGGCGAGAGTTACCCCAGATCTCGTTTGCCGCTACAGCTTCGAGGTTGGTTGTTTCTACCGGTTCCTGGTGAGTGTTAATTTTTCTTGTAAAAATTACTCTTTAAAACCCCTTTTAAGTTAATTTTCTTACTTAGTTAGTGTAGATTAGAAAACTTTATTCCCGACCCTAAAATTTTCCGTTTTCTTCCCCAAGAATCTTTGGTTCTTCCTTTGGGCCTTTAGGCCTTCCCTTCCCTAGTGGAGTGTGTGTGTTTCTTGTAGTTTATTCTAGTTTATTGTACTTTAAATACTAGTATTACTACCAAATTTATTGTGTTTTCCTGACAGGGTATAACTTGTGTGTTTGTGTGAGTGTTTGTGTACACCTGTCAGTCAAAAAATGTCTAAAGAAGCAAAGGTCTCCGGATTCAAGAAGTGTGATGCGTGCTGTCAGAAAATGTCTCTGACAGACGCTCACACTTCTTGTGTCTATTGTCTGGGGCCTTTGCACCTGCAGGACTCCTGTGCTGTGTGCCATGGCTTCAGCCCCAGGGTCCTGCAGGAAAGAAAAAACAAATTAATTCTTAGAGGCTTACTGAAGCCAGAGGATTCCCTGTCAGTTTCAACAGGGAAGCCCTCTAAGGCATCGAGGTCTTGGGCTCCGGCTTCTGAGCCGAGACCTCAGGTTGCTCAACCTTTGCCTTTATGGGCTCCGGCTGGAGCCGATAAGTCTCAGTCCACAGTTTCTGTGGCTCCTCGGCCCCGGCGGGAGCCGAGGTTATTGAGGTTCCCGTGTCGGCTCCGACCAGACCTTCGGAGCCGACAACTAGGAAGAGGTCTAGGTCACCATCTCTTGGCTCCGTTCATTCGGCTCCAGGATCTCCCCTGCTGTCTGAACGGAGCCAAAGGTCTCACTCCTCTAGGTCATCGAGGCTGTCGGATCATGACCTTCAGAGGGTAGTGAGTCGACTACTTAAGTCCGAGGCACTAGCCCAGATGCTTCAGAGCCCGACTCATCAGTCGATGCCTGCCCCGGTCCATCAGCATTTTCCTCCTTGACTCTCTTGAGTTCGGAGCCGGGTCGTGTCGGAACCGAGACTGTGATTACGTCGGAGCCGAGACAATTGTCTTCGGCTCCGTCGTCGGCTCTGTTTTCTTCTTTGGAAGAATCTCGGCGCCGGACTTCCCTCGTCGGCTCCGAGGGGGTGAGTGGCATCGGACCCTTGTCCGACCCCCTCTCCCTCTCGGGCTTGGCTGGTGAGTTCGGCTCCGACATCGGCCTCGGAGCCATCACTGTCGGTGCTGAGGAAGGTTCGCGGGGACCTCTGGCTCTGCCTGACAGGGGTACATTCGAGGTCATGTGGAGTGTGTTAGAGCCTGGCTCTACTCCACAGTCGGCTCCGTCCGCCCCTCCCTCTATGCTGCCTCAGGGTAAGTCGACTCACTCCCTCATCCCGGACCGCAGAGAGCCAGCTCCTCAGGAGCCCCCTGTGGGGATTTCATCCTCTTCCGAGGCCTCTCCTGATTTGGCAGAAGAGCTCCCTCGGAAGAGGAAGTGCAAGAGGAAACACATTGACTCACCTGAGTCTATCACGTCAGACACAGATTTGGATGATTCTGAGGGTTCCCCCCGTTCCCCTTCTGAAGATGTCTCATTTGCAGACATTCTGGAGATCCTGAAACAGAGGGGAAATTGGCCAGCCCTCAACCCTTCAGAGGACGAATCTGTGTATCTTGAGGCGTTTGGCTCTCGTCCTTCCACCTCCTGGGTGTCCCCCCCCTTTGACCCCCTCATGCAGGTGGTTGCTAAGAAGGCATGGACGGCTCCTGATTCAGTGGACCCCACTCCCAGGAGACCCTCTAAGTTCATCACAGCTCCATCAGACAAGCAATTTTTATCAAAAGGAGTTTCTGTGGATGCTATGGTGGTAGCTGCTGCCACAAAGAAGGAACTGGCTGATCCTTCAGTACCTGTCCATCCACCTAACAAGGAATCTAGGTCCATGGATAGGTGCGGGAAGCGGATGTTCTCCTCAGCGACATTTACCATGCGTTCGCTGAACTACCTGTGCCATTTCACTCGTCTTCAAAGGGACTTGATCAAAGAAGCGAGTGAAATGTTAAAGGATCCTACAGCTGCGGGTTTCAAGACAAGATGAACACGCAGCTGGCTACCCTTAATTCCATATCCAACTCCTCCATGCCTCCTCTCTTACGCGGCCGATGGAGCGAGCAGAGCCGCAGGGACAGGTGTAGCCTTACGTAGGCACGCCTGGATGCGGCTATGTAATTTTGGACCCTTTCAAGGCGTGTTTCACGAACTCGCCTTTTGATGGATCATCTCTCTTTGGTCCTCAAGTGAAAGAAACCCTGACTAGGTGCGAGACTGATGGCAAGACCCTTTCTGCCGCCGGAGTCCGTTTTCGACTCCTTCCAGGCCTTACCCCAAAGGCCAGAAGGGTGGAAAGATGTGGTTCCGTAAACAATCTCAAGGGACTTAGCCTGGCGCACAGAGTCGTTTCCTACCAAAGGCAGAGGTGGGAATAACAATGGTAGACGCGCCCTAGGGGCAGGGGGTCCGCAGAACCAGGGCAATCGGGAAGCCTTCCTGACAAGCCCTTTCAGCATCCCTGAGGTGTTGCCCGACTGCCCATCTTCGGAGGCAGTCGGGGAAGATTGTCACTGTACCCAGAAGCCTGGCTATCCCTGACTCAAGACAAATGGGTACAGTCCATCATTTCGAAGGCTATTCTATCCCCTTTCTTCGCTTTCCAAATCAGTCAAAAATCCCTTCCAGATGTTCCACCCGCTCAAAGGGATCTAGCAGCTTTGGAAATTTCAAAACTGCTTGCAAAAGAGCAATTCAGCCAGTGCCAGCAGACCAACAAGGATCCGGAATCTACTCAAGGTTCTTTTTAGTTCCAAAGAAAACAGGGGACTGGAGACCGATATTGGATCTCAGTGTCTTGAACAAATCAGTCAAGAAAACAAGATTTCGGATGGTCACGCTGCAATCCATTCTTCCCCTGTTGGGCAAAGGAAACTGGATGTGCTCTATAGACCTTCGGGATGCGTACTATCACATAAAAATGAACAGACGCTCCAGAAGATTTCTCCGCTTCAGGCTGGGAACCAGTCATTTTCAGTTCAGGGCCCTGCCCTTTGGTCTCACCACTGCCCCCCGGGTGTTTACCAAATGCATGGCAGTGGTAGCTTCTCACCTGAGACGACAAGGATTCCAGGTGTTTCCATATTTGGACGACTGGCTTCTCACAGCTCCCACCAAGCATCTCCTTCTGATGGCCAGAGATTATACTTTTCGCGTTTGTCAAAAACTGGGTATTTCAATAAATTGCGAAAAGTCTGTTTTGTCGCCTTGTCGTACTATTACCTACATAGGCGCAAATCTAGATACTATAAACATGTCTGCAAGGCTAACTCACCAAAGGATATCAGACATTCACAAATTGGTGTCACTTCTTCTCAACAACAACAGAATCAAAGCCAGGTTAGTTCTAAAGGTGTTGGGAATCATGGCAGCGGCCATACCTCTCCTTCCATTAGCCAGATACCACATGCGGATCCTTCAGTGGATGCTTTTTCTCAATGGTCATACCAGGAACTTCCAATGTCTCACACCATTATGATCACGCAAGCGTGCAAAAAGCATCTCATGTGGTGGATGTCTTCCCCCCAGCTCCTGTCGGGAAGACCCTTTGTTCCACCTCCTCCGGTTGCTACTCTGACAACGGATGCCTCCCTGATCGGGTGGGGGGGGCATTATCAGGGCAGGACAGTCCAGGGCACATGGCAACCAAACGAATGCCACTTGCACATAAATGTTCTGGAGATGAGAGCAGTGCTTTTAGCGTTGCAAGCCCTTCAAGACTCTCTTCCCTTGGGAACAATTGCAATCCAGACAGACAATATGTCTGTAGTGTGGTACATCAACAAACAAGGCGGAACCAGATCATACCCCCTGTGTCGAGAAGCACTCAGACTGTGGCAATGGGCGATTTCTTCTCAGCGTTTTCTGATAGCAACGCACATCCCGGAAGTCCAATCACATTGCGGACAAGTTGAGCAGAGCTATACTCATGCCTCACGAGTGGTCTCTGAAAGACTCTGTAGTGAGAGAAATTTTTCTCAAGTGGGGTCAGCCTTGCTGCGATCTTTTTGCTACTCCCCAAAACAGCAAGTGCAGAGAATATTTCACTCTATTCCCTTTACCAGGCCAACCCAGCAGAGATGCTCTAGTCCAAGTTTGGCCCCGGGGACTTCTGTATGCATTTCCTCCTTTCCCACTGATCTCTCAAGTAATACAGAAAGCTATCGCTCAGAAGGCCTCATTGATCCTCATTGCTCCTTACTGGCCTCGACAAGTGTGGTTCCCTTTTCTACATCGATTTCTTTTGGAGCGACTGTGGAATCTGGACCTAGTTCCAGATCTTTTGATCCATCAGTCGGGTCAGTTTCATCGCCCTCCCCTCTCTGAACCTCACTGCTTGGTTCCTCCAGTTCCAACCGTAGCCAGGCTTCCTCAATTATCTCACTCTGTTAGAGATATATTGATAGCTTCCCATAAATCTTCCACTCGAAAGATTTATTTGAGTAAGTGGAAACGCTTCTCATATTGGGCACAAGGAAAGGACATAGATCCTTTCACCGCTTTCATCCAATTAGTCCTTGATTTTCTAGCTGAACTCTTCCATGCAGGTTCATCTCCATCTACACTTAAGGTTCAATTGGCAGCTATTTCTAACTTCCATGTGGGTATTTCTGAATCTGCCCTAATGTCCCACAAACTTTGCAAAGCCTTTTTGAAAGGAGTTTTTCTTCTCAGACCTCCTATAAGAAATCCTCCTTCTCCTTGGGACCTAAATTTGGTTCTTGCTTCTTTGATTCTTTCCCCTTTCGAACCTGCAGCTTCCTGTTCCTTGAAATTATTATCATGGAAAACTCTCTTTCTGGTGGCTATTACATCAGCTAGAAGAGTTTCAGAACTTCAAGCACTCAGTTGTCCTTATCTTTTGTTTCATAAGGACAGAGTATCTTTACGAACTAACCCGTCCTTTTTGCCTAAGGTGGTTTCAACATCAAATCTAAACCAAAGCATTGACCTCCCTGTCTTTTTTCCAGAGTATTCCAATAGGTCTGAACAAAAATTACACTGCCTGGATGTTCATCGTCAATTAAGGTACTACTTGGATAGAACAAAACAATTCAGAAAATCTGATCAGCTGTTTGTCTCCTATGCGGAAAGCAGAAAGGGACTTTCAGTTTCAAAGGTATCATTATCCAGATGGCTAACATCTTTGATTTCCCTGGTATATGAAATTAGACAACAAAAATTGCCTAATAAACCTAAAGCCCATTCCACCAGAGCTTTGGCTACTTCTTTAGCCTTCCAAGACAGACTGCCTATTGACACCATTTGTGCAGCTGCTACTTGGGCTACTCCTCACACTTTTATTTCTCATTATAAGTTGGATTTAGCTTCTAGGCATAGAGCTAACTTTGGTTCCACTGTTCTCAGGAGTCTGTTCCGTTAGGCCACCCGGGACAAGGTGCTAGGGACGCGGTCCCATCCAGCAAGAATGAAGGCGAGATAGACAACTTAACATATAGAAGTTATGTTCTTACCATAACGTTCCATGTTAGTTGTCTTCTTCTCGCCTTCTTCTTGCATCCCACCCTCCTTCCCCCTGGCCTGGACAGACCTAGAGGAGTTGTGATCGTGACCTCTCTTTCTACCACCTCTTTCTTAGTCATATGCTTTTATGCATATTTCTTGGTTCAGGATGTAGGTCACCCTTCTTTCTTCCTGTTGTTAGAGGTGGATTCTGTTTTACAGTTATACTGTTAC
Source organism: Protopterus annectens (assembly GCF_019279795.1). NCBI lineage: Eukaryota > Metazoa > Chordata > Ceratodontiformes > Protopteridae > Protopterus > Protopterus annectens. Next base: position 1,374,618,689 of record NC_056728.1, on the reverse strand, counting down.
TGTTATAAGCTGGGGTTAGCTTACAAACGAGATCTGAGGTAACTCTCGCCTAGCATTGTGGGATATAAGGGGAGCCTCGAGCCGGTGGAACCAACTCTCGAGCTTTTAGAGTGGCAGTCGGCCGAGGTCGGCTCCGAACCCATCCAGCAAGAAGAAGGCGAGAAGAAGACAACTAACATGGAACGTTATGGTAAGAACATAACTTCTATTTACATGCTGAGAGCTGTCACCCACGCCACATCATCCGCAATATTCCCAAATCTCAATTTATGAGGATGAAAAGGATATGCTCTTCCTCCGAAGATTGTTCCCATTTTTGTGGTGATTTATCCAACAGATTTGTCAATCGGGGGTATAATGTATATAACATTTCCAAATCTAGGAACACTGTCAAAAATATATCACGTTTGGAATTGTTGGAATACAAATCCAAGAGGATGGTTCAATCCGCTCCACATAATCAATCAGTTTTGAGATTGGTAACTACATATGGGGCTAACACTAATCGTTTCATTGACATAGTTAATCAGCATTGGGACATATTATTGTCACATGAGTTTTTGAACAGAATATTGCCTCAGCAATGTGCTTTTTCCTACCGTAGGGGTTGGAATGTGAACTCTTTTTTTTACTCATTACAAGAGATATACTCCACACATTTCATTACAAACTACTTTAGGGGGTGATAAACTGAAAGGTTGCTTTCCATGTGGCCACTGTTCTTTTTGCAAATACATGTCCAAAACCAGTGAATTTTCCAGCAAAAACACGTCTCAGGTTTTTGATATTAGGGTATTTGCTAATTGTAGCTCGGATTGGGCAATATATTTGGCCACGTGTAATTGTTCTGCATTTTAGGTTGGACAGACGTCTAGGTCTGTCAAACTCAGAATAGGTGAACACATGAGTGCAATCAGGAACAGACACACCACCAATGCATTATATAAACATACGTTAGAACATCCTTCTGCAACTTTTACATTTGTGGTTATAGACAGAATTATTTTACATCGAAATTTTAAAGCAGGATGGCATCAAAAACTCAATGATATGGAGAACAAATGGATCATTAAATTGGGGGGTCTTTTTAGACCTGGACTAAACACATCAGAACCAATATATTGAGATCCAGATATTTATTATACTAAATATTTTTATATGGTTTTGGCATTTATACTAATGGTAAATATTTTTCATATTTTTTAGGCCCTATAAATGTTTGCATATAATAGATTTAATACAAATGAATATATGCAAGTTATGGCCTTTATATTATTTTTAGATTTGTTGTGTTTAATTATTATCATTAGTTTGTACAATATGCATACATTAAAAACACATGCATATATAGAATTATATGTATTTTTTTATATATTCCTATTAGTGTTATATATATTTTTTTGGGATATATATATATATTTTTTTTTTGTTAAATATATGCATTTTTTGATAAGTTTTCAGGTTCTCTATCACTTATGTTGGTTTGTTTAATGTGTTTAATTGATTTGAATTTTGAACACATTTCAACATGTGGGGCATGTCCCTTTAAGAGGTTTACTATAAATATGACTCAAAATGGTGGAGTTCTTTTTGGCTATTCATTTTTTGTGCATTGAGAAAGGCTAACATTAGCCGAAACCGGTTTGCATCAGCAATGGTTGCTACCATTGCTTCAATGGTTGATGGAACTACTATGGAATAAAATATTTTCGCAATGATGTACGTGCTGGTCCGTTTTTGGTGTGCTGAGTTAGAAATAGCTGCCAATTGTACTTTGTGTGGAAACAGCGGAACCCTGTTGAAAAAGTGTTGCCAGAAAATCTATAATTGCCGAAACCGGGGCTGCCCGAGGGTCAAGGTTGTGCCGCTGGGCCCAAACGGCAAACCTCTTCCATTTATTGGAATATAACTCCTTAGTGGAGGCCTTGTGGAAGAGGACAGGATCCGGACCACCTGCTGCGAGAGGATATGCTGTCTGACTAAGGTCAGAAGTGGAGCAGCCAAGCCGCTAGCTTGAGAGTCCGCAGAAAAGGACGGGGCTGACCCCGACTGCAGGGTCAGGAGGTCTGGAATTGGATCCAGAATCCAAGGACCCTCCACCGCATACGTCCGGAGGAAGGGAAACCAAACTTGGCGGGGCCAGTGTGGAGCGATCAGAATCATGCTGCTTCCCAAGCGGGTCACTTCTGAATCACCTTTGGTAGTAGAGGGACCGGAGGGAAGGCGTAGAGTAGACCGGAGGGCCAATTGTGGACTAGAGCATCCCTGGGTGACTCCCCTGGAGGGGGAATCAGGGAGAAGAAGTTGCTGCACTTTGCATTCCAGGGGCTGGCGAAAAGGTCGCAGCAGGGAAAAACCCCACTTGGAGAAAATGCGAGCCGCTACTTGGTTGTTTAGGGACCACTCGTGAGGCATCAAAATAACTGTCTGCTATCACATTGGACTTCCCTGGAATGTGCGTAGCTACCAGGAACCTCTGGGAAGCGATCGCCCATTGCCACACTCTCAAGGCTTCTCTGCAAAGGGGGTAAGACCTGGTTCCTCCCTGTTTGTTTAGGTACCAAATCACGGACATATTGTCTGAGAAAACCGTGATGGTACCCTTGGGAAAAGAGGTGTGCAGTGTCTGCAACACTAGGAGCACTGCCCTCATTTCCAGCACATTGATGTGCAAGTGGGTTTTGTGATCCTGCCACGTGCCTTGGACCGTCTTGCCCAGATAATGGCCCCCGCACCCTATCTGGGAGGCGTCCATGATCACTGTGGCAACAGGAGGGGGGGACAGAATGACCTCCCTTGATTCAGGTTGGAAGGGAGGAGCCACCACCGAAGATCCCGCCGGCAGGATTCTGTAAGGAGAATCGGGTGGGATAGCGGTAGTTCTTGGTATGACCACTGGGTCGACAGGAGCCACTGAAGAACTCGCATGTGCAGTCTTGCCAGAGGGACTAGAAGAATGGAGGCGGCCATCGATCCTAAAAGCTGAAGAATCATCCTGGCTGGGGCTTTCCGTTGGGGCAGCAAGGCTAGTACTTGGTCCTGTAATATCCTTATCCTCTCTGTTGGTAGAAATGCTCGCATCTCTACAGAGTCTAGCTCTGCGCCTATAAAGGCAACAAGCTGTGATGGCAGCAATACAGACTTTTCCCAGTTGAATGTGATTCCTAACAAATGACCCAACTGGATGGTGGCACACACGGCTAGAGTGAGGAGATGCCTGGTGGGGGCGGAGAGGAGACAGTCATCTAGATACGGAAACACCTGGAATCCCAGACGTCTCAGGTGAGCCGACACCACTGCCAGACATTTGGTAAACACCCTGGGGGCTGTGGTGGCAGGGCCCGGAACTGGAAGTGATTGGCTTCCAGGCAGAAGCGTAAGTGAATCCTGGACGCTCGGTTTATCTTGATATGATAGTAAGCGTCCTTGAGGTCGATGGAGCACATCCATACTCCTTTTTCCAGCAATGGGAAAATGAACTATAACGTGACCATCCGGAACTTGGACTTTTTTACAAAACGGTTTAGGTGGCTGAGGTCCAGGATGGGTCTCAAGTCCCCTGTTTTTTTGGGCACCAAAAATAACCTTGAGTAAGTTCCTAATCCGGTCTGGTCTGCGGGGACTGGCTGGATGACTCCGTTTTCGAGCAGCTTTGCGACCTCTATAGCTGCTTGATCCCGCTGACTGGGTGGCACGTCCGGGATTCTGCTTGAAGGTGGAGGGGGACGGATAAAGCGAATGGTGTAACCTCCGGCGATGATACGAAGCACCCACTGATCCTGAGTGATGGAACCCCAGGCCCTTGGATGCTCCGAACATCAACCCCCGACTGGCTCCGGAGATGCACAGTTGGGCCGTCCCTCAGGGACGCTGGAAGGAGGAACCACGAAAAGATTTGCGGTCTCCTGTGTTGCGGGGGCCTCCACCGCCTCTAGGGTGACGTCTTCCAGAATAATTCCCCCCTCTTCTGCCTCTGTGCAGGGGCACTTTGATGGGCAGGGAAAGACTTTTGGGGCTTCCTGAACCACATCTTTTCTCCCCTCTGAGCCTTGGGATAAGGTCTCGAAGGGAGCGAAAAATGGGCCCCAACGGCAGACAAAGTCTTGCCCTCCTGCTCGCATCACATCAAAAAGAGAGGACCCATCGAATGGAGCGTCTGTGAAAGAAGACTTGAAAGCCTCCGCAAAGTGACACAAGCGCATCCAGGCTTGCCTCCTAAGGGCTACGCCCGAAATCGCTGCCCTACCAGCCCCTTCGGCTGCATAAGATATGAGCCTCATGGACGAGTTAATAATAGACGAAAGGGTAGACAGCTGGGCGTTGACAGACTGCGTCAATGCCTCAGGCACGTTACCCGAAAAGGGTATCCCCCAACTCCTTAATGAGATCCCTTTGGAGCCTCGTAAAATGACACAAATAATTCAGCGACCTCAAGGTAAATATCGCTTAAGTCAGGGTACGCTTCCCATACCTATCCATCCTCCTGGAATCCTTGTTAGGAGGATGGATAGACGTAGACACCTCTGCCACATCTTGCTGGGTGGCAGACGCCACCAACATAGCATCTACTGGAACTCCCTTGGTTAGGAATTCTTTACCAGGGGATGCGGATAAAAATTTTTTGGGGCGAGAGGGAACTGGCTCCACAGAATCAGGATGCGCCCACACCCTTCGACAAATAAGGTCCAGCAATTTATTGAAGGGTGGAGACACCCAGGAGGTGGAGGGCTGAGCTCCGAAGGCCTTGAGGAGGCAGAAGGGGTTTTGGACGGCCAGTCACCCCTCTGTCTCAAGATCTCCAGGACATCGGAGAACGAGACATCGTCAGAGGATGACTTGGGCCCTTCCGTATCATCAAGTTCGTTGTCCGAGGTGACTGACTCATCCAGGGAGTCTATGTGCTTCCTCTTGCACAATTTTTTCCAGGGTGGCTCTTCAGGCAAGGACTCTGAAAGCTCCTTAGAAAAGGGGGGAACCACTCATGGAGGAATCCTCAGGCCTCGGAGCCGCACTGTCCGAAGATAAGGGGGCACCAGGGGCTCTAGTCGCCCTGTCCAAGGAAGGAGTCGCAGATTCCGGTGAAGTCACTAGAGAATTGTCCAGCGCGCACCTCATCGCCTCGAAGACGGGCCCACCAGTATCTGAAGAAAGGCCCGGCCACGAGACCATGACCGGCGTTGGGGTCCCCCCTAGCCGAGGCACCAAGTGGGAGACTCGGGGCCGAAAGGAGAGGCCCCGACAAATCCCCCTCGGGCTCAGCCGAGGACACCCGAGAGCCAAAACCTCTGGAAGGAACAGAAGGGGTTGGAGTTGAAGACGGTGCCGACAGACTTGCAGTGGGTCTCGGAACCATCTCCGGGGCTTCACCCGACTCTGCGAGCTCCGTCTCTGATGACACCAGGGTTGTCAGAGGAGGAAAGGACGGTATCGAAAGGGCTGGCGCCGAAAACAATTTGGATAAAACAGGTAACTGAAGGAGCCTCTGGACCACCCTATCTAAATCCGAGTCTGGAGGACCTGGAGGAAACAGACGGGGCCGAGAAACTCTTCCTATCGGCTCCGAGGTAACACTAGGATGTCGACTCCTAATCGGCTCCATAAGAGTCGGAGCCGAGGAGGAGTCAACCAGCACCGAGATGCCCCTCTGCGCCGACGGTTCAGGAGCCAACCCTGGAGCCGAAATTCTCACCTGTGGCTCCAACGCCAATGGAGCCGAGGCAAGCTCGGTTTCGAGGTCCCTATCCTTCGGCTCGAGACCAATGGAGCCGAGGAAGATGACCCCAACATGGATCCTATTTCCTGTGGCTCCGAAAGCAGTGGAGCCGAGGAAGAGGACAAGGATTTGGCTCTTTTCTCTGGTGGCTTCGACGGACTTGTCGGAGCTGAAGACTTCTTTTTCTTGGGCTTGGAAGAGGGGGAAGAAATAGCCTCCTCAAAAGCAGGTCTTATTAAACCTCTTAAAATCAACTTGTTTTTCCTCTCCTGTAACACACGAGAGGAAAAGGCATGGCAAACACTGCAAGACTCTTGCAAGTGTATAGCCCCTAAGCAATATACACAGATGGCATGGCCATCTGTTAAGGACATTTTATAGCCACATTTTGAACATTTTTTGAAGCCGGACGGCTTATGTTCTCTTTCCTTAGTAGACATACTACAATCACCCAAAACACAAGGATGGGAAGGGTAGAGCTCTAACTAAAACACTCAAAGAGATAGGGCAAAGGCCCTCTAACTCAAACGGGCCTAGCCCGCCAAACAAGAGGAATCACACAACAAACAGAAACAAACAACACAATCAATCACAAGGTTAGAAAAAGCTATTAAAATAGCTGTTTGGTTATAAAATTTTTAAGCTAAGAGCAAAAACGACCCTAAAAGCCAAAAACAAAAGGGTACTTAGCCACAGCCAAGTTGAGACCACGTCGTTACTTCAGAAGCGGCAAACGAGATCTGGGGGTTTGAGCGTGGTGCATCCTGGGATAGGGGGTTGGCCCAGCCAATAAGAGACTTTGTGCTTTAGTATAGGCCGAGTCGGAGCCGAGAGCCCCATCTCTCAAGAATGTAGGCGAGATAGGATCTCACTACATCTGAAGTTTCCTGTATTTTGAGCTGAAGTTTGTTCTGCTCACGAACTGAAGATCTGAAGTAGTTAACGTCATTTTGTCTGCAACTTGTGGGTATTCGGATCCGTGCCAGCAAATTATTTTCTAGCAATTTTTCCAAGCTCCGAGCTCCTCCCCCTACCCATAATGCACCACCATCTCCTGTCTACCCCCAGATGTCATTTGCCGAGCCGCAGTGAGCATCGTGGTCTCTTTGCTCTGAGCTCAGGGATAATAAGTTAGGATTGTTCTTCCTGTTTAGTGTGTCTGTAATCGTTAGTGTATCCTACCTCCCCCATTAGTATAACGCTTTGTTCGTTGGTTCAGGAAAAAAAAAAGTTTTTTGTCTTGTCAGTTGCTGTTAGGCCCACTTTCCCTCAGCGTGTGTGTGTGTTGTATTCTTTCTATAGGGAGTGGTGTTCAGTTTTAGACTATGGCTGATCAGCCTAAGTCAGTCTTTAAAAAATGTACAGATTGTGGCCACACGCTCTCACCTGCTGATGTTCACATTCTGTGCGTAATTTGTTCAGGAGTGCCCCATTTATCCACCCAGTGTGCTATCTTGTTGGGTTTTAACCCAAGAGCTCTCAGGGATCGAAAGGCCAAATTGGTTGCCAAGGGTCTTCTCCCTGCTCCTGTGCTGGATTCTGCTTCGGCCTCGGTCTCCGATACTCCCACCAAATCTCCCACCCAGACAAGGACTCATACTCCTGCTTCTTCTGGTGCTGGGGCAGACTAGCAAAAAGAAAAAGACAGACACAAGGACAGAGAGAGGCGCAGGGAGGATAAAGAAAGGAGGAGGGATAGGCCTCGCAAGAGATTCCTGGACAGGGAGAATTTCCTTAGCCCTCCTTCTAAGACCTCGAGGCCAGTTTCTCCATGACTCCGATAACCCCGTTTCTCGCTGGAGCCACTGGAATCTTCGGATCCAAGGCCTTCCTCACCCTTACTGCGCAGACCAGCCAGATCTGAGTCGGTTACTTCTTCGTGATCGACTCTGAGCCTATTGGACTTAGACATGGACAGGATGATGCAGAGATTTCTTCAAGCCCAAATACAGATGGGAGTCTTGCCAGGCCCCTCTCCCTCCAGAGGGGGGACCTCTATGCCCTTTTTCCACCCCATCTCTCCTTCCCCAATCCGGGCGACTGCTTCGGGGTTTTTGGATCCGAGCCTCTTTGGAGCTGATAGCTCGGTGCCAATGGTTCCTCCAACCTCGACTCCGGCTGTTACCTTGATTTCCTTGGATCTGACTAGTTGGGAACCGGGTGACTCTCGGAGCCGTGGATAGGGAGTCAGACTCAAAGGAACAGATTCTTCTTCGGCTCTGGCTTGTTTGCATCCGAACCGTTTCCTTGGACCTCAGGCTACCCTTGCTTCCGCCCCGATCCCCGCTTCGGACTCTGGGGGGGGCTTCTTCCTTACTGGGTACCAAGGAGGTATGCTCTTCATCCACGTTTGAAATGGTGGAGAGGGTTCTCTCCCAAGGATTGAGACCCCAGCCCATCTCCTCGGATTCCACCCAGACCCCGCTGCATTTGGCATCTACTCCCTTCATCCTGTCTCAAGGACAGCCCGTGCTAGAGGACCCCCAGGTTATTCCCTCTGAGGAACCCCCTGCGGCTCACGAATCCTCTTCGGAGTGTCCGACTGAAGAGGGCAACGGTAAGCGCAAGTGCAAAAGGAGGCACTTGGACTCCCCTGAGTCCCTCACTATGGAAACAGACTTAGAGGAAGGAGAAGGTTCCCCCAGGTCACCTCCCGAAGATGTCCCCTTCGGAGACATCATGGAGATTCTCTGCCAGAGGGGAGGTTGGTCAGCCCCAAAACCTTCTATGGATGAGTCAGTGTTCCTGGAGGCCTTTGGCACTGGCCCATCTTCTTCTTGAGTGTCCCCGTCAGCAGATCCCTTGGTGGACCTTATCACCACGTGGGCATGGAAGGAGCCTGACACCGTAGAGCCTATCCCCAAATGCCCTGACAAGATTCTGTCTCCTCCCACCGACAGACAACCGTGGTCTAAAGGAGCTCCCATTGACGCTATGGTGGTCGCAGCAGCCAGCAAGAAGGAACTAGCACAGGAGAGTTCTTCAGTCCACCCTCCGGACAAGAAGTCCAGGTCGGTGGATAGGTTTGGAAAGCGTGTTTATTCGTCAGTGACTTTTTCCACCCGTGCACTGAACTATTTGGCACATGTTATCCGGCTTCAGCAAGACCTTCTCTCAGAATTCGCTGAGTCGCCCCCAGAGTCCTTATCGCAGCAGGACAAACAGCTGTTCTCTGGGAGAATGTCAACTCTGAAGTCGGTATCGAACACGTCCATGCATCTCCTTTCCCACGCTACGGCTGGAGTGGCTAAGGCGGCTGGGACAGACGTAGCCATGAGGTGTCACACCTGGCTCAGGTTGTGTCAGTTTACGGACCCTTTCAAGGTGTTATTTATTAATGCCCCCATGATGATTCCTTCCTTTTCGGGAAGACAGTACGTGACACTCTTGTCCAGAGCGAATAGGATGGGAAGACTTTGCCTGCCATCAGGATCTGCCTCTCTAACCCTCAGCGGTCCTTTTCTAGGAATCAAAGAGGGCAAAAGAAGATGTGATTCTGGAAAAGTCAGTTTTCCCGGGAGTCTCAGGACAACTAGTCCCCCAGAAGCAGAGGGGGACAGGATTGACACCAACCCACAGGTAGAGGGGGTTCTAGGAATTTCAGGTCTAGAGAACCTTTTCTGATAGGCCTGCCCAACAGCCCTGAGGGGTTGTCCGACTGTTTTACTCTGGAGGCAGTCGGGGGTTGTCATTGCACCCAGCGGCATGGGAGTCCATAACTGCAGATCGTTGGGTGCTACAAATAATATCCAGCGGCTACACTCTCCCATTTGTTGCCCCGCCAGGGCCTACAAGACACCTCCCAGATGTTCCACATGCTCACAGGGAGGCCGCAGCTTTAGAGGTTTTAAAGCTACTTCAAAAAACGAGCCATTGAACCGGTCCCCTTCGGCCAGTCAGGATTAGGCGTTTACTCCAGGTTCTTTTTAGTGCCAAAAAAGACGAGGGACCTCAGGCCTATCTTGGACCTGTCAACCTTGAACCTGTCCATCGCCAAACAAAAGTTCCGGATGGGCACCTTACAGTCCATTCTACCTTATCTCTGAGAGTGTGACTGGATGTGCTCGTTAGACCTCCAGGATGCCTACTATCATATCAAAGTTCACAGAAGCTCCTGGAAGTTTCTTCGCTTCCAGCAGGGAGCCAGTCACTTCCAGTTCAGAGCTTTACCCTTCGGTCTCACCACAACCCCCAGGGTGTTCACCAAGGTAATGGCAGTCGTAGCAGCTCACCTGAGGCTTCAGGGAGTTCAGGTCTTTTCTGTACCTGGACGACTGGCTTCGCTACATCCACCAAGCATCTTCTGTGTCTGGCCCGTGACTATTTTCTTCTCTTGGCATATTGTTTGGGGATTACTGTCAATGTTCACAAATCCCATTTGCAACCAGTACAAGTTCTAGACTTCATCAGGGCTTGGCTAGACACTTTGCAGCTAAAAGTTTTCTTAACACCAGAAAGGATCTTATAGCTCAGGTATCACATAGCTCAAATAGTGAACCTCAAATTTCCAAAGGCGAGCGATGTTCTCTAGGCTCCATGGCTGCCTCTATATCTATTCTTCCTTGCGCACGCCTTCATATGTGGGTTCTTCAATGGACTCTGGCAGTCCAATGGTCTTGGCTAGACCTGCCCATGGATTTTTCCAATCGGGATCAGTCACACCTGCAGGACGTCCCTCCTTTGTTGGCTAAGTTCACCGGAGGTTGCAGTGGGACGCCCCTTCATGTCATCCCCAGTCCAAGCCACAGTGACCACGGATGCCTCCCAACTTGGGTGGGGGGGACATTGTTTGGGAAGGACAGTCCAAGGCATGTGGTCCCAGACAGAGACCAAGTTGCACATAAATGTTCTAGAGATGAGGGCAGTGCTTTTAGCGTTGAAAGCCTTTCACACTATCCTCCCTCTCAGAATTATTGCAATTCAGTCAGACAACATATCGGTTGTCTGGTATATCAACAAACAAGGGGGAACCAGATCCTATCCCCTGTGTCGCGAGGCCATGAGAGTGTGGGAGTGGGCGACTTCCACCGGTCGGTTTCTGATTGCAATGCACATCCTGGGACACTCCATTTTAGCAGACAGATTGAGTCGGGCTATTCTGATGCCGTACGAGTGGTCTCTGAAGCAGTCAGTAGCGGAGGAGATTTTCCTTGTATGGGGACAGCTTTGTTGTGATCTCTTCGCATCTCCTACCAACTCAAAGTGCAGTGAGTTCTTCGCTCTGATTCCCTCCCCATGGGATGCCCCCAGAGACGCTCTAGTCCATGTTTCGCCCCCCGGGCTTCTGTATGCTTACCCTTCATTACCACTCATTCCGAAGTTCCTTCAGAAAGCTTGCCGACTGGGGTGCAAAGTGATCCTCATTACCCCATTCTGGTCTCGCCAAGTTTGGTTTCCCTTCCTTTGGTCTCATCATCTAGCTCCTCCATGGATTCTGGATCCCTGACCACATCTAATCTCTCATCCCGCCCAACCTGGACAGCCTCAAGCTGACAGCTGGGTTGCTCCAGTTTTATTGATTGCCAGGACACTCCTACTCTTTCATCCCCTGTAAAATCTATACTAGTGGCCTCTCTTAAAGCTTCCACTAGGAAAGTTTATTGCAGTAAATGGAAGAGTTTTTCCATTTGGGCCTCTCACAGGAACCTGGATCCTTTTAACAGCCCCTGTTCCGGTTGTGTTAGATTTTTTGACTAGTATCTTTCAGCAAGGAGCTAGCTTATCCACGGTAAAAGTATAGTTGGCAGCCATTTCTAATTTTTATGTTGGGGAAGATAACATCGCCTTAGCTTCTTATAGGCTGTGTAAGGCTTTTCTTAAAGGCACTTTTTTTTGCGTCCTCCTGTCAAAGATTCGGTGCCTCCTTGGGACCTTACCTTCATCCTCCAGGCATTGGTGGCTCCCCCCTTTCAACCTGCAGCTTCAGTGGATCTAAATTTTTTGTCTTGGAAGACCGCCTTTCTAGTAGCCATTACATCACCCAGGAGGGTTTCTGAGCTTCAGGCTTTTTCTGCCGTGCCTCCTTATTTGGTCTTCCATAAAGATAGGGTATCTCTTCATACAAATCTTTCATTCTTACCCAAAGTGGCATCTGAATCAAACATAAACCAGTCTATTAATCTACCCGTTTTCTTTCCCAATTTCCAAAACAAGGGTGAATATAAACTTACTTGTTAGATGTTCATAGACAACTTTGTTTCTATTTTCATAGAACAAAGTCATTCTGCAAGTCCAACCAATTGTTCGTTTCCTTTTGCAAACCTTTTTTGGGAAAGGCCATTTCCAAGGTTTCCTTAGCTAAATGGATCACTCTTTGCATTTCCTGTATTTACAAAGCAAAAGGTTTATCTCCTCCTGGTATAATTAAAGCTCACTCTACCAGGTCCATGGTGACATCTGCTGCCTTTGGATCTAGGGTTTCTTTGAATGACATTTGCGCAGCAGCAACTTGGGCAAATCCACATACCTTCATTTCTCATTATAAATTAGACCTGATTTCCAGAGGAAGAGCATTCTTTGGCTCTGCGGTGCTCAGGAATATCCTTCCATGAGGGCCTCCCAGGATTTAAGTAGCTGGGGACTCAGTCCCACAGGTTGCAGATAAAATTAAGTTAACTACTTCAGATAAAGAAGTTATGTACTCACCGTAACGTTCCATCTGAGTAGTTATACTTCATTTTTCTGCAACGTTCCCTCCCTCTGACCCCCTAACCTTATCATATCCATAAGTATGTTGGGTTCTTTGGACTGAGTTGCTAATGTGTATAGTTGCAGTAAACTCGATCTGAAGGAAGGCAGGAGGTGGTGGTGCATTATGGGTAGGGGAGGAGCTCGGAGCTTGGAGCAGATGCTAGAAAATAATTTGCTGGCTCGGATCCAATATGGATCCGAATACCCACAGGTTGCAAAAAAATTAAGTATAACTACTCAGATGGAACGTTATGGTGAATACATAACTTCTTTTTTCCTGTATTTTGAACTGAAGTTTGCTTATGCTGCTCAGGTATTCTTTAGCTTGTGAATGTGATTAGACGTTTAGATGTTTCCGCTGAAGTTTGTTTATGCTGCTGCTCAGGTATTCTTTAGATGTTCCCGCTGCTAGTTTCCAGAACTGAAGTTTGCTTTGAATAGAGTTCATCTCTTTCAGGTAGTTTTAGTGGAACAAGGATGTGTGTCTGTAGTTTTAGTGGAACAAGTGTGTGTGTGTGTGTGTGTGTGTGTGTGTATGTGTGTGTGTGTGTGTGTGTGTGTAGTAGTTTTAGTCGAACAAGGGTGTGTGTGTGAGAGAGAGAGAGAGAGAAAATGCCCCCATCTGAATACACCTGGTGGCTAGAGGTATTCAGGCTCAACCCTGTACCTTGGGTACAGGTAAAAAGAGCCTAAAGTCCCTAGCCACCACCACTTGTGAATTTGTGCTTCATATTTTTGTTCTGTTCCTCATTAAATATGTGGTTTTCAGGATGGCAAATCACCGAAGGATTGACTTCACTAAATAATGACAGGCATTTTAATTTCAGACTTCTTATTATTTTTAGCAACACAAAACCTTTTTTTCTAGCAATTTTCTAAGTTTATAAGATCAGTATTTGAAATCTGTCCCTATTTTGGGGGTGTATTCCCCCATTATTGGCTTTGTCCAGGTTTTTTGTGCTAAGACGTTGAGAGCTATGGTGAGAAGTGAGAACTGAATTCACTAAATGATGGCTATTTAAGTTTCAGTCTTCCTGTCTTTCTGGAAACTGCTGATTTGGCATTGTGGTATGTTGCTCTGACTGTGCATGCACAGGGTTCTGGGTTCTAGACTTGGCAGTGAAATGCATGGTGGTAAGACAACATTTTATTCTAGCAGCTTTCCAAAATTATTCAAGCAATGATCTGAAGTAGTTAACTTCATTTGTCAGCAACCTTTGGGAATCGGATCCGACCTCGGATCCGAGCCGGCAATCATTCATAGCTTAGATCCGAGATCCTAGCTCCTCCCCTTCACCCATAATCCCCTGCCAACCCTGACTGACCTCAGATCTAGTTTGCCGTGCTTCTTGTCAGCAGCTAGGTTTTGAGCTCCTGGTGTCGTAGGGTTTTTTGTGAGAGTTTTTCAATTTTTTTATTATCTCCTTAAGTCGAGTGAGTGTTGTGTGGTCAGGTTCCCTTTTTTGACAAAAACTACCCTAGTTAATACCTCCTTTTTAGTTAAAACTTACCCTCCCTCCCCTTCGCTGGTCGTAGTGTTCTGTGTGTTGTGTGTTTGAGGCCTAACGAGTGGATCTTTATTTAATATGTCTGAGGCCCCAAAACCCATCTTTTCCAAGTGCACCGAGTGTGGCCATAAGCTCTCCCCAGAGGATGGCCACACTTGGTGTGTACGGTGCCTTGGGGTTGAACACCTTTCCTCTGGGTGTTCCATCTGCGCGGCGTTCAACCCCAGGGTACTGAAGGACCGGAGGTCGAAGCTGATCCTAGCGGGACTTTTGCCCCCGGATTCAGCTTCGGCCTCCAGTGCTTCTGTGGCCTCCTCCCCGGCTTAGGCGGCGGCCACTCCTGCCTCTCTTCCTCTGGTCGGGACTCAAATTCCCGCTGCAGCTCCAGAGGAGAGGGAGGCCAGGAAAGAAAAAAGGAGGGAGAAGCGCCACAAGCGGCGGGCCGAGGCCTCCGCTTCGGCCCCCCCGGCTAAGGGGTCTTCTCCCTCCAGGGCTTCCCAGTCTCCCCCTTCTCGCATCCGGTCTCCGTGCTTCTCACCGGGCCCCGTGGAGGAGGAGACCCGATCTCCGTCGAGGTCATCGAGGCGGTATTCCTGGCCAGCCTCGGTGGCCCCGCCCAGATAGACTCGCAGCCTTTCTGACGCAGATTTGGACCGGATGATGCGCAGGTTTCTCCAGGCCCAACTGCAGATGGGAGTGCTCCTGCCTCCCCCCCCCCTCCAGGGGGGAGCTCTACACCTTCCTTTGCCCCGATAGCTCCTTCTCCAACCCGCTTCCCGGGTTCAGAGCAGAGCAGCCTTGGAGCCGGAGGTGGGTCGGCGCCGACAGTATCGGGTACTTAGGCGCGGACTCTTCCCTCGAGCCTGTCAGGTCCGTTTTTGTCAGATCCGGGCTCTCGGAGCAGTGGGCTGAGCGTCTGATCCAAGGGAATCGGCGCCGACCCCGATCCATCCATCGGATCCGAGCGAGGGCCTGCTCTCGGATCCGAGAGAGAGCGGCTCTCTTTCGGCTTTCGATGTGGTGGAGAGGGCACTGTCGAGTGCCTCCAGGCCCCCCAGTCCTTGCTACGGCTCCGCCCCGCACTCCCTCTTTGTTGGGTCCGGCTTCCATCACCCGGCCCCAGGGACAGCCTGCTTTGATGTCCTAGGTTGTTCCCTTGGAACAGGATGTGGCTGGTGAGACGTCCTCGGACAGCACCCGGAGGACGTCCCTCACAATCGAAAGTGCAAGAGGAGGCATGTGGACTCCCCTGAGTCCTTGACTGATGATACGGATTTGGATGAAGGGGAAGGCTCCCCTAGGTCACCCCCCAAGGATGTCTCCTTCGGAGACATCATGGAAATGCTCAGGATAAGGGGGGAGTCGTCTGCCCCCAAGGCTTCCTCGGAAGAATCCGTGTTCCTGGAGGCATTCGAAGCAGGCCCATCTACCTCTTGGGTGTCCCCTCCTCCCGACCCCTTAGTGGACCTTATTACCACTAGGGCGTGGAAGGAGCCGGACACTGTGGAGCCTGTCCCCAAATGCCTGGACAAGATCCTTAGTCCGCCCTTCGAGAGGTCCCATTGGAGCAAGGGTCCCCCCGTAGATGCCATGTTGGTGGCGGCGGCCACCAAGAGGGATTTAGCTCAGGAGAGTCCCTCGGTCCATCCACCGAGCATGGAGTCCCGTTTGATGGACCGTTTAGGGAAGCGGGCCTTTAGTTCAGCGACCTTCTCGGTGAGGTCTCTGAACTCCTTGGCACATGTTATTCGACTGCAGTGGAACCTTATTAAAGAGTACGCTGCGTCGCCCCCGGAATCCATGTCGGTGGAGGACAAACGGTTGTACTCCACACGGATGGCCACTCTTAGGTCCATATCTAACACCTCTATGCGGCTGTTGTCCCACGCCACAGAGGGAGCTGCTAGATCCAGCGGAGCAGGCCTCGTCATGCGACGTCAGGCCTGGCTCCGGCATTGTGATTTCGCGGAACCCTTCAAGGCGTCATTTGCGAATGCCCCTTTCGATGGTTCTGCCCTGTTTGGCAAGACCGTTCGCGAGACTTTGTTCCAGAGCGAAAAGGACGGGAAGACGTTGTCTGCCATCGGAGTCCGCTTTTCTGCTCCCCAGAAGTCCTTCTCCAAGAACCAAAAGGGACAGAAGAAGATGTGGTTCCGGAAGTCGCAACAATCCCAGTCCACTCCGGATCCCCAGTCCTTCCGTGGCAGAGGAGGACAGGGTGGACGCCACCCTAGAGGCAGAGGGGGCCCGAGGAATGGTGGGTCCAGAGAAGCTTTCTCTGACCGGCCCACCCAGCGACCCTGAGGGTTGCCCGACTGCTCTTCTCTGGAGGCAGTCGGGGGACGTTTTTCGAGGCACCTGGCAGCTTGGGAGTCCATCACAACAGATCGCTGGGTGCTACGCATCATATCCAGAGGATACCAAATACCCTTTTCTCACATCCCTCACCAACCCAAATGCCTCCCCGACGTCCCACCCGATCAGTGGGAAGCTGCAGCTGCGGAAATTCAACAGCTCTTAGCAAAAAGAGCCATCCAACACGTCCCCCCAGACCAGTTCGGATCGCGTTACTACTCCAGGTTTTTTTTGGTGACAAAAAAGACGGGGGACCTAAGGCCAATCCTCGATCATTCCCTCCTGAACCTGTCAGTAACCAAAGAGAAGTTCCGGATGGTCACTCTTCAATCCATTCTCCCCCTGTTGCGGGAGAGTGACTGGATGTGCTCGATACACCTCAAGGATGCGTATTACCACATTTTGATGGACAACCGATCCAGGAGGTTTCTCCGCTTCCGGCTAGGAGCCAGTCATTATCAGTTCAGGGTCGTTCCCTTCGGTCTCACCTCAGCCCCCAGGGTGTTCACCAAGGTATTAGCAGTGATAGCAGCCCACCTGAGGCTCCAGGGAATGCAGGTGTTTCCGTACCTAGACGACTGGCTCCTGACCACCCCAACAAGGCATCTACTCTGCTCAGCCAGGAATTACTTTCTCCACCCTGCTCTCCCCGGCTGGGGATCACCGTCAACACGGACAAATCCTTTTTCAACCCGTCTCAGGTGATAGACTTTATCGGGGCCAGATTAGACACCAACAACTTACTAGCCTTCTTAACCACCGAGCGACTTCACATCCTGAGGCTACATGTGCGGGCCATTTTACTATCATCGGCTCCCCCGGCGGGATTGGTCCTGAGGGCGCTGGGCTCCATGGCGGCTGCAATTACCCTGCTCCCCATGGCTCGCCTGAACATGAGGGTTTTGCAGTGGACTCTCCAAGTCCAATGGTCCTTCCGTCGATACCCTGTCAGTCACCCCATTCCCCTCAGCAAGGCTTGCAAAAGGGCTCTCGCGTGGTGGTTGCAATCACCGGACCTCCAAGTGGGATGCCCTTTCTCCATGGCCCCTCCACTCGCCAAGGTGACCACGGAAGCGTCTCTCCTCGGGTGGGGGGGGCATTATGCGGGCAAGACGGTCCAAAGCACGTGGAACGATACAGAGACCTCATTTCACATAAATGTTCTAGAGATGAGGGCAGTGCTGTTGTCATTGCAAGCACTTCAGAGCCTTCTTCCTACAGGAACAGTTGCAGTTCAGTCAGACAACATGTCTGTGGTCTGGTACATCAACAAACAGGGGGGATCCAGGTCCTACCCACTCTGTCGAGAAGCTATGAGAGTATGGGAATGGACGATCTCCACCAACCGCTTTCTTATTGCAACGCACATTCCGGGACGGTCCAACATCCTGGCGGACAAACTCAGTCGCACCATACTGTCTCCTTACGAGTGGTCTCTCAATCCCCAGGTAGCGAAGCGGATATTTGCCGTATGGGGACGACCCTGTTGCGATCTCTTCGCCTCTCCTTCAAACACGAAATGCAACAGCTACATCGCTCTAATCCCCCCCCGCCGGGGAATCCCCGAGAGACGCTCTGGGTCATGCTTGGCCTCCCGGTCTACTCTTTGCTTACCCCCCTCTACCTCTGATGCTGAAGCTTCTACAGAAAGCCAGTCTGTTGGGGAGCAAAATGATCCTGATTTCCCCATTCTGGCCTCATCAAGCTTGGTTCCCTTACCTCTGGTCTCATCTGGTGAATCCACCTTGGATTCTAGATCCCCTCCTGGATCTGATTTCCCACCCCCTAGGCCTCCCAGTCCCGAACCTGGACAATCTCAAGCTTACGGCTTGGTTGCTCCAGTTCCACTCGTAGCTAGGACTCCCGGTATCTCCTCCCCAGTTAAAGCTATCCTAGTAGCAGCACACAAGCCTTCTACTAGGAAAGTCTATAGTAGTAAATGGAGACGTTTCGCTATTTGGGCGGAGCATCAGAACCTGGACCCTTTCACAGCTCCGTTGCCCGCCGTTTTGGATTTCCTTTCAGGGCTTTTCCATCAGGGGGCTAGCTGTTTCACAGTCAAAGTTCAACTAGCATCTATCTTTCATTACCACGTGGGACATGAACTGGGTCCATTGATCACCATGAAGTTATGTAAGACCTTTCTGAAGGGCACCTTCCTACTCAGACCTACAGTAAAGGAAGTAGTGCCTCCCTGGGATTTGACTTCAGTACTTCAGGCCTTGACAGCTCCCCCCTTTGAACCTGCAGCTTCAGCTGATCTCAAACATTTGTCATGGAAAACAGCCTTTCTCATCGCTATTACTTCAGCTAGGAGGGTCTCTGAACTTCAAGCCCTGTGTGTAAAACCTCCTTACTTGACCTTCCACAAGGATAGGGTTTACCTCAGGACCAATCCCTCATTCCTTCCTAAGATTGCTTCCGAGGCAAATATTAACCAATCCATTAATCTGCCAGTTTTCTTTCCTGAATACCAGAACAAAGGCGAATACAAACTACATTCTTTAGATGTGCATAGACAGCTACGTTTTTACATTCATAGAATGGCTGGTCATAGACAATCCGACCAGTTGTTCGTCTCCTTTGCCAAATTTAACTTGGGTAAATCTGTGTCGAAGGTCACCTTGTTGAGGTGGATTTCGCAATGCATCCTTTTGGCTTATGAAAGTTCTGGCAGGCCCGCACCTCAGGGAGTCCGTGCCCGCTCTACTCGGTCCATGTCTACTTCTGCTGCCTTTCGGTCTAGAGTACCCCTGGATGATATTTGTTCAGCAGCCACTTGGGCTTCACCTCATACCTTCATCAACCATTATAAATTGGATATGATCTCCAGAGGGAGAGCATCCTTTGGCTCTGCAGTGCTCCGGAACATCTTTCCATGAAGGCCGCCCAAGGTCCAGGTAGCTGGGGACTCTGTCCCAAAGGTTGCTGACAAATGAAGTTAACTACTTCAGATTAAGTAGTTATGTACTCACCATAACGTTCCATCTGAGTAGGTGAACTTCATTTGTCTGCAACCGTCCCACCCTCCTTCCCTTTGACCGTCGGATGTTATTTGGCCAGAGGTTTTACTCTGCCCTTTAAGGAAGGTAGGTAGTTTCCTTTCTCAGCCTTATTGGTTATGGGCAAACTTGATCTGAGGTCAGTCAGGGTTGGCAGGGGATTATGGGTGAAGGGGAGGAGCAAGGAGCTCGGATCTAAGCTATGAAATATTGCCGGCTCAGATTCGAGTTCGGATCCGATTCCCAAAGGTTGCAGGCAAATGAAGTTCACCTACTCAGATGGAACGTTATGGTGAGTACATAACTTCTTATTTTAAATGTGTCCCTGGTTTTTGGCCTTTTGCCCCCCAACCCCACCCAGGTGTGTGTGTGTATGTATATATATGTATATATATATATATATATATATATATATATATATATATATATATATATATATATATATATATATATACACACATATATAGTGTGTGTGTAAGTAGACTTTTATGATGGAAATGTTCTGAATTGGGCAGTTTTGTCATTATTGGTTCATGCATTTTGTTTCATTGCCTACTGGAAAAATGTTCAAACAATACATTTTAAAATGATCTCTAACTTAAGTCTTACAAGTGTGCTGTATTATACAAAGAATATAATTTAATAAAGTCAGGAAGGTGTATCAAAGAATGCATGTATGTTTCTTGTTTTGTGTGCAAGCCAGAGGCCTATAATTTGAAAACAGCCCGAAGGTAATCTTTATCCACCACTGGCCAGATGCATTTTCTTTGAATCTGGTGTTGGTTTCAATGCTTTTTCAATAAGTATGAGTTTCAAGGGCAGATAAGTTTTAATGACAAGTCCCATTTTCGTTGTGAGACAGTGTTGCTTTGTTTAGCAGATATCTATTAGTGTTTGTGTATTGTGCTGTAAAATGTAAAAATAAAATTCAAATAATCATTGTAGAAGTAAAGCAATGTGCACACATTAATGTTTATGGTAAATGAGGTGAAATAGCCAGGTAATGGGACATTGGAATGGCTACAGGGGGACTCTTGTGCCATATTTTGGCTGTCTGTTCTTCAGTTTGCATTTGAAAGTTGGTATCCCACAATTCCATTGGAGTGGGCAGGGTTACTTAATTATGTATGCACATTTTACATTAATCAGCGTACAGATTTGTACCTATTTTTCATGGGCCTTGTCCAGATTTTTGATGTTTCCAGGTTGAGAGGTATGGTACACATAGTATTTCGAGATGCAGCTGTGTGCATCAAGCACAGTTTCTGTTAAGAGCACACAGGGAACACTCTCAGTCTGGGGGCTGGTTTCTCTGTCTCTCTCCAGGCCCCCAATAAAACTCCCCCTGGCACAGCTGTAGAGTTGAGTCCTCAGCCGAGTGTCCAAACCAAGCCCTCCAGCACCCTCTCTGTAAAACCGGTGCTTTATGTCTTTGCTCCAAGCAGATGACATCGTCACTCTTTGAAATTTGATTTTCACACACACACACAAATGCACCTAGGAAAAGCTGGCATAGATTTACTAGCTATGCCCCCTTCTGCCCAGACTATAAGATAGTTACACTGCCACCAGACACTCCAAAGCCAGCTACTCTAAGGCTGTTACAAGGGTACCAAATTATACTGAGTGAAATTAATATTAATACAAGTGAGTGTTTTCCCAATACAGTAAGCCTTTCAGGAGTGGCCACAGAGTCACTAAATAGATACAAGTACTCTCAAAGGTTAAAATATTATCTAAAGAACTAGTCACAATGAAAAGTTTAGATATATTTAATAATAAAATAACATGATAGTATGGACTATATATTTACAATAAACACCATAGTTTCAATCACAGGAAATATTAAAATAACACAGATGAATAGATTCATACAGATACAGAAAACAGCACTTAACTAATCTCATTATAGTTTCCTGACTGATCTAAAGAATTACTATCCCCTGGTCACTTACTAGAGCAAGGCAAGATGAAGTAGTTGAATGATCTTTCTGTCAGGTTCCAAAAATGGACTGCCTTGAGACTTCTGTTTCGTCTAGTATTTAGAACATCATTTTAGTCCTGGATTACAGAATGACATCACATATATCTGGTTATCTGACTTCTAGTTCACATGCTACCCTCTTTTACTAGAAATTGAATCAAAATCTTGCACGTGTGTGGCCATACACACACACAGTGGTTTGCTAGGATGCAGTATCTGGAAGCCATAAAACCATTATTCACCACTTCCACTCTTTCAGGATAGCAATAAGTTCATGGCTAAGGACAATACAAAATGCTTCCTAGTACATACTTTTTGTCTCTGGCTGCATTGAGACCTGTGAGATACAATATTTATGGCCTACATTAAGTAATTTAATTTCAAGATATTTTTCAAGGTTAGCTGGACAGAGATTAACCTCTTCTCTTCCACTATTCTTTGTTGAAATATTGATTTCATCAGTTATAATACAGTCTGGCATACAGGTGTATTCCTTTTTTTCTGTCCATCATTAACCACTGTTGGTACATTTCTTAACATAAGCAGCTTTACAAATGCATTTTCAATATAAGCACCTGTACAAATCATTTTGATTTACAAATAACACATAATTCTTTACAAAACTCCAGCTAGCTATGCTGGCATACATTACACATCCACTGCCTTATTTTGTTGGTATAGTTGGCTATATCTCACATCTTCACACTACCAATCACATATGTTGAAGTTTGTTCTTAGTTGTGTAGAGAGTTTGAGGGAATAATCTGCCACACCTCCTTCAGAAGATAGCTCTTACACGAGTCTTATGTGAATCCCATTGCTTCTAATCTGTTTCAAATATCTAAACATGCTTTAAAAACTGATTGTGCAGATACTTTGTCTAGGGCCTCTGCTACTATTTTGAGGAGGTATGCCTAGGTATGTAACCAAAATTTGCTGATAAAGTAAATTCTGAAATTTAAAAATGTTCTTTTGATCTGGCTGCTACTTTGGTCCTCAAACAATTTGATGAAAGAAGGAAAGTAATTCAGGTGTTTTGTAAGATTTTTCAAGCCCAAATCTCCCAAATCCTCTACTCCTTTTAAAAGGCAAAACAGGGAATTACTGCTACCTGTTGGCAGTTGGGGAGGAAAAAAGAGATGGCCAGGAGGGTAACAACAAAAAACAGGGATCCTTTCAAAAAAAAAAAAAATGGGGCCATCTAATCCTTCAGGTTGACTATTCCAGCATTCTGCCCCCCCCCCCTTTTCCTGCCCTCTTTCTCTAAACCTGTCCTGGAAACTAACTGTCCACATTCCCCTTTGGCAACAGATTGTATCAGATTTTGGTAATAAAAGTGCTCCAGGAGAGGTTACCTTCAGCACTGGATACACATGCCTCTGAACCAAACAAAACTTTTTCCTAGGATTCTTTTAACACTTTCTGTCGCTAGGAGTCATAGAACCAGTGACTTTAGATCAAAGTGGAAAAGGCTTCTACCCCAGAATGTTTCTAGTTCCAAAGAAAGAGCTTTAATTGTAGACCACTTGTAGGTCTCTTCAGATGCTAACCCTTCGCAATCTGTTTTCATTCTTCCTTTGAGTTTTATGGTAACATTGGATGTTAAGTTGTCTATCTCGCCTTCATTCTTGCTGGTCGGGATCGGAGCCGATCCTCTGCTCCGACTCAGCCATCTTCAATAGCTCGAGAGCTGTTTACTGGCTCGAGGCTACCCCATATCCCATGATGCATGGCGCAAGCTACAAAGATCTCGTTTGCCGCTTCAGACTTGCGAGGTTGTCTTACTGGCTCAGGCTTGTATACTTTATTGTATTTTTATTATTTTTACCAAAATGTTTTCTTTATAGTGTACCTAATTACTTAATTGTACTATTCCCCAAGCTATATTCTCTAGATAGCATTTATCCCTCTTGTTTGTCTTAAAAACTCGTTTTACTTAGAGAGTTTTCCCCACCCCTCCCTTCCTTTAGTGGTAGCCGTTTAAGTTAGAGGCTAACCTTTTTTGTCCTTTTCTAGTTTTAAAAAAAATATATATATATATATATATATATATATATATATATATATATATATATATTTAGATCTTTTTAGGTAGTGTCTGTAGTAGTAGACTTACTTAGTTTTTTAGTGTGTGTTAGCTGTATAATTTAATTTGTTATAACTGCTAACTTGTTTTTTGCTTGTGTGTGTGTGTGGTAACATGTCCAAGGATACTAAAGTGTCCGGATTCAACAAGTGTGACTCATGCTGTCAGAAGATGTCTCTGACAGATGTCATACTTCTTGTGTCTACTGTCTGGGCGCGGTGCACCTGCAGGACTCTTGTTCGGTCCGTCATGCTTTCAGCCCAAGGGTCCTGCAGGAGCGCAAAAATAAGTTAATCCTTCGGGGTTTGCTTAAGCCACAGGATTCACCGGCTAAGGCTCAGCCTGCGAAATCCTCCAAGCCACCCAAGTCTTCGTCTCCAAGTTCTGAGCTGTCTTCGGGTGAAGCACCACCATCCGCCTCGGCTCCGGCTGGAGCCAATGTGCCTTCCTCACAAGTCTGCTCCAACACGAACTTCGGAGCCGTCCATGAGTCGAAAGAGATCTAGGTCCCCATCCTTGGAGTCGATACGCTCGGCTCCACGGTCACCTCTGCTCCATTCGGAGTGCAGTCGCAAGTCCTCGCACTCCTCTCGGTCCTCCAGACTTTCAGAACATGATTTGGAGAGAGTGGTCAGCAGGTTGCTGAAATCGCAGGCCCTAGCAAAAATGTTGTCCAGCCTTCCTCATCAGGTGTCGGCTCTGTCCACTTAAGCAAATATTCCTCCTCCGACTCCTCCCTTGAGTTCGTAGCCGGAGTTCGTTGGGGTTCCAGTCGTGGAACCGTCGGCTCCGATACCTTCTCCTTTGGTTCCGTCGTCTGCTCCGATCCCATCCTTGGTACCGTCGTAGGAGGGATCTGGGCGCCGGGACTCCCTCGTCGGCTCCGAGGGGGCGAGTGGTATCAGACCCTTATCCGATCCTGCTCTCCCTCTCGGAGCTTTGGCGCAGGTGAGCTTGGCTCCTACATCGGCTTCGGAGCCGTCCCCCTCAGTGCGGAGAGGGATTACGATTTCTTAAGAACCTGAGTCTTCTCTGCGTCCGGGCAGGGACGCCTTCGAGGTCATGAGGAGTGTACTGGCCCCTGAGCCAGTCCCATGATCAACCCCATCGACTCCTCCCCCCTATGGTGCCTGCGTCTGCCTCTGCCCCTCCTCCTGACACCAAGCGTGGGGAACCAGCGCTCCAGGGCACCCCTTTGGGTGTTTCTTCCTCTTCCGAGGCCTCCCCTGATCACTCAGAGGAGCCACCTCGTAAGAGGAAGTGCAAGAGGAAGCACGTTGACTCCCCTGAGTCTGTCACATCGGATACCGACTTAGAGGATTTGGAAGGGTCCCCGAGATCCCCCTCTGAAGATGTCTCCTTTTCAGACATCCTTGAAATCCTTAAGCAGAGTGGGAACTGGAATACCCTAGCCCCTTCCGAGGATGAGTCGGTATTTCTGGACGCGTTTGGTTCCCGACCCTCCACCTCTTGGGTGTCTCTGCCTTTCAACCCACTTATGTCTGTGGTGGCTCGGAAGGCGTGGTCAGCTCCAGACACAGCGGAACCAACCCCCAGCAGACCTGCTAAATTTATAACTGCACCTTAGGACAAACAGTTTCTAACTAAGGGAGTACCTGTTGATGCATGATGGTAGCAGCAGCCACAAAGGAGGAGTTGGCAGAAGCTTCGTCATCTGTCCATCCTCCTAACAAGGAGTCTAGGACTATGGACAGATATAGGAAGCAAATGTTTGCTTCAGCGACCTTCTCAGTGAAGTCTCTGAATTATTTGTTCCATTTCACCCGCCTTCAGAGGGATCTCCTTAAAGAGCTTGGAGATACTCTCCAAGATCCATCAGCTGAGGGGGCTCAAGCTAAGGTGGCCTCCCAGCTGGCGACTCTGAATTCAGTTGTTAACTCCTCCATGAGGCTCATTTCTTATGCAGCTGATGGGGCGAGTAGAGCCGCAGGCACAGGCATCGCCCTTAGGAGGCATGCATGGATGTGGCTGTGTAATTTTGCGGAACCCTTCAGAGCGTCTTTCACCAATACCCCCTTTGATAGCTCCGCTCTCTTTGGACCACAGGTGAAGGACACACTAACCAGGTGTGAAGAGGAAGGCAAGACTCTCTCTGCCGTGAGAGTCCATTTTTCCACTCCTTCCAGACTGTTCCCCAAGGGTCAGAAGAGTGGAAAAATGTGGTTCCGTAAATCACAGGGACCCTTGCCTCTGACACACATGGTGAGTTCCCCTCCAGGGGCAGAGGAGGGAACAATAACAGACACCACCCTCGTGGTGGGGGTCCGCAGAACCAGGGCTGCAGAGAATCCTTCTCTGAGAAGCCTTTTCAGCATCCCTGAAGGGTTGCTCGGCTGCCCGCCTCTGGAGGCAGTCAGGGGAAGACTTTCATTGTACCTCAAAGCCTTTCAGAATCTAACTCGGGTACAGTCCAAAGGTTACAGAATTCCCTTTGCTCATCCCCCGTTATCGTCAAACAAGTCCCTTCCAGATGTTTCACCCAATCTGAGGGACCAAGCAGCCAAAGAAATTTCAAAGCTGCTACACAAAAGAGTCATCCAGGAAGTCCCAGCAGACCAGATCGGATCCGGAACTTACTCAAGGTTCTTTTTGGTACCAGAAAAGACAGGGGACTGGAGACCCATTCTGGATCTCAGCAGACTAAACAGGTCTGTACAAAGAACAAAGTTTCGGATGGACATGCTACAGTCCATTCTACCCTTCCTGGGTCAGGACAATTGGATGTGCTCTATAGATCTTCAGGATGTGTACTACCACATCAAAATGCACAGGTGCTCCAGTAGATTCCTTTGCTTCTGGCTGGGGGCCAGTCATTATCAGTTCAGAGCTCTGCCCTTTGGTCTCACCACAGCCCCCAGGGTGTTCACCAAATGCATGGCAGTGGTTACGGCTCACCTGAGACGTCAGGGATTCCAGGTGTTTCCATATGTAGACGACTGGCTCCTCACTGCTTCCAGCAGGCATCACCTCTTGCAAGCCAGGAACTACACTATCAAAATTTGCTCCAGGCTAGGTATCACAATAAATTTTGAAAAATCTGCATTGTCGCCCTGTCAGCATATCACTTATATAGGCACAAATCTAAATACCAGGAACATGTTTGCGAACCTTCCACCAGACAGGGTATCACTAATTCGCCAACAAGTACAGATTTTATAAACATGCAAAATGATTCAAGTCAGGTTTGTCCTCCGAACTCTGGGCTCCATGGCATCAGCAATTCTTCTTGTCCCCCTGGCCCTCTTTCACATGAGAATCCTCCAGTGGCTTCTATTCACACAGTGGTCCTTCCAACAGCTTCCCATGTCTCACAAGATTATGATCACAGAAGCATCAAGAAGCACCTCTCTTGGTGGATGGTCTCCCCATCAGTGTCCCGGGGCAGACCATTTGTGCCATCCCCTCCAGTTGCCACAGTGACCATGGACACCTCCCTGATAGGGTGGGGGGGGCATTATCAGGGCAGGACAGTCCATGGCACCTGGCAGCCTCACGAGTACCATTTGCATATAAATGTCTTGGAGATGAGAGCCGTGCTTTTAGCGTTGCAAGCCCTTCAGGACTGTCTCCCTCCAGGGACCATTGCAATTCAAACGGACATTATGTCAGTGGTGTGGTACATCAACAAGCAGGGTGGAACCAAATCCTATCCTCTATGTCAAGAAGCACTCAGACTCTTGCAGTGGGCGATCTCTTCCCAACGTTTTCTGATCGCAACACACATCCCTGGGAGTTCCAACGTCATCGCAGACAGGCTCAGTAGAGCAATTCTCATGCCTCACGAGTGGTCTCTGAATCAGATAATTGCGGAACAAATCTTTCACAAATGGGGGCAGCCTTGCTGCGACCTTTTCGCCACACCTTTCAGTAGCAAGTGCAGCAATTTCTTCTCCCTTCTTCCACTTCCCGGCCTCTTCCCCAGAGACGCTCTAGTCCATGATTGGCCTCAGGGACTTCTTTACGCTTTCCCTCCGTTTCTCCTAATACCCAAACTCATACAGAGAGCAACTGCGTTGGGTTGCAAAATGATCCTCATTGCCCCTTACTGGCCTCGACAGATATGGTTCCCATTCCTGCATCATTATCTTCTCGAGCAGCCTTGGATTCTGGATCCTATTCCAGATCTACTGATTCATCAATCGGGCAGACTACATCGATCCCTTCAAACACTCCAGCTCACAGCTTGGTTGCTCCACTTCCAACCTTAGCCAGGCTTCCTAATATTTCCTCCTCTGTGCGGGAAATTATTATCTCATCGCACAAATCCACAACTAGGAAAACTTACACTAGCAAGTGGAAACGTTTTTCTTGCTGGGCAGAGGCTAAGAATGTAGATCCCTTTTCAGCCTCTGTCCATGAGATCCTGGAATTTTTAGCGGAACTCTTTCATTCTGGTTCCGCTTCTGCTACAATCAGGGTTCAGTTAGCTGCCATTTTGAATTTTCACATTGGGTTTTCTTCTAATAACATCATGTCTCATAAGCTGTGTAAAGCCTTCCTCAAAGGAACCACTCTGCTTAGGGCCCCCAGTGAGGGATCCCCCACCTCCGTGGGATCTAAATTTGGTGCTAGCTTCCCTAATCTTGCCACCTTTTGAACCTGCAGCATCTTGCTCCATTAAGTTTTTATCCTGGAAGACTCTCTTTCTGGTAGCCATTACGTCTGCCAGACGTGTTTCGAAGCTTCAGGCTCTATGTATTTATCCCCCATACTTAGTTTTTCATAACGATAGGGTCGCTCTAAGGACCAATCCTTCCTTCCTTCCTTCCTTCCTAAGGTCTGTACACAAAATAATTTGAATCAGTCCATAGACCTTCCTGTGTTCTTTCCTAATCACACTAATAACGCAGAATTTAAATTGGACGTTCACAGACAGCTGCGTTTTTATTTGCATAGGACAAAGGACATCAGGAAGTCGGACCAACTCTTCCTTTCCTATGCTGAGGGCAGACAGGGCCTTCGAGTCTCAAAGGTAACATTATCTAGGTGGTTTTCTCACATTATTTCATTCATTTACCAGCTGAGAAACAAAAAATTATCTACCAAACCTAAAGGCCACTCTACTAGGGCATTGGCTACCTCGGTGGCCTTCCAGTCTAGGTTACCCATAGAATCAATTTGTGCAGCTGCTACGTTTGCTAACCCACATACCTTCATTTCTCATTACATACTAGACATTGCTTCCAGAAACAGGGCTGATTTTGGTTCCACTGTTCTGGAGAGTCTGTTCCATTGAGCCACCCAGGATAATAGGTGCTAGGGACGCTGTCCCAACCAACAAGAATGAAGGCGAGATAGACAACCTAACATAAAGAAGTTATGTACCTACTATAACGTTCCATGTTAGTTGTCTTCTTCTCACCTTCTTTCTTGCGTCCCACCCTCCATCCCCCTATCCTAGTGGATCGAGAGGAGCTCCCTTTTTCAGATTTCATTGGCTTAACCTTCTCTGGTTATCCTTTTCTGCTTAGATAGCCTTATAGTTAGGTCCAAGGGGCTACTAGAGCGGCATTCTTCCTTAGTTATGTCTGGAATAGCTTTTTCAAACGAGATCTGGGTAGCTTGTGCCAGGCATCATGGGATATGGGGTAGCCTCGAGCCAGTAAACAGCTCTCAAGCTGTTGAAGATGGCCGAGTCGGAGCCGAGGATCGGCTCCGATCCCGACTAGCAAGAAAGAAGGCAAGAAGAAGAAGACAACTAACATGGAACGTGTTATGGTAGGTACATAACTTATTTTTCTGAAGGATGCTTATTATTACATCCCCATAGCCACAGGCTTTGGATTCTTCTTACCAATCTTAGGTCCTTGACTGCACCACAGAAGATTGTGTTTCTGGGCTGCCTTTCAGACCCTTCTCACACAAAAGTTTTTTCTTACACTGGAAAAGATGTATTTTTATCTGGAAATTTTACTGAGCATCTCTGATTAGTCTAAGACTTCTGCAAAAGAATATATCCAGATCCTGGGCTTCGTGGCTTCTATGATTTTCATAATTCCTTTCACCAGGTTCTACATGAAAAATGTAATGACGTTAAAATATATATGGACCCAACATTATCATTCTCTGGAATTTCAGATTCCAGTTTTGTGCTTTGTCAAAAAGAAAACTGTACTGGTGGAGGCTGCAAATGGCTGTGATCCATGCCTAAAATCTCTTCACCATCTGTGGTCCCTGGGACCCCCTACTGGTTATTACAGACAACACTGCAGTAAACAGGGGGCACCAGGTTGCACCTTCTGTGCAGGCTGGCTGTTATGGCTTGGATGGTAGCTCTCTAGCACTTCTTAACTTTTCAAGCATCTTGACATTCCAACAGAGTAAAATTGTGGCAGACAAGCTGAAAGGGACAAAGATAAATCCTCCAAATTGGAAATTGAATGAGGGCATCTTCCAGAAAATGATCCACTTTTAGGGAACACATCAAATAGATCTGTTTGCCTCCTTTCAAAACAGACAACTGAACAAATTCTGCACTAGGTCCCCTTGCATGCAGGCTTTGAAAACAGATGCTTTCTCATTTCCATGATCAAAGATGTTACTTTATGCATTTCCGCCCTTTCCGTTAATATCCAGGGTAATTCTAAAGATTCAGAAGGACTCTCCAAAAATCGTTGTGGTGACTCCCTTTTGGCTCAGGCAGCATTGGTTCTCCGTTTTTATGGATTTGGCCAAGGGCACTTACCACAAGCTTCCTCACAGATTGCATCTACTCACACAAGGCAAGGGGAGTTTTGTACACCTCAGTCTCAAACAACTTCAGCTGACTGCTTGGATAATTCAGTTTTGATCCTTTTTAGGTACTTCTTTAATGAGGAACTGCAGCAGGTACTAAAGGAGAGAAAAAGCCTGCTGCTAGGAAATCTTATATTGGCCTAACCAATAACCAGGGACCCATCAAAGATTATATATACCACTGGTTCTTAAATATTTGTGTAGGTTACTTGCTTCTGGCCTTTCTTATTTCTTTGTCAAGGTTCATTTAGCAGGCTTTTCAGCAAGTCTGCTCATGGATCATCCCTTTTTACCTTTGTTTTTATTAAAAAGAGTTTTTAAGGGAGTTTTGTATCTTAGGCATCCTAGAAAACAGGTGGCTCCTTCCTAGGCTCTTAACTTTGTGCTGGAAAAGTTAGCTCCGTCTCCCTTTGAACCAACTCATCTGACAGACCTAAGGCTCATTATATGGAAAACTGTGCTACTTATTGCTTTGATTTCGGCAAAAAGAGTATTTGAGTTGCAAACTCATGGTGGCTGAACCCTGTGTGGTCTTCCATAGAGATTGCGTCACATTAAAAACAAATCCCTCATTTATGGCCAAACAAATCCCTCATTTTGGCCAAGGTGGTTTCAGAATTTACTTTTGAAAAAAAAAAAACATCAGTCTCACAGTGTTCTATGCTGATCATCAAACACATGGAGAAAGGATTCTACATACACTAGACATGCATAGGCAACTTGGGTGCTATATTAACTGAATTAAGTCCTTTAGAAAAGCAGATCAGCTATTTATTTCTTATGATAAGATAAAGAAAGGATAACTTATGTCAAAACAGACCATTTCACGATGGTTGCCCTCAGCTGTTACCTTTTTTATTCCCACCATGGCATGTGTATTCCAGACAATTTCAAGACACACTGTACTACAGCCCTGGCTTCTATGATTGCATACTGGAAAGAAGTGGACTCTAAAAGCATTCTAGAGACAGTAACATGGTCCTCTGTTTGTACATTTACAAAGCATTGCAAACTATATTCCTTAAACAAGTCCAGAACTGGCTTTGCTAGGGCCATTCTTTAGGGTCTCCTAGATCCTTATCCTTCCTTCACCCAGGTTGGATAGGCTTTGGTAATGAACCCATATAGACAAAAGGCTACTGCAGTAGTGAGAATGATTAACGTAGTACAGTTGTTAAGTTGCAGTTAACATAAAGGTAGATGTTTGAATTCCTCATTGCTGTAGGAGCCAAACCCACCCACCACCCTCCTACTTCTGTATATAGTTAGCTGTCTGAATATAAAGTTATTGATTACTCATCCTGAACCTCTAAAAATATATGTAGTAAACTCTTTTGGTGTGTATGGGCAAGAAATTGCTGACGTTGTCTGCACTCAGACTGATAATTTCTCTCTAAGGGTCTGACTAATCAGCAGTCAGAGTGTTAAGTGTGGGGGGAGCTAGAGCTTTGTGAAGCTTGCTGGCAGGATGCAATCCATATAGCAAAGGGGCTACTGCAGCAGTTAGAAATTTTAACATATACTGTTGCAGTAAGTGCAACTTAAACAACTGTACTTCTATCAACATACTTGATACACCATCAAAGCTACTAAAATTCTCTTAAGTCAGCCATAGTTATGTTACTCACTAAAAAGATAAAGTAAAAGTTCACACACTGAATATGAGAAATGCAGGCACTTCCTAGCCCAGATGAAAAAGCCTGCACATACTGTATATTGAGCACACAGCTGACAGATTAGTTTACTGAAAGTGTGACCTTTGACTTCCCGAGTCCAGCCTCGAATATTGATTTGGACCTGGAGAGAAAACTTAGTCAAAGACTTGTCATCCAAAGCAGACTAGACTGTTAGGGCCTTCAGTTATCTTTGCTGTATTAGCCTGGCATTCACTTTTTGATGTGCCTGGGTAATACTGAGTGGACTTAGAAGTGCAGCATTAGAAAGTATATAACGATATCTGTAACAATGTCAATTTGGAGCCTGGTGCAGGCCTTTTGTGTGATGTTACTACCATTATTCATTCATTGCTTCTCCTCTCCCTAGGGCTTTTTGCCCACCCACTGAATGCATGTTTGCCTCCTAGCTCATGATTGCAGGGCAAGAGGATTGTTTGCGTACTGCTCAGGAGTCTGTTGTGAAGAGCTTGTCTTTGTCCCTCTATGTTCTTCTAGACTGGGCAATCAGAGGTGGCCAAGCTCTCCCTGTCTTTCTTGGAGATTAAAAGGGTAATTACTCTTCTGCTCTTTCCACTAATGTCAAATGATCCTTTTAGGGAAATCCTCAAATCTTCAGTAGAGATTTCACTCAGCAATGCCAAGGTGCTTTGAATTCTGGGCACTCAAAGATGACAGTCTAGCTTTGGATTTCATAGCAGTCATTTACTGTTGGATACTCTTCTCTCTCGCCACTTCTGCAACATTTAGCATGGTTTTTGAGCTTAGTCTACTTTCTTTAAACATTTTCTGTCAGTTTTTATGACATTTGAACCACTTCTCCATTTTTGTTCTTATACCTAAAAAAAATAGTATGATGGGACAAATATGTGCTGTATGCATGCACTGAGCTCCTACCATCAACCCATCACTTGTAAATTTTATGCCACTTTATGCAACTACATTAATCTACACATCTTGAAGACAGCAAAAAGATAACAAGAAAGGAACATGGAGGGAGTGTCTTCCTTGTCTTTCTCATTCCACAAGAAAAAGAGGCATCTCTAGGGTCCAATTCTTGAGAGCTTTAACACAGTCAACATTGTTCTGTGATGGCAGGAAGTTACATTTACCTCCACAGATGCTCTATTCTTGAAAGTCTTGGAGGCAAACAAATCAAGGTCTTCACATTTACCCTCTTTAGAGGTTCTGAATTTGAAAATCACGAAGACTGCTGCTGTCAGCACCCACTTGTTGGTACTCAGGTTGTTGAACAATGCATGGAGATCTTCAGTGGAAGAATTCAAGAAGGGTGCTTTGGCGCACTCAGCATCAAATTGCAGTTTTCCTCTGCTCTGTCAACATTACTGTACTTCTGTGTTGCAGTTTATGGCAGGCTTGAGCCCTTCCTTAGGCAGGAGAAGTTAATTACTCACTTGATGTTTGACTCTGAGGTCTTCTTCAGTGATGGTGAGAATCATTTTGATGACTTCAACCCAAGGTTACTTTGACCACTCCTCAGGGCTTCTCGCAACAGCTTTGACTGCTTAAATGGCCACTGTCTGCTGGTTCAATGCCTGGTGGTTGGGGCAAGTTTTCCTCTCCATACAGCAACCTGGGGACCATCACTATGAATGTCTTGATCCTTCATTTCCTGGAACACAGGTACAGCTTGGAGCTCCTCTCTCCTCCATTCCCCACCATCATGCAGTCTGGTATCTTCCATGCACATTTCTCCTGCAACAGTAGGTCCAGTCTCATTCTTATTAAATGACGATTGAACCTGTCCCAACACAAGAGGTTGTGAAAGTTCTACATCCATTTCCTTCTAGTTGACAAAAAGAAAGGCCTTTTACTTAGTGTCTCAAGTGGTTCATTCACTTTTGAGCTACAGTTGTGTCAAAATCATGACAGTTCAGCCAAGGTCTGTCCTACGTACATGAAGGAGATGGATTCTACATCCTAGACGACCCAGAATGCTTAGCTTCATATAGTTGTATATGAGTCATACTACAAGTTTCAACTCTTTGTCCCTGTAGGTAATATAGCTGATTTCAGGACCTTACTTTTTGACTTGTCATCTGTGCCATGTATCTTTGGAAACTGCATAAGCATCGTAACTGCTACTCTGAACAGCTGGCAGATCTACAAGCTGGCTTATCTGAGTGATTAGCTACTTTCAGCTCTGCCCATGGAGCACCTGCTTAGCCATAGGGATAAGGTTCTGCACCTCTACAACCTGACAAGAGTGACAAAGAATTCCATGATATTTCAGTTCACCCTGTCCAAAAGTGCTGTTCCTGGAATTAATACAGAATGTAACTGCCAAGTGTGTTTTCTTTCCTTGGAAAGGATAGGGACTCTAAAGGGATCCTGTTGTCTCTAGCCAGGTACTTTATCCAGGTCCTGGAGCTCATATCAGTAGCCACTCCAGGAGTTCAATTCCTCATGCTTTATATGAGGATTTCTTATTGGTCACTGGTATCATGCTGATTTCGATATCTAGGCACCCTTGATTGCCAGATTCTTCTGACAGCTGCAGTATTGTAAGTGTGTTCATGTTAGATGGAGATACTCCGTTTTTCCCAGGCCCCCCCTTTCTCCCCACATTGTTGGTGAAAATGTTCAAGTTTGACACCTGTGGGTGACGGTAGGGAGCACATTTCCGCTCCTGGTTGATCAGAGGGAAATTGTCTCATCAGGAAATTTCTTTCTGCCATAAAGTGCTGGAGATTGACTATTTGGTTCTGTTTACAGGCCCTCAAGGACTTTTTTTCTCTCCATCCTTTATCGGTCAGGACAATGTTTCTTATACATGGCAAGTATTGCTCTTGTCTTTTTGTCAAAAGGTCGGAGTCTTCGGAAACTGGGTCATCAGCTAGAAGTTTTGTTCCTTGGCATGCAGTAGATGCCACAGGTACTCAATGTAGAGGTGGGCACATTTAGTTGGACAAGTCTCTTGGATTATGAATGGGACATAAAATGGCTCTTTGAAGAATGGAATATTCTCAAAAATATCTCTTCACAAGCCCATGCAGTGCAAGGGCATGATCCTGTAAGTAGGAGTTTGGTAGCTGTACTGTAGATATATTCACCCTCAGTGCTATTCTCTTCCTCTTTGCACCATTCTTATTACTTCCCCTCCCCCTGTTCCCATGGGACTAAAATGACATCCCAGAAAGGTTGGCATTGTCTTCTTTCAAATCAGTTTCTTCCTATGATGCATTATTTTTTATCATAGAGACTTCACTGCTAGGAGTATTTGACTTGCATGCTTTCTGAGCAGAAAAACTCTTCAAGGCTTTTCATAAGGACTGGGTTATCTTGTGTGCAAAAGCATGGATCCTGGCTAAGGTGGTTTCATAGCATACTTTGAGCCAGTCAGCCCACCTACTAATTTGTTTCCTAGAAAAAGGCTATTTCTGGTTTGGCTCTTTTAAACAAGCTGGATGCTTTTACAGAGCTCTAGTAATAATTGCCAAGGACAGCTGCAGTTAAGAAAACTAAGTAGCATTTTGTCACCTTTGTCAAGGGCAGACAGCGAGTGGATCTTAAAGTAGACCTATATTTGCCATTGCTATCGTCTTGCTAGCTAATCCTTTCACAGTTGTGTTAGGTCTCTCTCCACACATGAGTTGTTGCTGCTTCTTTGGCATGTTTTAATGTCTTGACAGCACAAGGCAAATATGCTTTAGTAACCGGGTCCGGAGGCTCACAAATTCACATTACAGCCTGGATTCAGCACTCAAGATGCGAGTGAGATTTGGGACTACAGTCCTAAATTAGTTGGGTGTTTAGGGGATCCTAGTACCTATCCTGTGACCCTACAGTGATACTGATATTTATTCATTATGTCTTGGTCTACTGTCTGAACTCCTGAGCAGAGCATAGTGTGCTGTGTACCTTATCATAACTCCAGATTGTCTAGTAGTGTTCAGTCAGGAGACTTGAGTCCTGCTTTCCAACCCCTGGCCCTCCAGTTTGTCTCCCACATTTCAGAGGTACACTGTCTTATGTTTCCTGATTGATTCCATCTTTTCGAGGAACTAGGAAAGAACCGAAGATGAAAGCCATGCTGCTCACTTTTATTGATGCTGCTCTATCAATGTGGTTAAATCAGGATAATGAGGAAGATAAATGCCATCCCGGTGGTAATTGTTTTAAAATTCATAGTTAGAATGATGACACATAGGAGGCAAAGAGGTGCGCTTTACCTTGGACTGCTGAGTACCTCTTAAAGATCTGGACTTAATGGGAAGCTGTAACAACTTGTTTGTGAGATCCACAGATGTCCTTTTTTATCACTGGTGCAATATTCTTCACTTCTTGGATATCCTGCTAAGGATAACCATATGTCCAGCCAGCATATCAAAGCCTGTACACCTGCTGGGCGAAGTGTGACATATGAGTGCCCTATCCTTAGAACTTCTTTTGCTGCCAGTCCAAACACTGTCTTTGAATTTGGTTTGCAAACCTTTCACTGAGTTGGTTCAAGTGCCAAGCCTTCT
This sequence comes from Protopterus annectens, assembly GCF_019279795.1. Taxonomy (NCBI): domain Eukaryota; kingdom Metazoa; phylum Chordata; order Ceratodontiformes; family Protopteridae; genus Protopterus; species Protopterus annectens. The sequence continues at coordinate 1,374,582,435 of NC_056728.1, read as the reverse complement.
AGTGCTCCATTGGAGTCTCTTCCTTCCTTTCTTTTTTTCTTCCTCTTAACTCAGTATGTTAAGTTGTCAAACTCGCCTTCATTCTTGCTGGATGGGTTCAGAGCCGATCCTCTGCTCCGACTCGGCACTTGCTAAGCTCGAGAACTCATTTTACCAGCTCGAGGCAACCCTATATCCCATGATGCAAGGCGTGACTACCTCAGATTTCGTTTGCCGCTTCACGAAGAGGTCTCCTTTTTTACCAGCTTAGGTAAATTTTCAATTATTCAGAGATTAGTCAGAGTTTTTCCCCTTAATTTCTATTGGTCCTTTGTTGGGTATATTATTCATACTTATTGTTATCTCGTACCCTATATTCCCTTCTTTTACGTTAGGATTTATTTCCTCAGGCCTTAAGCCTCCCCCTCAGTTAATTCCTGTCAGGTTGTGTGTGTGTGTTTTTTGGGATTTAACTGTGTGATTGTTATGTGTTGTCTGTTTTTGGACATTATTATGTCTGAAGAAGTAAAGGTCTCAGGCTTCAAGAAGTGTGACTCGTGCTGTCAGAAAATGTCTCTGACAAACGGTCACACTTCTTGTGTGTATTGCCTGGGGCCTTTACACCTGCAGGACTCCTGTGCCATTTGTCACTCTTTTAGCCAGAGAGTCCTGCAGGAACGAAGAAATAAATTAATTCTTCGTGGCTTATTAAAGCCAGAGGGTTCTCCGACCAAGGCAGGGTCGGTTAAACCCTCTAAGCCATCTAGAGCCCAGGCTACAGTTTCTAAGTCTTCGGCTGTGGCCCCCCGACTCCTTCGGAGTCGAGATCGGCTCTGGCTGGAGCCGATCTTTCCACCTTGGAGGTTGTTGTGTCGGCTCTGTCTGGCTCCGACACACAGATGCCCATTACTTTGTCGGCTCCAGCCGGAGCCGACGTGTCTTTTTCCAGTATTGGAGCCGACAAGTCTTTGGCTCCATCTGGAGCCGAGGGGTCTTCGGCTCCGATGGCTCCATCCAGGAAGAGATCTCGGTCTCCTTCCCTGGAGTCGATTAGTTCGGCACCGGGATCTCCTCTTTTGTCGGAGCGGAGCCATCGGAGCCAATCTTCAAGATAGTCCAGGCTGTCAGACCACAATTTAGAGAGGGTGGTAAGCAGACTGTTGAAGTCACAGGCACTAGCCCAAATGCTCCATAGCCCGTCTCAACAGACGCCAGCTATTTCTCTTCCCCCTGAACTTCCTCCTCTGACTCTCCTTCAGAGTTCGGAGCCGGAGCTTCTCGGAACGGTGACCGTGGGTGCGCCGGAGCCGATACTTCCCCTTTCGGCTCCGACTTCTTCGGCTCCGATCTCCTCCATGAGACCTTCGTTAGAGGAATCCGGTCGTCGGGTTTCCCTTGTCGGCTCCGAGGGGGCGAGTGGCATCGGACCCTTGTCCGACCCTGCTTTCCCTCTTAGAGCTTCGGCATTGGTGAGCTCGGCACCGACATCGGCTTCGGAGCCTTCTCTTTCGGTGAGGCTGGGGATTCCTGTTTCTTCGGAGCGGGAGTCTTCTGGCCTCCCTGGGAGAGGAGCCTTCGAGGTGATGAGGAGTGTCCTGGCCCCTGAGCTAGGTCAACGGTCTATCCCTTTAGCTCCTCCTTCTTCGGTGCCTGTTGATGTCTCTTGCCAGTCTCTTGCTCCCGGACCCAGAGATCCATCGCCCCAGGTTTCCCCATTGGGAATAACTTCCTCTTCCGAGGTTTCTCCTGATCCTGCAGCAGAATCCCCGCGTAAGAGGACGTGTAAGAGGAAGCACACAGACTCCCCTGAGTCTACTACATCAGATACCGACTTAGATGAGTCGGAGGGTTCCCCACGGTCCCCCTCTGAGGATGTCTCCTTTTCAGACATCCTGGAACTCCTTAAGCAGAGGGGGAACTGGCCTTCCATTAACCCCTCCGAGGATGAGTCGGTATACCTGGAGGCTTTCGGATCTCGACCCTCCACCTCCTGGATGTCTCCGCCTTTCGACCCACTCATGCAAGTAGTGGCTCGGAAGGCGTGGGCAGCCCCGGATTCCGTGGAACCAGTTCCTAGGTGGCCCTCCAAATTCATTACAGCCCCTGCAGACAAACAGTTTCTTTCTAAGGGCGTTCCTGTTGATGCTATGGTGGTGGCGGCAGCCACCAAGAAGGAACTTGCTGATCCTTCTGTGCCTGTCCATCCTCCTAATAAGGATTCTAGGACCATGGACAGGTACGGCAAGCAGATTTTTTCTTCAGCGACCTTTGCTATGCGTTCGCTGAACTACCTTTGTCACTTTACCAGGCTTCAGAGAGATATTCTCAAGGAACTAGGTGAAGTGGTTCAGGATCCTTCGGCAGCTGGGGCTCAGGACAAATTGACTCACAGCTAGGAATCCTCAATTCTTTGACTAACTCCTCCATGCGGCTCATTTCTTATGCAGCCGATGGGGCGAGTAGGGCCGCAGGCACAGGAGTGGCACTTAGGCGTCAGGCCTGGATGCGGCTTTGTAATTTTGCAGACCCTTTTAAGGCGTCCTTCACCAATACCCCCTTCGACGGTTCGGCTTTGTTCGGGCCACAGGTGAAGGATACATTGACCAGGTGTGAGCAAGACGGCAAGACCCTTTCTGCCGTAGGAGTCCATTTTTCCACCCCTTCAAGACCCTATCCAAAGGGTCAGAAGGGTAGGAAGATGTGGTTCCGTAAATCTCAAGGAGTCACGCCGGACACACGTGGTCAGTTTACCCCCAGAGGCAGAGGGGGTAATAATAATAGGCGCCGCCCTAGGGGCAGAGGGGGTCCGCAGAATCAGGGTAGCAGGGAGACTCTCCCTGATAAACCCTTCCAGCATCCCTGAGGTGTTGCCTGACTGCCCACCCTTGGAGGCAGTCGGGGGAAGATTGTCGCTGTACCCAATAGCCTGGCGTTCCCTCTCTCAAGACAAATGGGTACAGTCGATCATATCCAAGGGCTACAAGATCCCTTTCGAGAGGTATCCCGTTCCTCATCATTCCCTTCCAGACGTCTCACCCAGTCTAAGGGAATTGGCAAAACAGGAGGTATCAAAACTCCTGGCAAAAAGAGCCATCCAAATAGTGCCAGCAGACCAAGTAGGATCCGGCATCTACTCAAGATTCTTTTTGGTCCCCAAAAGGACGGGAGATTGGAGACCAATTTTAGACCTCAGCAAACTAAGCAAGTTTGTCAAGAAGGCAAGGTTCCGGATGGTCACGCTTCAGTCCATTCTACCCTTTTTGGGCAAGGACAACTGGATGTGCTCAATAGACCTTCAGGATGCGTGCGTACTATCATATAAAGATTCACAGGCGCTCCAGAAGGTTTCTCCGCTTTCGGCTGGGGTCCAGTCATTTTCAATTCAGAGCCCTGCCCTTTGGACTCACTACAGCCCCCAGAGTGTTTACCAAATGCATGGCAGTGGTTACGGCTCATCTGAGACGTCAAGGATTCCAGGTGTTTCCGTATCTAGACGACTGGCTCCTCTCCGCTACCACCAGGCATCAACTTCTTCAGGCCAGAGACTACACTCTGCAAACCTGCAAGTAATTGGGGATTTCAATAAACTTAAAAAAATCTTCTCTGTCACCTTGCCAATCTATTACCTTTATAGGCGCAGAATTAAACACTATCAGCATGTCAGCCAGACTCACAGAAAACAGAATCCTGGACATTCAGAAGTATGTTCAGATCATATTACTTAGCAAGAAGATCAGAGCCAAATTTGTCCTGAAGGTTCTGGGTCTTAAGGCTGCGGACATTGTTCTTCTGCCATTAGCCCGCTTCCACATGCGTCTTCTGCAGTGGATGTTGTTCGCTCAATGGTCATTCCAGCAACTCCCCATGAGTCACGAGATTTTTTTCACGCAGTCGTGCAAGAGTCATCTAACCTGGTGGATGTCTTCTCCTCTGCTCCATCAGGGCCGACTGTTTATTCCCCCAGTTCCGGTTGCCACAGTCACTACAGATGCCTCTCTGATCGGGTGGGGGGGCACTATCAGGGCAGGATGGTCCATGGGACTTGGCAACCAATAGAATACCATCTGCACATAAATGTCCTAGAGATGAGAGCAGTGCTTTTAACATTGCAAGCCCTCAACGACTTTCTTCCCTTAGGGACTATTGCAGTTCAGACGGACAACATGTCTGTAGTCTGGTATATCAACAAGCAGGGTGGGACCAGGTCCTACCCACTGTGTCGAGAAGCTCTCAGACTTTGGCAATGGGCAATCTCCTCTCATCGGTTTCTGATAGCAATGCATATCCCCGGGAGATCCAACCTCTTAGCGGACAGACTGAGCAGAGCTATTCTCATGCCACACGAGTGGTCTCTCAAACAATCGGTAGTGAACGAGATTTTTCAGAGGTGGGGCTTCCCTTCCTGCGACCTTTTTGCTACACCCCAAAACAGCAAATGCCCGGACTTCTTCACCCTCTTTCCTCTACCAGGCCATTCCCCGAGAGGCTCTCTAACCCAGGATTGGCCCCGGGGACTTCTGTATGCTTTTCCTCCATTTCCACTGATACCACAAGTTATTCAGAAAGCTACCGTATTGAGAGCCAAGTTGATACTCATTGCCCCTTACTGGCCTCGACAAATTTGGTTTCCGTCCCTGCATCGTCATCTCCTGGCCCAGCCTTGGCATCTGGACCCAGTTCCAGATCTTCTGACCCACCAGTCGGGTCATCCGCACCGGGCCATTCATTCTCTCAACCTCACTGCTTGGTTGCTCCACTTCCTTCCTTAGCCAGGCTTCCTATGATCTCTAACCCTGTTAGGAACATCATAGTAGCTTCTCTAAAGTCCTCCACCAGAAAGATTTATGCTAGTAAGTGGAAACGTTTTTCTTTCTGGGCAAAGTCTAAACACATAGATCCCTTTACTGCTCCACTGCATTCAGTTTTGGACTTCTTAGCAGAGATTTTTCAATCGGGATCATCTTCTTCTACAATTAAAGTCCAATTGGCAGCAATCTCTAATTTTCATGTTGGGTTAGCGGATCAAAGCATTATGTCCCACAAGCTTTGCAAAGCCTTTCTGAAAGGTATATTTCTCCTGAAGCCTCCAATCAGAGATCCTCCTCCGCAATGGGATTTTAATCTAATGCTGGCATCCTTGATTCTACCCCCCTTCGAACCGGCTGCTACATGCTCCTTAAAGTTTCTTTCCTGGAAAACAATTTTCTTGCTTGCTGTTACTTCAGCTAGAAGGGTTTCTGAACTTCAGGCCCTCTGTGTCCATCCCCCTTACTTGGTTTTTCACAAAGATAGGGTGTCTTTAAGAACTAATCCATCTTTTTTGCCCAAAGTTGCTTCCCAGACGAATCTTAACCAATCTATTGATTTGCCCGTTTTTTTCCCCAATTATTCAAACAAAGCTGAACAAAAACTTCATTGCTTAGATGTCCATAGTCAGCTCAGATATTATTTGGACAGAACTAAACAGTTCAGAAAATCTGATCAACTATTCCTTTCCTACGCAGAGAACAGAAAGGGTCTTCCAGTCTCTGAAGTGACCTTATCCAGATGGCTGTCTTCTATCATTTCTTATGTTTATCATCTTAGAGGCAAGCAACTATCCTCTAAACCAAAAGCACATTCTACCAGGAGCCTGTCCACATCTACAGCTTTTCAGGATAGGCTACCTATGGACACCATTTGTGCAGCAGCCACTTGGGCCACTCCTCACACCTTTGTCTCTCATTATAAATTGGATTTGGCCTCCAGGGACAGGGCTAGGTTTGGTTCCACAGTTCTCAAGAGTCTGTTCCATTGAGCCACCCAGGATAGAGGTGCTAGGGACGCGGTCCCATCCAGCAAGAATGAAGGCGAGTTTGACAACTTAACATTTAGAAGTTATGTACATACCATAACGTTCCATGTTAGTTGTCTTCTCACGCCTTCTTTCTTGCGTCCCTCCCTCCATCCCCCTGGCCTGGACTGATCTTGAGGTTGTACCTTCCTTTGTTGGGGTTGTTGTCACTCTTTCCAAGAGTTCCCAGTAGGAAGAGTCATTATTGTTAGTGGCTATGTGCCTGGTTTCTCCTACAGTTAGTAATCTTCTTCCAGGGGAAGAAGTGTTTTTGGCAGGGTTTTCTTCTAGCTACCAAACGAGATTTGAGGTAGTCACGCCTTGCATCATGGAATATAGGGTTGCCTCGAGCTGGTAAAATGAGTTCTCGAGCTTAGCAAGTGCCGAGTCGGAGCCGAGGATCGGCTCCGAACCCATCCAGCAAGAAAGAAGGCGAGAGAAGACAACTAACATGGAACGTTATGGTATGTACATAACTTCTAATTATATTTCATCCAGGTGGAATGGAAAGCATGACTGTGGGAGGCAGAATCCTCACAAAGGTAGACATGAAAAGTACCTTTTTTGTTTGGGTGCTACACACAACCATATGCAGTCAGAGATTTGTCAGGCATTTGTCCTGAAGACAATCAGCAGTTGTCTGTCATTTTTCCATTTATTTGGAGAACCAGCAAATGAAACTTTTGGCTCAGAGTACCTTGACCAAATCCACATGCCCCGATGTTCAGGTGCCACTTAAGAAGAAAGCCAAAAAGACACATACCGAACCTGCTGCTGTCTACCCTCCACCTGGAGTCTTTGTAGAGTTGGATGAAGAACCTGAGTAATGTCCTTTGCCAATGTCTGCTCCTTCTGCAGTGACCCAGTTGGAGGCCGACATGGAGCCGTCTACCCTTGCATCCGCTGAGGCTGTGACGACATCTGGTACAAATGTGGAGGGGGAACCAAGGCTGATTATTTTGGAGGGGTCTAAGGGGAATTCCCTGAATACTTGTTAGGGAAGAAGTGCCTGGTACCCTTATTGAATTTAGGCAGGGGTCTGAACCTCCTAGATCTGTTAAAGCTGATGTTCCTTTGAAAAAGAAACAAAAAACTAAGTATGTGGTCCCTGTGGCTAGGGATCCTCACAAATAACGACATTATTTTATTCAGAGGCTTTTCAATGTTTTTATGGCTCTTAAGCCCCCACTCCTTCCAAATGTCCTAGGGACTGTGATTCCTCTGAAAAGTTAGGCCCTGGTGAGGAGTCATTGGCTTACTCTTCTTAGATCCACTCTTCTCTTGCTGTGGGGTCTGAAGAAGAGGATTCACTTTCTCCTGAATCGCCTGTGGAAGAATTTTCCTTTGGGGATATGGAGGTTTGTATGATGCAACACTTTAAGTGGAACTTTTACTAGGTTACTGACATTCAAAAAAAGTACTATGAGATCTTGCAGTTAGTTTCTCCTTGGCCTTCTGCAGTCCCTCCAATGCTGGATACACTTTTGGATACTTTCAAAGCAGCTTCTCAGGCCCTGGATTCCCACCCTCCTGCCCCTATGAAAGTGGACAGGTTCTGTAATGTTCCGGAAGCTCAAAAGATTTTATATAAAACTCTTCCTCTGATTCTGCTGTTATTTCTGTAGCCACTGATAAACCGTCCAAGTTGCTGTCCTGTTCTAAGCTTTTAACTTATGATAAGGATAACCATGCCATGGACAGGTATGGGAAAAATGTATATACGTCTGCTACATTACCTTTTAAAGCTATTAATTACCAGACTTATATGACTAGTTATATCCTGGCTCTTCTGTCCTTTTCAGGGGGCATTCTGGCTGCTTTGCCTGATTTATAGTGTAAGACTTCTGGTATTTCCCTTTTGAGCTCTGCTTCTCGGGTGGCTTGTCATTCTGTTGATTGCTGTAAGCCCTTACTCACTTGTAATCCTGTAGTTGATTAGAAGATCCCTCTACGTTATTCTTTGTATTGATTATCTTGAGGGGATATACAGCTATACCATAGACTTGTTTCGATGCATTGTAGAATTTCTTGTCTGGGAGCTTTTACAGTTCAGCGAGCCTGGTGAGCTTTCTAGGCTTAAGACTTCTCTCAAAAGTCCCCTTGTGAGAAAGCAGGCATTCAGAATTTCAAGTAATTTAACAGTGGTCTAAAGTTAAACCCTTGTGATCTGATGCTATCCGTGTCATTATTCATCGCAAATGGGTCTTTGATCCGACCTCTGATCCAAGCCAGCAACTGATGGATAGATCAAGAGCTCAAGCTCCTCCCCTTCCCATAATCCCCTGCTGACCTGTAGCCCTGAGATCTCATTTGCCACTGAAAGCATAAGATGTGATCCAGGCTCGCACTTCTTCTTGTGGTAGATAAGTAGCTTTTTTCTTCTTTTCTTCCTTTTTGGAGTAAGTGAAAGTGTTTCTTTTACTCCTGTCAAAGTTTCTCCTCCCCTCCCATAGCTAATTTGTTTCTGTTGGGCACCCTTTTCTCTCCCTTTAGGTTCTGGTCTTTTCTTCCCGCCCTTTTTCCCCCTCTGCTTAAAAAAAAAAAACACAAAAAAACTTTCTTTTCTTTCATGTGTGTGTGTGTGTGTGTTGAGATGTCTGAAAATCTTTCGGGCTTTAAAAGGTGCTTCTACGGTCGTAAGATGCCTCATTCCGATTCACATGAGGAGTGTGTTTACTGTCTAGGAAAGCCACACTTGGAGGTTGAATGCTACATTTGTGCCACATTCAACCCCAGGACTCTAATGGAACGTAGGAACAAGCTATTGCTGAAGGGGTTAGCCAAGGGTGGTCCACTGCCATCAGACTCTCCCACTAAAGATGCTCAGGACCCTAGGAAGAACACCCCCTCCAAGGGGTCTACTTCTGCTTCAAAAAAGCAGAGGATCTGAGCCCAGCCTCCTTGGCATCGGATCCTGGCTGTTCCACTGAGAGCCTCAGATCAATCTGTCGGATCCGAGGCCTTAGTGCCTTGGAGGCCTTCAGATCCAACTCTGTGCAAACCTTCTCCGGAACTGATCCGTTTGTCGGATTCATGTGGCAAACTGGCTAAAGCATCCGATCCTGCTAGGGCTTCAGGATCTGATTGTTCTATCAGACCCCAGTAACCATTGAAAGTTCCCCTTCCAGGTCCAACAGTTCGGATCCGATACATCGGAGTTGGTCCCCCTCCCGGGATAATAGAGCTTTTGCAGGTTTTACAGCAAAGTCGGGGCATTCTTTCATGTCTTCCAGAAGTTTGCTACCCACAGGTATGGATAGGATGATGAGGGGTTTCCTCAAGGCCCAAATCGAGTTGGGCTTGTTGCCATCCCCAGCTCAGTTGCCTAGGGGACCCTCTCCATCTGTGGGACTTCACTCTCCTCTTCTGACCCATTTGGGTTTGGAACGCCAGGACCAGAGGATTCCTCGAGAGGTCGATGGTGTCCGGCATCCCTCCCTTCTCGACACTGTCTGGGTCCCTGGTGGGCTCTGTTCCGCTTCCCTCGGAACATGCTGCCCCTTGGCCCCACGAGGTTGGTGCTGGTTCCCTGGGGGTAGAGTCAGGCCTGACATTTTCGGACTGTTCCCTTCCTTTGGGGGCTTCAGCACTGGTCAGCTTAGGGCAGCTTAGGGCTGATATCGTCTGAGGGCTTCGGTGCCGCATTGGGGTCCCTCCTCACTTCCCAAGAGGCTGCGGCAGTGGGAGAGGAGAGGATCATAGGTTGATACCAGGCTATCAGCTCTAGGGTCTATACAAGCCTATCCATAACAATTCCTTGGCTATTTCTTCCCACACGATTTACTTCCCTGGACCCCTGTCTAACAGGGCGACTGAAGTGATCCCTGGGGTGAATTTCCTTTCTCCCATCCAATCATCAAGGTTCCTTTTGAAGAGGGCCAAAGAGGCGCTCTGCTTGACGTGTATGGGCAGTCTGTTCCAGAGTATGGGAAGTCTCTGGGTCAGGAACCTATACCTCCAGCATGTTATGTGATGACAAAACTTAGATCCCTGGAGCGTGTGGCTCTGAGGGATTGGGATGTCTGTAAGTGTAGCATGTCCAACAGCTCTGGGTTTGACATGGCCTTGTATGTTAAGCAGAGATCGCCTCAGAGTAGATGATGTGCAACAGAGAATAGCTCGAGTTTTTTAAGGCAGTCAGCATAGGGCATCTGCTTTAGGCCTGAGATTATTTTAGTGAGGTATTTCTGTGGCCTTTCCAGTTGTTGCAGATGTCTTGAGAGGTACATACCAAATGGGGCGTTGTATTCTATAATGGGTCTAATGAGGGATGAGTACAGTGGGACAATGACCTCCTTTTTTTCTGGATGAAAAGCCCTTAGTGATGAGATGTGCCACATAGAAGGATTTCATGACTGTTGCGGCGATGTGGTTATTGGGATGTTGGCATAATGGTTAAGGTGTTTACCTTACAAACGCAAGGTGCAGGGTTTGATTCTCACATGGGGTAACTGGTTAGGCTGAAAATGGCCCAAAAGGGCAGTTAGCCTAGTACTAATCTATGAATCTATGAAGGTGAGACCACTGTTCACCTGTGTCCCTAAGTCTCTAATCACACTTTCGGTGTTTAGTGTACTGCCACCTATGTGATAATTCACAGGTACATGATTTTCCCCAAAGGTGATAACGATGCATTTCTTGACATTGAGCTTGAGCCCATGGCTCTGGCACCAAGCATCTTTTTCTGTAAGGCCCTTTTGTAGAGTATCCACATCATTTGGGGATTCAGTAATGGCTCCCAGTTTGCAGTCATCTGCGAACTTTGTTAGCCAGAGTCCTTTAGTGGTGGCCTGTACTTCAAAGAAGTAGATGCCAAACAAGAGAGGTCCCAGGACTGAACCCTGAGGTAATCCACTTGTCACTTGTCTGGAGCTGGATTTGGATTCAGCTACTTTTACAGTGTGGGTTCTGTCAGTAAGCCAGTTGGCAACCCATCGAGTGATGTAGGGATTAATCCCCAGCTTAGTAAGTTTATCTATGATTCCAGAGTGGGGGATGGTTTCAAAGGCCTTGGCGAGGTCCAGATAGGCTGTGTGGACTGCCTTACCGTCGTCCACGGCTCTGGAGACTGATTCGAAGAAGTCAATAAGGTTCAGGAGACCAGATCGGCCCTTCACGAACCCAGACTGGGTGGGGTCCAGTGTTTTATGGTTGCCAATGTCTTTGTTTATAAGTTCCATGATAATATGTTCCATGGCCTTGCAGATCAGGCTCGTCAGACTGATGGGGTGGTAGTTTCCAGGATCCAAGGTGGTTCTCCCCTTGTGGAGTGGGATAACTGTAGCTGTGTGCCACTCAGTGGGCACGAAGCCTGAAGTGAGGGTATGATTAAACATGACACTTAGGTGAGGTGCCAGTTCATTTTGTAGTTCATGTAGTACACAGCCCGGGATGTCATCTGGTCCCATGAATGCTGTATTCTTAACTTTGGAGAGTGCGTTTTTTTACCTGTGTAGCCGTTATTACCAGAATTTGACAATCTTCCAGTATTGAGATGGACCATTTAGGGGCAGCTTGTCTAGTCCGTCAGTCTTCCAGGCAGTAGAGAGGACCTTCTCCAGCTTGGCAGTCACCTCTCCTTCGCCTGTAGGTCCTCCACAGCCCCTCTCGGCTTTTGATGGCAAGGCCTCATCATCCTTCCAGGGTCATCCCTACTGCAAGCGCCTCCTGATGGGCACTCCCCCACTTGGGGTCCCGGTCTCTTCCAAGTTCTCCCCAGAGCCCAGCGTGGAGGAACCCCCTCGGAAGAAAATGTGCAAGAGGAAGCACCTGGACTCCCCTAGAGAGTCCCTCACTGAGGACACAGATTTCGAGAAGGGAGACTGGTCCCCCAGGCATCCATCTGAGGAAGTGTCCTTTGGGGACATCCTCAAAATTCTCAAGCAAAGAGGTGGTTGGTCTTTCCCCACCCCGTCATTGGAGGAACCTGTGTTCCTGAAGGCGTTCAGGACGTGCCCATGAGTGCACCTGGGTGTCCCCACCTGCCAATGAGCTTGTGGATCTCATTGCCAGCAGGGCTTGGAAGGAGCCGGACACAGTGGAACCCATACCCAAAAAGGCAGACCGATTCCTCAGTCCTCCCAAAGATGAGGCTTTTTGGAGTAAAGGCATCCTCATTGATGGAATTGTGGTGGCCGCAGATACTAAGAAGGAGCTAGCGCAGTAGAGCTCCTTGGTCCATCCCCCGAATAGAGTGTTTTGGGTCATTGGCTGTTTTGGAACGCTCGTGTCAGTTACATTCGGACTGAGGGCAGCCAACTACATGGCGCATTTTATCCGGCTTCAGAGGGATTTGGTATCGGAATTCACCACTTCCCTTATAGAGTTGCTGCTTCCGGAGAGTCTTAACCTGGTCTCTTCTAAGTTGTCCACTCTGACTTCCCTAGCTAATGCTTTGATGAGATTGATCTCCAACACAACAGAGGCCATCTTTCGAGCAGCTGGCACAGGAATTGCCATTAGACAACATGCCTGGCTTTGCCTTTGCGGGTTTGCAGATCCCTTCAAGGCATCTTTCACCAGCACTCCCTTTGATGGTTCAACCTTGTTTGGATCTTCCATCAAGGGAACATTGACCGACAACAAGCAGGAGGGCAAGACTCTGTCTGGGAATCGAGTTTTCTATTCTCCAACAATTTTCTCTAAGACTCAGAGAGGTAGTAAGAAATTTTGATTCTGCAGGACCCAGTCCTCCTTCCAGGATACTCCCCAAGAATCCTCTTCCGCAAGCCATGGCAGGGGATTCAATAGTAGACGCCGCCGCAGAGGGGGTCCACGGAATCAGGACCCCTGGGAACCATTCTCGGAGAAGCCCTTTCAGTGCTCCTGAAGCACTACCCGATTGTCCTGCCCTGGTGGCAGTCGGGGGATGATTCTCCCTTCACCCACTAGCTTGGATAAATATTTCCTCAGATTAGTGGGTGTTAAAAATTATTTCCAGGGGTTACTTCTTTCCCTTTTTTCAGTCTCCCCCCCAGTTTCAAAATCTCTCCCGGCTGTTCCACCCTGCCAGAGGAAGTTGGCCTATCTTGAGGTTCAAGATCTTCTTCTATAAAGAGCCATCCAAGAGGTCCCAACAGGACAGTGAGGGTCCGGAACGTGTTCTTGCTTCTTTTTGATGCCAAAAAAGACCAGGGACCTGCGTCCAATTTTGGACCTCAGCGAACTGAATCTGTCAGTCCAAAAGTCCAAGTTCTAGATTTTCACTGTTCAGTCCATTCTGCCTCTCTTACGCAAGGACGATTGGATGTGCTCAGTGGATCTCAGGGATGCAGACTATCATATCACGATCGATAGATGCTCCAGGAGACGCTTGCACTTTTGGTTAGGAGCCAGTCATTACCAGTTCAGAGCCCTGCCCTTTGGACTCACTGCAACACCCCCCCCCCCCCGAGTGTTTACCAAATGTGTGGCACTAGTGGTAGGTCATCTCAGGCTGCAAGGCTTCCAGGTCTTTCCTTACCTGGACAATTGACTCCTCACTGCTGCCACGAGGCATCAACTGTCAATGGCCACCAATTATACCCTCAACCTCTTTCAGGATCATGGTATCACGGTCAGTCTGCCCAAATCCAATCTTTCTCCATACCTAGAGTTTATCGAGGTTCAACTGGACATGTGTTGGAGACAGCAGCACTACCCCTACGCAGAGTTCAACTTATTTGAGATCAGGTCTCTTGCTTGCTGATTGTAGAGCATCCAGCAACCTACCTAATTCTACAGAAGAATACGGACTGCCGCCAAAGCTAAAAATAAAATCACCTTTAATAAAACTTCTTCAGAGACTCGAAGATAAATTCTGTGATGAAACAGTTCTGGAACTGTTGTATCACAGAATTTATCTTTGAGTTTCTGAAGAGGTTTTTAAAGAAATTTTATCACAGAATTTATCTTTGAGTCACTGAAGAAGTTTTTAAAGAAGTTTTATTAAAGGTGATTTTATTTTTAGCTTTGGTAGCAGTCTATATTCTTCTGCGATTTCACTGTTTGTGTATAGGAACTGCCTTTAGTGGTGTAATCATCTGTCTGCATTTTACCTAATTCTACAAGTGTTAGGCTTCATGGTGGCTGCCATCCAGTTAATGCCACTCACCAGGTATTGCTTGTGGGTCCTGCAGTGGACCGTGACTGTTTAGTGTACCGCTCAGATTCATCCCATGTCAGTGCCCATCAGGATGACTCTTGTATGCAGAAATCACCTTGCTTGGTGGCTTCAGTTTCAGGATCTAACTCTCGGCAGACCTTTTGTCTTCCCCCACCCAAGGTCATGGTGAACATGGATGCCTCCCTGTTGGGGTGGGGGGTATTTTCGGTGAAGGATATTTCAAGGCATGTGGTCCCCCACAGAGACCAAATTGCACTTAAACGTCGTGGAGATGAGAGTAATCCTTCTAACGTTGCAAGCTTTTCAGGAGCGTCTCCCTCTCTGGACTGTAGCAGTTCAAATGGACAACATGGCAGTTGTCTGGTACATCAGCAAGCAAGGGGGAACACTATCTTATCCCCTGTGCAGAGAGGCCATGAGAGTGTGAGAATGGGCCATGTCTTCCAGGTGCTTTCTTCTTGAAATTCACATTCTCAGCAGTTCCAATGTGCTAGCCGGCAAACTCAGCAGGTCTATCTTGAGTCCTCAGCAGTGGTCCCTGAATCCATCAGTGACACGTCAGATACTCGACTGTTGGGGGTCAGCCATGCTGCAATCTCTTTGCCTCCACAGTCAGTCACAAATGCAGCAACTACTTTGCCCTGATCCCCCCAATGAGGGAGTCACTCAGGGATGCTCTGGTTCATGATTGGCCATCGGGACTCCTCTATTATTACTCCCCTAATTCCCAAGGTCTTTCAGAAAGCCCAACAACTGAAGAACCCATAGCATCCTCGTTGCTTCATTTTGCCCTGTCAGGTGTGGTTTTGTCTTATTCATTCTTATCTGAAATATCCTCCCTGGATATTGGATCCCGTTCTGCATCTCATTTCCCACCCCTGGGGTGGTTCCCCTTCCCAACCTTCAGACTTTCCGTCTAACTCCTTGGTTCCTCCAGTTCCAGTGATCCTTTCCCAGGCCAGGCTCCCCTCTCTGGCGAGAAATATTATCTTGTCATCTCAGAAGCCCTCTATTAAGAAGATGTATTCCAGTAAATGGAAAAGATTTTCTATTTGGGCCAGACAACGTAATTTGGATCCCTTTTCAGCACAGATTCCTGATATTGTGCTGTTCTTGGCTTCACTCTTGTAGGAAGGTGCTAGTTTCTCCACGATTAAACTCCAGTTGGCAGCCATCTCTGATTTCCATTTGAATGACGCTCCCACCTTTTCTTCTAAACTATGCAAAGCCTTTCTCTAAGGGGTCTTTAAACCTCCTCGACCAAATTCCAAACCAACAAACTCACCAAATATCTGAAATCCAATCCGAAACATGGCTTGTAATAATTCCACTAATTTATTAGAAAGACTCAATTGCAAATATTACTTTACACAAATAAAACACATAAAATAAGCGCTTTTGTTTCTATTTTGTATTTATAAGAAACTTCTTCAGATAACTCAAGCCCCGTTCATTTATCTTTTAAATTAAACTAGCTATGAAAACAGAATTGCAGCAGATAGTAAAGACAACCACAAGGTTTTCTATAGTTATGTAAAGAATCTCAACAACAATACCCAGATTTGGTCTGAGCTACTGCATAATGGTACCTCCTATACCGAGCCAACAGATATTGCCAATATACCGGTTGACAGATTCAGTGCCAACTTTACCCCTCTCTACCCCACCAAAGGACCAATCACAATGCCAGTAGATTGCCAGGCACCCAGTATTACTGCTGCACAGGTTAAAACAAAAACTGTCCAAGGCCAATAATACAGCTTCTATGGGACCTGACAATATCCCTGGCTGTGTTCTACATGAACTACAGAGTGAACTGGCACCTCACCTGTGTGCCCTGTTCAATCACAGCCTCACCTCAGGCTTTGTGTCTACCGAATGGCGCACTGCTACAGTCATCCCTCTCCACAAAGGAGGAATGACTATAGACCCTGGGAACTATCAACCCATTAGCCAGACGAGTCTGATCTGCAAAGCTATGGAACGCATCATCATGGACCTAATAAACAAGGATATAGGGAATCTCCAAACTGTGGATCCCACACAGTTTGGTTTTGTGAAGGGTAGAATCATGCCTGCTCAACTTCTTTGAATCTGTCACCAGAGCTGTGAATGATGGCAAGGTGGTTCATACAGCCTACTTTGATGTGGCCAAAGCCTTTAATACCATTCCCCACTCAGGAGTCATAGAAAAACTCACTAAGCTAGGCATCAACCGCGATATCACTAGGTGCGTTGCAAACTGGCTCACAGATAGAACCCACAGTGTGAAAGTAGCTGACTCCAAGTCAAACTACCGACCAGTCATGAGTGGAGTCTCACAGGGTTCGGTCCTGGGTCCTCTCCTGTTTAGTATCTACTTCTCTGAAGTCCAGACCAACATGAAGGGACTCTGGCTGACAAAGTTCGCAGACAGTTGCAAGTTGGGAGCTATTATTAACTCCCCAAGTGACGTTGACTTCCTACATAAAGGCTTCACTGAAACCGACTGGTGTCAGAACCATGGCCTTAAGCACAATGCCAAAAAAATGTTGTCATCCCCTTTGGGAAAAACCCGGTTCCCATGAATTACCAAATTGATGGTAGTCCACTGAACACAAAGAAACCGTTATAAGAGATCTGGGAACACAGGTTGAGAGCAACCTCTCCTTTGACCAACATATTGCCACTGTGGTCAGAAAGTCCTTCTATGTGGCACATTTCATTACTGAGGGTTTTGCATCCAGGAAGAAAGAGGTCATCCTCTTCCTCTACTCTTCCCTCATTAGGCCAGTCATTGAGTACAATGCCCCATTTGGCATGTACCTCACTAGACACCTGCAACAACTGGAGAGGCTGCAAAAGTACCTCACAGAGAGGATCCTAGGCCTTACACACTTGTCCTATATGGACAGACTCAAAAAACTCCAACTCTTCTCTGTCTCATATCACCTACTTAGAGGCGATCTCTGCTTGACTTAAAAAGCCATGTCCGACCCAGCTCTGTTAGAAATGCTACATCTAAAGAAATCCCAATCCCTCCGCACCAGATGCTCCAGAGACCTCAACCTCATTACCACAATCAACAAAACATGCTGGAGGGGCACGCTCATAACCCAGAGACTGCCCATGCTATGGAGTAGACTTCCCATACATGTCAAACAGAGCACCTAATTGTCTCTCTTCAAGAGAAATCTTGATGATTGGATAGAAAATAGAAAATTCACCCCGGGGTCACTCCAGTGGCTCAACTCGACAGAGGTACTGGGAACTAGGGTCAGGCGGCACGATGCCAGAGTAGTCCTGTGGGCTAGGTTTGTAAAGGCTCCATGGCCATTAGCCTAGTACACACCTATGAAAAGTGCATGACATCACTCATCATTCAAATACACACCCTCCCAGGAGAACCAATAAAATACATTAAACCTATCCGTAACATCTATTAATACTTAAAAATTGTATACATCAAATACATTGAATGTAACTATATGTGTATTTATTTAAATCCATTTTAACGCTTTAGTGTTTTTAATTTTGAAACTCTTTTAATAGACACTGTTTAATTTAAACTTGGCCAAAACTTAGGATTTAAACATATTTGCTAGGCAAGTTTGGACCTTTCTAATAACAATGGCCACAACCCTCCTCTTTCACTAACCTTCAGGTTTTCTAATTCTACAAATTTAAAATCATGACCTTGACTTAAAATACAATGATTTGCTAGAGCATTCAGCTCTTTTATTTCTGATGTCCCTTAAATGATCCCCAATCGTATTCTTTAATTTGCTCTCTCTTTTGCCCACATAAAAACAGACAGTGAGTACATAGGGCACAGTAGACAGTTTTTTCCAAATTACAAGAGCATCTCCCATATGTTCTACACTTAACTTTATTAATAGTGACTTCACTGACCTCTAATATGTATAAGCAAAAAATACAAGCTCCACATTTATACATATATCCGTACTTCTTTAAATCGCTTTGATATTCAAAAATGTTTCTAAGGTTCTGACCCTTTTTAAATTGAATAGTAGGTTTTTCTCCCACATTAGCTTTAACATCTTCATCATTACTCAAAATGCCCCAATTTTTATAGACTATGTTATTCAATAAATGACTATCTCTACCAAATGTAGTAATAAATGAGCACTCAAAATTATTTTTAGTCGCCCCTGTTGGAGTACAAGTGGTACATGTTAAATTACTATTAATAACCTGGGCACTTATTTCATCAACTCGTGGCTGTTCATCATTTATACAACCATCCAGTCTAGTGCCCAAAATGGGAATAAAATGCCCACTTATTCTCTTATTCATTATTTCAGCCATAATATCGTTCACTAGAGCTACTGGGTATGTACATTTCAAAAACATACCCTTTAAGTTTACACCTTCATCTTTAAATGATTTCTATACTGTGACCATATTGGCTGCTCTAACAAATTGGCCCTTAATTACTTCCCGTTTCTGTTTATATGGATGGCCACTGTTAAAATCCTTCCTTCATGAACCTCAGAAAATATAATCTGCTACTGGTCTGTCTTGATGTCCTTCAAGGATGCATCTGCAGTCATAACATATGGGTTGTCCTGCCTCAGGCAGCCCTTCGGTCGGCCGGATTCCAAAGTCTGGGTCTGGCCTCGGCTGATGTCGCACTTTCCCTGACGTCATAGCTACTGGGGTATAAAGGCATCAGCCGACGCCATTTTCCTCAGTCTTTCTTGCCATGCGGTGCCCGAAGCAGAAGCTGTTCGCAAGTGCCGGTCGGTCAGATCCAGAGATTTCAGCTACCGAATACTTCGAAAAAATCAAGTACCCCGTTGGGGACTCTTTCTTGCCTCAGCCAATGTCAGACAAAGTAAATAATTGTTTACCTTGTGGGAAACAAATACCTCATAAGGATTTCCATTCTTACTGCCTTCCCTGCTTAGGCCCAGACCACGACGTATCAGCTTGTTTAGCCTGTGCCTCCTTCAACCGATGGACTCTTAGACGTCGGTCGGAGTTTGCAGAAGAATTTTTTGGTTCCGCTTTTGCATATAAAATGCCGTCGGAGACTCCGACTTCGCATTTGGCCAAAAAACGCAGGGAAAAGGACCGACACTCGCAGCCTGCGGTTTCGGCTGAAACCACGGCTAGGCCTACCGCGAGTGTCTCGGTTTCGGCTGAAACCGAGCCCTCGGTTCTTCCTACGACAGAAACCTTACCGCTGACAACCGAGGCCACTGAGCCCCCGGCCGAGTCGGCTTCAGAAATCCCTACCGAAGCTAGCGCTCAAGATTTGTCCAACACCATTCCATTGGACATATCTACACCTGCACGTGGGGCAGCTAGGCCCCCAGCTTCTATGTCTATTAAGGCCTTCTCCAGGGCTAAAGCTGCCAAACCTTCAAAAGCTTTACCTGCCAAATCTACTTCTCAAAGGCCTTCCTCAAGTTTTCAGATTCTCAGTCTTGCTGAGGACCTGATATCCTTGATTAGGGGCTCCCAACCTCACCCAGACAGGGCCTCCCAACCACACCACCAGACAAAAGGCCTAGGACTGAACCCTCTGAACTTGTCTCCTCTGATTACTCCACGGATGGATCTGATTTCTCAGACCATCAAGAAGGGGCCTATTCTCCTTTCGAGGATTCAGATGGTGAAGATTCTATCCCTTCTGCCTCCCCTCCTGAAGAGTTTTCCTTTGGGGAGACCTTGCACTCTATGAGGGAACACTTTCAATGGCAGGGTCAGGATTTTTCTGATTTGAGAAAAAGGCTAATGACTTTTTTACATTTGCCCCAGCATAGGCCCTTAGCCATACCACCAGTGCTAACTGTAATTGATGATGTGTATAATGATGTTAGTTCTGCACCTGATTCTCTTCCTCCGGCCCCTGCCAAACCTGACCGATATTACAGGGTCCCGGATTCTCACTTCCACCTGTATAAAGCCCATGCTGCAGATCCAGAAACTATTTCACAGGGCCCAAAAGGTGTTGCAGCTGCCACTGCCAAAAATCTCCTACCCTCTGACAGAGAGTCTAGAGCATTAGAGAGATGGGGTAAAAAGGTTTATACATCTGCTACTCTTTCTGCCAGGGCTTTAAACTGTCAATTCCATATGATACAGTACCAAGAATATTTGTTAGATCAGCTGAATAAGAAGCTTTCTTCTACTGAACCTTTAGACCGTAAATCCCTTCAGGATTTGGTACACAACTCTCAGTAGGTCAGTAATAATTTCTTAAAATGTGGCTATGATGCACTGGAGGCTTCATTTAGATCAGCTATGACTGGGGCAGTAATTCGTAGGCATGCCTGGCTAAAAGAGCAATCCCTGCCAGACCATGTCAAGGCTAAGCTCCTAGATGCTCCAATGGAGAAACAAAGTTTATTTGGCTCCCCTGCACAGGAGATTCTAAAGAAGGTGTAAGAAAAAGCTAAATCTGTACAAACAGTAAAGGAATTTCTACAGGTCCAACCTCCGAGGTTCAGCAGAAACTGGCCTTCCAAGAATTGGTCCTTTCCAGACACCTCCAGAGCACAGAGAGGCAGAAATAGACGCCCTCGAGGCAGAGGTCAATCCAAAGGTGCCTATAGGGGCCGTCAGTGGCAGCCTGCCAACCAGAGGAGTACTGCCACAGCTGCAACTACAACCACTAGCACAGGACAGACACAATGACTTGACTCTGATTCCGCCTACCAGGGAACAACTGGAAGCTCCCTTGGGCGGAAAGCTGGCTTTATTCTCAAAAAACTGGCATTGCATTACAAAGGACACATGGACATTGCAAACAATAGACAAAGGATACAGGTTTCACTTCCACACTTTACCAAAAAAGAGCGGAATGCCAAACCTACCACCAAATCAGAAGCCAGAGGCTTTAAGACAAATCAAAAATTTACTTCAGATGAAAGCGATAGAAAGAGTACCATCTATGGAACAAGGCCAAGGATTTTACTCCAATCTATTCCTTGTACCAAGAAAAGAAAACCAATGGAGGCCTATTCTCGACTTGTCCGCACTGAACATATTTCTCATTGTACCAAAATTCAAAATGCTGACCCTACAGCAACTTCTTCCCATGTTGGGCAAGGAGTCTTGGCTGGTGACTCTAGATCTCAAGGAGGCATACCTGCACGTCCCTATCCGACCAGACTGCAGAAGACACCTCAGATTTCTTGCAGGATCAGAGCATTATCAATTCTCAGCATTGCCCTTTGGCTTATCTACTGCGCCCAGAGTATTCACGAAATGCCTGGCATCAGTAATTGCACATTGCAGACTTCAGGGAATTCAAATCTACCCATACCTGGACGACTGCCTAATACAAGCGGACAACAAGACAAAATTGATAAAGGATTTGGCCTATGTCATACACCTGCTACAGGCCTTGGGATACACAGTCAACATCCAAAAGTCAAGACTAGTGCCATCCCAAAGGATAACCTTTTTGGGTGCAGATCTGGACACAACAACTCAGATGGCTTTTTTCACAGAAGAAAAACAAAAACAACTTCCAGATTATTTCATGACTTTGACAAGACAAACTCAGCTTACTGCAAGGAAAGTCCTGCAGGCCCTGGGTTTCATGGCATCCTGCATAATCTTGATCCCACATGCCAGGCTGCATATGAGAAAATTACAATGGTACCTAAGGAATGTATGGTCTCAACACAGACACAGTCTAGAAACCATGATACCAATCATTCCATGCCTTCAAAAGGAATTCCTGTGGTGGGCTCAGGCCTGCCAGTCCAACAGAGGGTTGCCTTTCACGAAACCAAAACCAAGGCAGACCATCACCACGGACGCCTCAGACCTAGGATGGGGAGCACACATGGAGGACAAATGTATCCAAGGCCTATGGTCTCAAGGACAGCTAAACTTGCACATAAACCAAAAGGAGATGCTGGCAGTGAAGCATGCAATCGAGGCATTCAAACCATTCTTCCAGCAAGGACATCTGCTGATAAGGACGGACAACACCACGGTCATGTGGTACATAAACATACAGTGAGGCACGCATTCCTACCCTCTATGCCGGATGGCAATGGATCTGTGGAACATAGGCCTGAATCTCAATATCCAGCTGCAGGCCATATTTGTACCAGGAAAAGAGAATTCACTAGCAGACAGCTTAAGCAGGACTACCATTGATGCTCACGAATGGATGCTGCATCCAGACATCTTCAAACTCATAACATAGAAATGGAGATTGCCAGAGATAGACCTGTTCGCCTCCCCTCTCAACCACCAACTGAAGAAATTCTGCTCAAGGACATACCACCCACAAGCCTGGGGGGGGTGGACTCTCTCTCTTTCAGCTGGAATGCCCTAATAGTGTATGCATTCCCACCTCTCTCATTGATGTACAAGGTTCTTCTGAAGATCAGGGAGGAACAGCCAAAGGTGATACTAATAGCTCCGGACTGGCCAAGACAACACTGGTATCCGCTACTGAAAAACATGTCTCAGGCGAACTCATGGCCTCTACCCCTGTGGCCTCTTCTTCTAACGCAGAACAGTTTCAAGACCCTGCATCCAAGCTTGAAAACTCTGCAACTAACTGCCTGGAAAATTGCTCAAGACCAAACCAAACTTTCTTATCTCAGAGGGTCAAGGACATTATCCTGGAGTCTCGCAGACCCTCCACCAGGAAAGCATACTCTGCTAAATGGAGGAGATTCCTCATTTGGAGCACATCAAAGGGCACAGATGTTACAGTGGCAAACTTAGCACACATCCTAGAATACTTAGCAGAATTGCTCCACAATGGCCTGTCTTACTCTTCCATTAAGATTCATGCTTCAGCAATTTCAGCAGAATACAACATGGATCTGCCTCTCTTCTCTCACCCTCTACTCAGACAATTTCTGAGAGGGATCAAAAATGTTAAACCTCCAAGGAAACCCCCTCTACCTGCATGGGATCTCAATTTTGTGCTGGAAAAATTGACACTACCTCCTTTTGAACCAGCAGCATCAGCAGAATTACAGTTTTTATCTTGGAAAACTGCTTTCTTTCTGGCAATCACTTCAGCAAGAAGAGTATCCGAGCTACAGGCATTAATGGCAGTGCAGCCTTTCATTATTTTTCACCAGGATAGAGTGTCTCTGAGAACCAGTCCAACTTTCATGCCAAAGGTGGTATCCAGGGTATCCTTGAACCAAGCCATTCATTTTCCTACGTTCTTCCCTAACCGACAGAACAAAGGAGAGAAACTCTTGCACACCTTGGATATACACAGACAACTACGCTACTATCTGGACAGAACTAAAACTAGCAGAAAAACTGACCAACTTTTTGTAGCCTATGCAACTGGGGTGCAAGGAAAAGCAATTTCCAAGCAGACAATTTCAAAATGGATAGGAAATTGCATTCGCTTTTGCTACTCTTTTCATGGAAAGAAAGACAGCTCCTGAACATATCAGGCCTCATTCCACAAGGGCCACAGCCACCACTACAGCTTTCCTACGAGGAGTGGCTACCAAGGACATTTTAGAAGCTGCTACTTGGAGCTCTGTGCATACATTTGCCAAGCATTATAATCTACCTTTATACTCCAGATCCCGAGCAGGCTTTGCAACTGCAGTTTTACAGGGGATCTTAACTACACCATCCTTATCTTAGTACCTCCTCCCCCAGTTTGGCTATGGTATTCTACCCATATGTTATGACTGCAAATGCATCCTTGAAGGACATAGTACAGATGTTAAGTTGTCAATCTCGCCTTCATTCTTGCTTGATGGGTTCGGAGCCGATCCTCGGCTCCGACTCGGCACTTGCTTTAGCTCGAGAACTCCTTTTACCAGCTCGAGGCAGCCCCATATCCCATGATGCAAGGCGGTAAGTACCCAGATCTCGTTTGCCGCTTCGCTTAGGAGGTCTTCTTTTTACCAGCTCCTGGTAAGTTGTTCACATTTGTGATTTTTCAAGCCCCTTTTTAGTCTAAAACTAATTTATTGATAGTTTAAGTTTATTTTTCTACCCTTTCTGACAGAAATTCCCTGTCTCTTTTAATTTTTTGTTAGTCAATTTTCCCTATCCCATCCCCTGTTAGGGTGTGTGTGTTGGTTTTATAGAATACCTCTTGGTATTTTGTTTAATTTAATTTTGACTGGTGTGTCTGTGTGTTGTGTTTTTCGGCACCATGTCAAAGGAGAGGGTCTCAGGTTTTAAGAAGTGTGACTCGTGCTGTCAGAAGATGTCTCTGACAGACGGTCACACTTCTTGCCTGTATTGTCTGGGCCCTCTTCACCTGCAGGACTCCTGTGCTATTTGTCACTCCTTCAGCCAGAGAGTCCTGCAGGAGAGACGTAATAAGTTGATTCTTAGGGGCCTTCTTAAGCCGGAGGGCTCTCCGGCTAAGTCGGCTCCACCAAAATCAACAAAACCTGCCAAGGCCCAGGCTTCTGTATCTAAGCCTGCGGCCTCGGCTCCGACTGTACTGAGTCGAGATCGCTCGGCTGGAGCGGATTCTGGCTTGACAAAGCCTTGGGCACCGATGGCTATCGGTGCCGAATCTGTATTGGCCACTTCGATGTCGGCTCCGATCGGTTCCGACACCCATGTGGCACTGGCATCGTGTCGGCTCCGACACCGTTACTTTGGTGGCTGTATCGGCTCCGCTGGAGCCGATACATCGGCGTTCTGTCGGCTCCGAAGTCGGCGCCGACAGGATCTATAGTACCGGCTCCGATGGCCCATTCCAGGAAGAGGTCGAGGTCTCCTTCCTTGGAGCCGATACTTTCGGCTCGGCTTCACCTCTTCTATCGGAACGGAGCCATCGGAGCCGATCTTCAAGGTCATCCAGGTTGTCAGATCATGACCTAGAGAGTGGTCAGTAGATTACTCAAGTCACAGGTACTGGCCCAAATGTTACACAGTCCGTCTCAGCAGGCGACTGTTGGTCCACACCCGTTACAGTTCCTCCTTCAACTCTACCCCAGAGCTTGGAGTTGGAGTCTTCGGGCATGGTTACTGCTACGGCTGGAGGACGGATACCCCTTCTGTTCCTTCAGCCTCTACTCTTATCTCCTCTTCCTTAGAGGGATTCGGTGGTCGGGCTTCCATGGTCTCCTCCGAGGGGTGAGTGGCATCGGACCCTTGTCCGAGCCCGCTCTTCCCTTGGAGCCTCGGCCTTGGTGAGCTCGGCTCCGACATCTGCCTCGGAGACTTCCCTTCGGTGGTCCCTGGAGTTCCTAGCTCTTGAGCGGGTTCTCTCGGACCTGCCTGGGAGGGGAGCATTCGAGGTGATGAAGAGTGTACTGGCCACTGGTATCAGTCAGCAGTCTGTTCCGTAGCTCCTCCCTCTATAGTACCTGTTGACATCTCTGCCACTTCTCTTGCTACAGGACCCAGAGATCCTCCGCCTCAGGTTTCCCCATTGGGAATTTCCCCTCTTCCGAGGATTCTCCTGATGTTTCGGGAGATCCTCCTAGGAAGAGGACTTGTAAGAGGAAGCATGTAGACTCCCCGAGTCTGTCACTTGGATACTGACTTTGATGAGTCAGAGGGATCCCTAGATCCCCTCTGAGGATGTCTCCTTCTCAGACATCCTAGAACTTCTGAAACAGAGGGAAACTGGCCCACCAACAATCCCTCTGAGGATGAGTCAGTATACCTAGAGGCGTTTGGATCTCGGCCCTCCACCTCCTGGGTGTCTCCGCCTTCGACCCCCTTATGCAGGTTATTGCACGAAGGCGTGGGCAGCTCCTGACTCTGTAGAGCCAGTCCCTAGGAGGCCTTCTAAATTTATCACTGCCCCTAGTGACAAACAATTCCTTACCAAGGGTGTCCCGCTGATGCCATGGTGGTGGCTGCGGCCACCAAAAGGAACTTGCAGATCCTTCCGTGCCCGTCCATCCTCCTAATAAGGACTCTAGGACCATGGATAGGTGCAGCGGATGTTTTCCTCAGCGACCTTTGCTATCGTTAAGCTGAATTACCTATGTCACTTCACCAGACTCCAAAGAGATATCCTGAAGGAGCTGGGAGAAGTAGTTCAGGATCCTACAGCTGCAGGGGCTCAAGAAAAGATTGCTTCGCAGCTAGGAACCCTCAATTCCGTTGTTAACTCCTCCATGCGGCTAATATCTTATGCTGCGGATGGGCGAGTAGAGCATGAGCACAGGTGTGGCTCTTAGGCGCCAAGCCTGGATGCGGCTATGTGATTTTGCGGATCCCTTTAAGGCGTCCTTCACAAATTCTCCCTTTGATGGGTCAGCTTTGTTTGGCCCTCAGGTGAAGGAAACCTTGACCAGGTGCGAGCAGGACGGCAAGACTCTTTCTGCTGTTGGAGTCCCTTTTTCCACCCCTTCTAGGCCTTATCCCAAAGGACAGAAGGGGGGGAAGATGTGGTTCCGTAAATCCCAAGGAGTCACGCCGGATTCACGTGGTCAGTTTACCCCTAGAGGCAGAGGCGGTAACAATAACAGACGCTCTAGAGGCAGAGGGGTCCGAAGAACCAGGGAAACAGGGAGCCTCTCTCTGACAAGCCCTTTCAGCATCCCTGAGGTGTTGCCCGGCTGTCCCTCCTTGGAGGCAGTCGGGGAAGATTATCACTGTACCCAGAAGCCTGGCATTCCCTCACTCAAGACAGATGGGTACAGTCGATCATATCCAAGGGTTACATAATTCCTTTCGAGGAAAGTCCTTTCCCTCAAATTCCCTTCCAGATGTACCACCGGTCTAAGGGACATTGCAGAGTTAGAAATCGCAAAACTACTGCAAAAAAGAGCCATTCAGCCAGTTACATTAGACCATTCAGAGCCCGGAATCTACTCAAGGTTCTTTTTGGTCCCCAAAAGGCGGGAGACTGGAGACCAATATTGGATCTCAGCAGACTCAACAAGTCTGTCAAGAAGACAAGATTCGAATGGTCACTCTACAGTCAATTCTGCCCTTCTTACAGAAGGACAACTGGATGTGCTCAATAGATCTTCAGGATGCGTACTATCACATCAAAATTCACAGACGCTCAGGAGATTTCTCCGCTTCCGGCTGGGGTCCAGTCACTTCCAGTTCAGAGCCCTGCCCTTTGGTCTCACTACAGCCCCAGAGTGTTCACCAAATGCATGGCAGTGGTTACGGCTCACCTGAGACGTCAAGGATTCCAGGTGTTTCCGTATCTCGGCGACTGGCTCCTGTTAGCCACGACCAGGCATGAGCTTATACAAGCCAGGGATTACACAATAGACCTTTGCTCTCATTTGGGCATCTCAATCAACTTGAAAAGTCATCCTTATCGCCTTGCCAGTCTATTACCTTCATAGCGCAAACTTAAACACTGTTCGGATGTCAGCTACCCTTACAGAACAAAGAGTTTCAGACATTCAGACTCATGTCAGGATCATTCTGGCCAGCAAGAAAATACAGCCCAGAATGGTTCTGAAGGTATTAGGTCTCATGGCTGCGGCCATTACACTTCTTCCCCTGGCTCGATTCTACATGCGCCTTCTTCAGTGGATGCTGTTCACACAGTGGTCATACCAGCAACTTCCAATGCGTCACCAGATTCTGGTGACACAAACATGCAAAGAACATCTTGCTTGGTGGATCACATCGTCCCAGGTTCACCAAGGCAGGTGCTTTGTACCTCCGTCCCCGATAGCCACTGTCACCACGGATGCCTCCCTGATCGGGTGGGGGGGTCATTATCAGAGCAGGATGGTTCATGGGACGTGGCAACCGTTCGAGTACCATCTGCACATAAATGTCCTGGAGATGAGAGCAGTGCTTTTAACATTGCAAGCCCTCAACGACTTTCTTCCCGTAGGGACAATTGCAGTCCACACAGACAACATGTCTGTAGTTTGGTATATCAACAAACAGGGCGGAACCAAGTCCTACCCCTTGTGTCGAGAAGGTCTCAGACTTTGGCAATGGGCGATCTCCTCTCATCGGTTTCTGGTAGCAACGCATATCCCTGGGATAACCAACATTATAGCGGACAGATTGAGCAGAGCTATCCTCATGCCTCACGAGTGGTCTCTCAAGCAATCTATAGCGGAAGAGATTTTTCTGGAATGGGGTCGTCCATGTTGCGATCTTTTGCTACTCCCCAAAACAGCAAATGTCCAGACTTCTTCAGCCTCTTCCCTCTATCAGACCATCCCCAGAGACGCTCTGACCCAGGATTGGCCCCAGGGACTTCTTTATGCCTTCCCTCCTTTTCCTCTGATCCCTCAGGTGATCCAGAAAGCTACCGTTTTGAGAGCCAAATTGATTCTCATTGCCCCTTACTGGCCTCGACAAGTTTGGTTCCCGTTCCTCCATCATCACCTTTTGGTGCAGCCGTGGCATCTGGACCCAGTGCCAGATCTACTGATTCACCAATCCGGTCAGCTGCACCGGTCAATCCCCTCTCTCAACCTCACAGCATGGTTGCTCCACTTCCTTCCTTAGCCAGGCTTCCTTTGATCTCTAACCCTGTTAGAGACATCATAGTAGCTTCACTAAAATCCTCTACCAGGAGGATTTACACAAGCAAATGGAAGCGTTTCTCTTATTGGGCTAAGGCCCAAAATATTGCTCCTTTACTGCCCTGTTCAGGCAGTTCTGGACTTCTTAGCAGAGATTTTTCATGCAGGCTCCTCTTCTTCCACAGTCAGAGTTCAATTGGCTGCTATTTCTAATTTTCATGTCGGGATAGCAGATCATAATATTATGTCCCATAGGCTCTGCAGGGCCTTCTTGAAAGGAATTTTCCTACTAAAGCCTCCAATCAGGAATCCTCCTCCTCAGTGGGATCTAAATTTAGTGCTGACATCCTTGATTCTTCCCCTTCGAGCCAGCTGTTTCTTGTTCCCTGAAATATCTTTCTTGGAAAACTTTATTCCTAGTGGCTATTACATCTGCCAGGAGGGTGTCTGAACTTCATGCTCTTTCGGTTCGACCCCCCTATTTGATTTTTCACAAAGACAGAGTATCTTTGAGAACTAATCCATCCTTTTTACCTAAAGTCGCTTCAAAGAACAATCTGAATCAATCCATTGATCTCCCTGTATTTTTTCCTAACTATTCAGATAGAGCTGAACAAAAGCTACATTATCTTGACGTCCACTGTCAACTTAGATATTATTTGGATAGAACAAAAAAAATTAGAAAATCTGATCAACTTTTTGTTTCCTATGCGGATAATAAAAAAGGCCTTCCTGTCTCTAAAGTGACTTTGTCCAGATGGCTTTCTTCGGTCATCACTGAAATTTATACACTCAGGGGAAAACAGCTGTGCTCAAAACCTAAAGCACATTCAACTAGGAGTTTAGCTACTTCTACAGCTTTTCAAGCTAGACTTCCTTTGGACACTATTTGTGCGGCGGCCACTTGGGCCACTCCTCACACTTTTGTTTCCCATTACAAATTGGACTTGGCCTCCAGGGACAGAGCCAGTTTTGGCTCTACAGTCCTCAAGAGTTTGTTCCATTGAGCCACCCAGGATAGAGGTGCTAGGACGCGGTCCCATCAAGCAAGAATGAAGGCGAGATTGACAACTTAACATTAAGAAGTTATGTACCTACCATAACGCGTTCCATGTTAGTTGTCTTCTCTGCCTTCTTTCTTGCGACCCTCCCTCCTTCCCCCTGGCCTGGACAGACCTTGTATAAGAAACTATTATACTAAGGACCATTCAGACCTGGTCCTTTTTCCATCTGTAAGTTTCTTCTTCCTTTGGGAAGTATTTTTTGCTTGGTGTTATTGCCCTTTGTCAACAAACGAGATCTGGGTACTTACCGCCTTGCATCATGGGATATGGGGCTGCCTCGAGCTGGTAAAAGGAGTTCTCGAGCTAAAGCAAGTGCCGAGTCGGAGCCGAGGATCGGCTCCGAACCCATCAAGCAAGAAAGAAGGCGAGAGAAGACAACTAACATGGAACGTTATGGTAGGTACATAACTTCTTATTTTGTACCTACCATAAATGTAGATGTCCGATAGGTATGCATCTGCAGTCAGGATTACCCACCCTCCTTCCCCTCTGTGGTATTCCTAGGGTGCTTACCCCTCTTTCAGCTAGCTGGGGGAATCTGTTATGGTGTATTTGTTTGTTTGTTTGTATATATGTAGATATATATATATATATATATATATATATTTTTTTTTTTTTTTTGCTACTGTTTGGAACATTCAATATTTATCCAAATTTAGCCTTCCTAGAGGGCACCTGGCATCTGGGGCAAGAAACACTGAGGAAAATGGTGTCGGCTGATGCCTTTATACCCCAGTAGCTATGACGTCGGGGAAAGTGCGACATCAGCCGAGGCCAGACCCAGACTTTGGAATCCGGCCGACCGAAGGGCTGCCTGAGGCAGGACAACCCATATGTTATGACTGCAGATGCATACCTATCGGACATCTACATTTATGGTAGGTACAAAACTGTACTTTTTAGTCTTTACAGGGAAGCTCTACACAGTATAATCTCACTTAGCAAGCTATCAACTGTATAGACATATCCCTAAAAACATCTACTTGTTTCTTTCTTTAAACTTGTTAATAACTTCAGTACAATGCTGTATGTAACTACTTCCAGCCCTGGTCTTACTATTTATTTTATTAAGAAGGAATAAACTCATCCTAAGAGGCTTGCTGAAGACCCCCTTTTCAGAGGCAATTGAAGAAGGTTAGGGTCCTTCAAAGTCTAGTCATTCCCCTCCTTCAAAATCTGACAAGTCAGGAAAAAGATCATCTTCTTCCAGCAGTCAATCGGAGCCTTCTAAAAAACTGACTAAAGTTTCATCTTTGGACCTGAAGGCTGTCGGGCCCGAAAAATCATCTTTCTCGGGTCCTTCTTTGTCTGTGCTGCTGGAATTTCAAGTGCAGAGCTGGTCCACGAATTGGAACTGGTATCTCCCACTTTAAAATCACTGTTGCTACAGTGTACCGGATCCTCCCACTCACTCCACTCGATCTTCCAGGAGCTTGTCCAATGATGATGTGGATCGCATGGTGCAGAGACTTTTGATGACACCGGCGATTGCCAAACTCTTGTCGGATCTGACCCAGCGGGCTTCGGTACCGACCAAACCTACTCTGTCACCTTCGATTTCACCTCCGATCTAATCTTGGACTTTGGAGTCGGAATGTCCAGAACTGATCGTAGTGGAACCGTTGGAGCCAAGACCAGTCTCAGGATCTTTGGTTCTGATTACCACTCCGATATCCTCAGTTCCATCTGAACTCGAGGAATCTAGGAGCCGATACTCTCAAGTCGGGTCTGGGAAGACAGATCGAACAGCTGTCGGATCTGAACTTTTCTCTCGAGGCATCTGCTCGATTGAGCTTAGAGCCGACAGCCTTAGTTTCGTGGACCCCCCCAGTTTTTCAGAGCCGGGAGTCTTCTCAGACCAGGGACAGGGGGCTTTCGAGGTAATCAGGAGAGTGCTGTCTCCACAGACATTTACACTCTTGGCTCTGGGCATTCGTCCCCAAGAGGCACCAGTGTCTGTCTTGGCACCACTGCATCCACAGAGACGTGGAAACCCTAGACCTCAGGATGCCCCATTGGGTGAACCACTCTCTTATGAAACCTCTCCAGAATACCCTTCTAAAGAAGTTTCTCGGAAGAGACCATGCAAGAGGAAGCATTTAGACTCCGCAGAAGAGTCCATCACATTGGATACAGACCTTGATGAGTCAGAAGGGTCCCCATGGTAGCCTCTGAGGATGTCTCCTTCACAGACATCCTGGAAATACTTAGAGAGGTGGCTGGAAGCCCATTAACCCTTCTGATGTGGAGTGTGTATACCTGAAGGCTTTTGTGTCTCAACCTTCTGCCACTTGGGTGTCTCCGCCCTTCGAACTGCTAGAATTAGTTAAGGTGTGATAGTCTCCAGACTCAGCAGACCCTGTTCCTCAGAGGCTGAAAAAATGACTGCACCTTCAGACAAGGAATTTCTTACCAAGTGTGTCCCAGTAGATGCTATGATGGTGGCAGCAGCCACAAAAAAGGAACTTTCAGAGATGTCCTCTTCTGTCCATCCGCCAAACAAAGAGTCTCAAACGATGGACAGATATGGAAAGCATATGTTCTCTTCAGTGACTTTTGCATTCAGATCGCTGAATTATCCTACTCAGTTTTCTAGGCTTTGCATAGATCTCCTGAAAGAACTAGGAGATACCCTCCAAGGTTCAGCAGCTGCAGGGGTATCAGACAAGTTTTCCTCTCAGCTCTCCAGATTAACCTCAGTGGTCAACCCCTACATGAGGCTCATTTCCTATGCAGCAGATGGAGCAAGCAGGGCAGTGGGTTCAGGAATTTCCCTAAGGAGGCATTCCTGGATGCGCTTGTGTGACTTTGCGGAACCTTTTAAATCTTCTTTTGTTAATGCCCCTTTTGACGGCTTGCCCTTGTTTGGGTACAAAGGCAAAGACACACTAACTGGGTGTGAACAAAAAGGAAAGACTCTCTCTGCCATTAGTCTGTTTTTCCCTACATACCAGACCTTACCGAAAAGGTCAGAAGGGGGCAGATATAGTTTTGAAAATCCCAGAGAGCTTTCCAGGACACACGTGGTGATTCTTCCCCCAGGGGCAGATGGGAAGTATCAATGGAAGATGCAGACCACGTGGCAGAGGAGGTCTGCAAAACCAGAGCAACAGGGAATCCTTTCTTGGTAAGCCCTTTCAGCACTCCTGAACGAAGACCGGCTGTCCATCTCTGGAGGCAGTCGGGGGCCGCTTATCTTTCTACCCAAAAGCCTGGCTATCTATAACAAAAGACAAGTGGGTACAAAGTATCATATCCAGAGGTTACTTCATACCCTTTTCCTTCCCAGTCCCAAACACAAAAAACATCCCGGACGTTCCACCTAGTCAAAGGGATCAGGCAGCTCTTGAAATACAAAAGTTACTAGACAAAAGAGTCATTCAAGTAGTCCCCGCAGACCAAATAGGATCCAGAACTTACTCAAGGTTCTTTTTAGTTCCAAAGAAAACAGAAGCTTAAACAAATCAGTGAGAAATTCAAGTTCCGGATGGTAACACTGCAGTCAGTACTCCCTTTTCTGGGACAAGACGATTGGATGTGTTCTGTAGACCTCCAGGATGCGTACTACCATATAAATATGAAGAGGCAATCCAGTAGTCATTTGCGCTTTCGCCTGGGAGCCAGTCACTACCAGTTCCGAGCTTTGCCCTCTGGTTTCACTACAGCCCCCCGAGTGTTCACCAAGTGTATGGCAGTAGTAGCAGCTCACTTGCGACGACTAGGATTCAGAGTGTTTCCTTACATAGATGACTGGCTCCTAACCGCCACCACCAAGCATCTACTACCCAAAGTGAGAGACACCACTTTACATCTCTGTTGTCACCTGGGAGTCACAGTAAACTATGAAAAATCTGCCTTGTTGCCATCTCAGCATATCGTCGTTATAGGAGCAGATCTAGACACAACAAATATGATGGAAAAACTCCCCTCCAAAGGGATTCAAGTCCTACAAAGTCAAGTTGGAAACCTTCTTTCCAAAAGAAAAGTACAGGCAAGAACAATCCTCAGTGTACTGGGATCCATGGCAGCTGCGATTACTTTGATTCCATTGGCACGTCAGCACATGAGAATACTTGAATGTCTACTATTCACTTAGTGGTCCATGCAGGAACTACCCATGGCCCACCAAATTTTGATAACAGAATCCTGCAAGAAGTCCTTCATTGGTGGCTTTACTCCACTCGTGACATTAGGTCATCGTCCCCCCCAACCTTTAGCCAAGTGACCACGGATGCTTCCCAGATGGGGGGTGGGAATTATCTGGGAAAGAGAGTTCAAGGCACTTGGCAGTACCACGAGACCCATTTTCACATCATTTTTCTACAGATGTGAGCAGTGCTTTTAGCATTGCAAGTATTCCAGGATTCTCTTCTGCTAGGAACTATAGCAATGCAGACAGACATGTCAGTTGTATGGTACATAAACAAGGAAGAACCAGATCTTACCCTCTTTGTCGGGAGGCTCTGAGAGTATGGCACTGGGCAAACTTCTCCCAGTGCTTTCTGATAGCAATGCACATCCCGGAGAAATCCAATGTGATTGCAGACAAACTCAGCAGAATGATTATGATGCCTCACGAGTGGTCACTAAAACAGGAAGTGGCGGAAAAGATTTTCTGCAAGTGGGCCAGCCTTGCTGCGATCTTTTTGCCACGTCCATGAATACCAACTGCAGCAATTGCTTTACCCTGCCCCCCCCCCGGGGAGTCACCAAGGGATGCACTTGTTCACGATTGGCCCTTAGGTCTGCTCTGTGCCTTTCCTACTTTTGCCTTGATTCCAAAAGTTCTCCAGAAAGCCAGTCACCTGGGAAGGAACTTAATACTTATTGCCTCATACTGGCCTTGTCAAATCTGGTTTCCCTTCCTGTGGTCTCATCTCCAGGAGGAGCTGTGGATTCTGGACCCAGTTCTGGACCTCCTGACCCATGCATCAGGGACTCTCCACCCCTCCCTCCAAACCTCCAAGTTGACAGCTTGGCTGCTCCGATTCCAACCATAGCCAGGCTCCCTAACCTTTATACATCACTAAAGCATATTTTGATCTCGTCCCATAAAGCTTCAACAAGATTGTATAAAAGCAAATGGAAAAGATTCTCTTCATGAGCCATGAATAATCACATTGACCCCTTCTCTGCCCCATTAGCTTCTATTCTTGAATTCCTGGCAAATTTTTTTAATGAAGGGGCAGCTGCAACTACTATTCGGGTCCAGCTGGCTGTCATATCTAATTTTCATTTGGGAGAATCAGGCCATAACTTCATGTCCCACAGACTTGGCAAAGCTTTTCTGAAAAGTACTGTTTTATTAAGACCACCAATTAAAGTCCCTCATGGGACTTAAATTTTGTTTTGTCATGTTTGATCCTTCCCCCTTTTGAGCCAGCATCATCCTGCAACCTCTCAAGTATCTTACTTGGAAAACTATTCTCTTGATGGCTGTTAATTTTGCAAGAAGAGTTTGAGCTGCAAGCGCTGTCCATAAAGCCCCTCTTCATGCTTTTCCACAAAGATAGTGCATCCCTACAAACGAATCCATCCTTTTTACCCAAAGTATGTGTAGAATTTAACCTGAATCAGTCCATAGAATTACCTGTTTTTTTTTCTCTAATTATGGCAACAAAGCAGAATATATATGCTGCACCAACTGGATGTACATAGGCAGTTATGTTTCCATTTACATAGAACAAGGGATTTCAGAAGATAAGACCAATTATTTGTATTTTTTCAGACACAAAAAAAAGGTGTTCCTGTGTCAAAAGTCACACTTTCAAAGTGGCTATCAGATTGTATTACCTTTATTTACCAATCAAAAAACAGAGAACTTTCTCATAAAGTGAAAGGTCATTCTACAAGAGCCATTGCAACCTCTTCTGGAGTGAGATTACCTATTGGTACCATTTGTTCTGCTGCAACATGGGCAAGGCCTCTTACCTTTATCACTCATTACAAAGTGGATTTTGCTTCCAGGAACAGGGCCTCCACTGTTCTGAAGAATATTCTTCCTTGAGCAACCCAAGAAAGATGGTGCTTGGGACACTGTCCCAACCAGTAAAGAATGAAGGCTAGATAGAACGACATCACATAAAGAAGTTATGTACTCACCATAATGTTCCATGTGTGTTGTCCATCTCATCTTCATTCTTACATCCCACCCTCCTGCCCCCAGCCTTTTGCTCCTGGAGGACCGAGCTGGTGAAAATTGACTATTAATGTCCTTGACCTTCTTCATTGCTCTATCACTTATTCATTGACCTTTAATTAGCTTGATCTACAAACAAGATCTGGGGAATTCTCCAAGAGCATCATGGGATAGGGTTTAGCCACGAGCTAGTGGAAGACCTCAAGCTTTGTATTAGGCCATGTCGGAACTGAGCATCGGTTCCGAACCCAACCAGTAAGGAATGAAGGTGAGATGGGCAACACACATGGAACATTATGGTGCATGTATAACTTTTTTCCTCTCCCATTCAAGCAGAATGATGTTAGCAAACAAGCCTCGACATGCAGACCCCATGGCTGGCTACCCCTTCCATTTGTGCATAATATTCCTTTTCAAACAAAATGAAATTGTACCGTAACAGCATATCCAACAATTGTTCATATATGTTAATCTGATCTTGTGGGACCCCTTTATTAAATAAATAATCACAAAACCATTGTTCAGCCAAATCATGGGGTATAACAGTGCAAAGGTCTTTTATATCGACTGTTATAAATAAAAAACTTTCTCAAGCATTATTGTTCATTTTTTTTAAGGAAGTCCCATGAATCTTTACATAAACTAGACTCATTCAGAACATATTGTTTTAGTGTTATGTCCATAAAAGTGTTTTAAAATTAAAAGGAGTAAACCGTTAAAATGGATATAAATAAATAAAGATAAAATTACCTCCAGTGTATTTTATGTTTATAATGTTAAAGTGTAAATAGATGTTACGGACAGGTTTAATGAATTTTATTGGTTCTCCTGGTATGGTGTATATTTGAATGATGAGTGACGTCATGCACTTTTAATTTAAAAGTTGAATGAACGGGGCTTGAGTTATCTGATGAAGTTTCTTAGAAATGCAAAATAGAAACAAAAGCACTTATTTTATGTGTTTTATTTGTGTAAAGTAACATTTGCCGTTGAGTCTTTCTAATAAATTGCTGAAATTATTATAAGCCGTGTTGTGGACTGGATTTCAGATCTTTAGACGACCTATCAAAGATCCTTCCCCATCATGGGATTTAACTCTGCTGTTGCAGTCTTTGACACAAAAGCCCTTTGAACCGGCTGTAAGTTGGATTTAGTGCCTAAGAACAGGGCTTCCTTTGGTTCCTATGTGCTCCAGCATATCCTTCCCAGAAGTCACCCAGGGCTGATAGTATCTGGGGACTCTGACCCATCCGTGATAAATAATGTCACGGGTATCCTCAGATAGTTATGCACTTACCATAACTTGGAATCTGTCCTATCCAGTGTCATTATTCATCACATTCCCGCCCTCCTTCCCCCTTCCTTCTGGGGACCTGGTAGAACTGGAGGGATGTTTCTTTTGAGGGATAGTTAGTTTCCTGGGCAGGTAGTGCTTCTTTTTCTTTATCCAGCAAACTCGATCTGATGGTTACAAGTCAGCAGGGGACTATGGGAAGGGGAGGGGCTTAAACTCTGGATCTGTCCATCAACTACTGGCTCATATCCGAGGTAGGATACAAGACCCATCCATGATGAATAATGACATTGGATAGCACAGATTCCAAGTTATGGTAAGTGCATAACTGTTTTTTTATGTGATACACACACAGACATAGACACACACACACACACACACACACACACACTAGTGCTACTTACTACTGATTTTCACTTCAGAACTCTTGTTCTCAGCTGAGTTTATTTTTTTTATCAGTGTGCGCCTTCCTTTTCTCAGCAATGTGAATAATCATACATGTATTATTTATTTTATTTATTTTACATTTGTAGACTGCGGTGGTGGTGCTGCGGTAGCGTTGTCGCCTCACAGTAAGACGTTGTCTTGTTCGATTCTCAGCTAGAGCGTCTTCTGTGTGGAGACATGCGTGAATGGGTGTACCTTCATTGAAGGTTGTGCGTCTGGGGCGGGAACTCGGCACGTAAAGAAATCTACTGCCCATCATTAGCGGACCAGAGTTCCGCCGTGGCGACCCCTAACCGGGAAAGCCGAAAGACACAACAACATACTGGAAATGTCCGACTGTGATAATGCCCATTTTCAGCAGAGGTCCAGGGAGAAAAGCTCCACATACAGAGATTATACAAAATGTATACAAGAAATTATACAAAACTTATACAAGACATACAGTACACCAGAAAATACATTATTTGCTATTATAGCTGACATTTTTATTATACAATCATCTGATATAATTCCTTATTGTAGTGTCAACACTAGTTTCTCAAAGTAAGCTGATGAAGGGTTTGTAGGGGGATATTGGATAGAAAAGGATGATGATAATGATTATCTAGACATGAGAGCATAGATTATGAGGTGGTCAGCGAAGAAGAAAACGTATGAACAGAAACTATTAAAACTAGTTAGCCACGTGTCATTAAGATAATTAAGAATCTTTTCGAATTGGTTGGTATTTGTATTGGTTCTGATGCTGTAAGGTAGTGAATTCCACCTTATTGCTACATGATGAGAAAACAGGGAGTATATTTATATATATATATATATATATATATATATATATATATATATATATATATATGTATATATAATGTGTGTGTGTGTATGTGTTTTGCAGTTTGTTCATATCTGCAGTTATATTGCTGTATTGTGTATAAGTATATTAGTCACAGTATATAATGAAGTTATGGCTAATCCGACAGTGAATCTTATATTCGTACTAGTGTTTAATTGGCACTCATGGCCTTATATTGTGCATTTGTAAGAAATACTGCAGAGGTTGATTTTTGGTCCTGTGCTTCCTTCTCCACTTACGATGAAGTATGTGTTCTCTTGGCTGTGTGAACGAGCACCTGTTACACAACACAGTGCTGTTTACTGCACTTTTCTTGCATTATTCTACATTTTTGCTATCTGCATTTTGATCTGTTCATATGCTACCGCATTCTCTAACAGTAATCTGTAATATATTTACCCTTTCCTACTCTGTACCTTTTTAAAATGATTATTCTGTTAAAAGTTGAATTACTCTTAAATGTAAATCATGTAGCTCTCCATTGGAGATGTTCACTTTAAGCTATGAAGAAGTGTGACAGTGCATTTTGTTTTATAATTCATATATATGTGTTCTGTTAATGTTCTCTCATCTTTTAATGACTGCATGGTCTGTATTGTTGTCTAAAATGGATCCAAAACTTCACTCCGGGGCTCCTCTGTAAAAAGGCTTTTGCTCAATGCGACCTGCTCTTTAACAATCCAATAAATGTATAAATAAATTTTAACGGTCTATGAATCATATTGTGTTTCATTACTGTAAAGTGTTATCATAGATCCATAGAGGTTATAATTGTCTCCTATACAAATCCATGGTTATGGTCTAATTAGGTTTGTTCATGCAGTATTATGTGATTCTGTGGAACAAATGAAGTGCCATAAATAGTCATTGTGCCCCTCTGCATTCTGAGAGAAAGTCTCTGAGTAGTATGTGTTGGTCATTAGTTGCTAGGGCAGGTGTGAGCGTTTTTTGGAACAGTTAAAATATGCAAAATGTAATTACAGGCAACTGATAGAAATAGTTATGCTTATTTACGTAGTCTTTTATTTCTTTTTTTGTATACTTTCTAGAGTTCTCCATAATTCAGGACATTTCTTTCAGGTAAACAGTTTCCCAAAACAGAGACGTGATTGTCTGTCAGTAGCATTGTCTTTTAAAATTACGTTAGCATAATTTGCGAAACAGCAGTTAAGAATCACATGTGAACAGCAACACTGAGCAGATGCAGAAAAGCTTGAGAGTACTCAGCTGCAGTGCTAAATGAAACAGTATTTATTTTTATCTACGGTAAGAAAACTCTTGCTCTTAGTTGTTCTGACAGAATTATTAAGGAGTCAATAATTGTAAGTGCCATGTCGTAACTGTCCCTTGGAGGCATGTGCTCAGGTGTGTGTTACATCTGTTTTTTTTTTTTTTTTTCTCCTTTCCTCCTCCGCTGCTTACTCGGAACCTTCCTGATTCATATCTAACCTTTCTCAGTGGAAACACTTTACCTTAATTTGCCCAAATTAGATTATCCTTCTGGAACAGATTCTTTTGTTACTAAACTTCTTGGATGAAAGTATCCCTTGTTATTAGTAGAAAGGGGAACATCTTCATTTCACAGCTATGCATTTTCAGTGAACTGTGGAAGAAGAAAGGAAGTCTTTGAATACAAATGGGCTGTAATTGATTTCATGATTTTAAGCGTGCTGAAGGCAACTTTGGAACAGAAGTTATAAGATTGAGAGAAAAAATGCAAATACAAATGAAGGCAAACAAATGCAGGATAAGGGAGAAATTACCTTTTCTTTAATAAACCCCCTTAACCTCATTTATGTGGGACACACACATATATATATATATATATATATATATATATATATATATATATATATATATACACACGCACAGATATATATATACACACACACATACATACGCGCGCGTGTGTGTGTGTATATATATATATATATATATATATATATGTATATACACACACACACACACACACACTTGTGTATATTTATGTGTATATATATATATATATATATATATATATATATATGTGTGTGTGTGTGTGTGTGTGTGTGTATTGTGTTATATAGAAATTCAGCACAGTCAGTCAGTTCGTAAAATAAACCTAGTTTTATTATAGTATAAACAAAACAGTGGTGCAGATTCCTCTCAAATTAGCAAGTGAAGCCTAAGAAATAAAACAAAGTACCTTTTTTTATAGTCCTTTACAAAAGGAAGAGACAGTCTCCCACATCAGTTCCATAAGTGATTAAGGTAACGCTCCTCTTTCTAAATTCCATTAGCAGGAAAAATGTCCAACTTCCTTTGACTATCTGCCACAAGATCTGTCTTTTCTTTCTGCAGCAAATTACTAGAACTGCTTTTCCAGGCCCAGAACGATCCATCAGGAGTGGCCAAATTCTGTAAACTGAGAAAATAACCTTGCATGTTAAGTTGTCAATCTCGCCTTCATTCTTGCTGGATGGGTTCGGAGCCGAGCCTTGGCTCCGACTCGGCCTATACTAAAGCTCGAGAGCTAATTTTACTGGCTCAAGGCAACCCTATATACCATGATGCTAGGCAGTAACTACCAGATCTCGTTTGCCGCTTACGCTAGCGAGGTGCTCTTTTTACCGGCTCACAGGTTAGTGACTATTTTTCAGTAAAATCTTGGTCTTCTCCTTAGTTTTCTGCTAGTATACTAATATAATCTTAAATAGGCTAGTTTCTTGGTTAATTTAAATTTTTAGTCCCTATTTTTTATCCCTTATCCCTGTCATACTCCCCACCCTAGGTTAGGCCTTAGGCCGTTCCGTTTTATTCTTAATTCCCTCACAGGGATTCTTAGCTGTGTGAGTGTTCCTTTAGTATCGCTGTATCCCTATTTGTTGGAGTGTGTGTGTGTGTTTTTCTTCTATCTTTGTTGTTTTTCCTTTCGACAACAATATGTCGAAGGAGACAAAGGTCTCAGGTTTCAAGAAGTGTGACTCGTGCTGTCAGAAGATGTCTCTGACAGACGGTCACACTTCTTGTGTTTATTGCCTGGGACCCCAGCACCTGCAGGACTCTTGTTCGGTGTGCCATGCATTCAGACTATTAAAGTCTCAGGCACTGGCCCAAATGCTTCGCAGCCCGTCTCATCAGACAGCGGCTACGTCCATACAACATACTATTCCTCCTTCGACTCTACCCCAGTGTTCGGAGCCGGAGCTCCTCGGAGCCGTGACCGTTTTGACATCGGAGCCGATACCTCCCCCTTCGGCTCCGTCGTCTGCTCCGATCTCGTCCATGGTGCCATCTTTGGAGGGATCCGGGTGCTTGGACTCTCTCACCGGCTCCGAGGGAGCGAGTGACATCGGACCCTTGTCCGACGTTGGTGAGTTCGACCCCGACATCGGCTTCGGAGCCGTCCCAGTCGGTGCCGGCTGGGGTTCCTAGCTCTTCGGTGCAGGAGCTCTCTAGCCTGCCTGATAGGGGCGCCTTCGAGGTCATGAGGAGCATACTGGCCCCAGTGCCTGCTCTACGGTCAGCTCCATCAGCTCCTCCCACTGTAGTGCCTACTGTATCTCTTCCCACTCTCTCGGCCCCGGCCATCGAGATCCAACGCCTCAGGTTTCCCCATTGAGAATATCCTCCTCTTCCGAGGTTTCTCCTGATCCGTCAGGTGAATCCCCGCGTAAGAGGAAGCATGTGAACTCCCCTGAGTCCGTCACATCTGATACCGACTTGGATGAGTCGGAAGGATCCCCAAGGGTCCCCCTCTGAGGATGTCTCCTTCTCTGACATCCTTGAAATCCTTAAACAGAGGGGGAACTGGTCTTCCCTTAATCCTTCCGAGGACAAGTCGGTTTACCTGGAGGCTTCTGGTTCTCGACCCTCCACCTCCTGGGTGTCTCCGCCCTTCGACCCCCTTATGGAAGTGGTGGCACGGAAGGCGTGGACGACCCCTGATTCGATAGAACCCACCCCATGGAGGCCTTCTAAATTTATAACAGCCCCTTCTGATAAGCAATTTTTATCTAAAGGTGTCCCAGTTGATGCCATGGTGGTGGCGGCAGCCACTAAGAAGGAACTGGTGGATCCTTCAGTGCCTATCCATCTGCCTAACAAGGAATCTAGGACAATGGATAGGTACGGCAAGCGCATGTTCTCATCAGCGACCTTTGCCATGCGGTCGCTGAACTTCTTATGCCACTTCACCCGTCTTCAAAGAGACATTCTTAAAGAACTGGGTGAGGTCCTACAGGTTCCATCAGCTGCTGGGTCTCAGGACAAAATTAACTCACAGCTAGGAACCCTGAATTCCATTGTCAACTCCTCCATGCGGCTTGTTTCATATGCAGCCGATGGAGCGAGTAGGGCCGCAGGCACAGGTGTGGCTTTGAGGCGTCATGCCTGGATGCGGCTTTGCAGCTTCGCAGACCCCTTCAAGGCGTCTTTCACTAACTCCCCCTTTGATGGTTCAGCGTTGTTTGGACCTCAAGTGAAATATACTTTGACCAGATGTGAACAAGATGGCAAGACTCTTTCTGCCGTAGGAGTCCGTTTTTCTACCCCATCTAGACCATATCCTAAGGGTCAAAAGGGTGGAAAAATGTGGTTCCGTAAATCACAAGGAGTCACGCCTGACGCAAGAGGTCAGTTCACTCCTAGAGGCAGAGGAGGGAACAACAACAACAGATGCCATCCAAGAGGCAGAGGGGTCCGCAGAACCAGGGTAGCAGAGAAATCCTCTCTGACAAACCCTTCCAGCAT
The DNA here is from genome assembly GCF_019279795.1 of Protopterus annectens. Classification (NCBI taxonomy): domain Eukaryota; kingdom Metazoa; phylum Chordata; order Ceratodontiformes; family Protopteridae; genus Protopterus; species Protopterus annectens. The sequence continues at coordinate 1,374,539,607 of NC_056728.1, read as the reverse complement.
CCCTGAGGTGCTGCCCGACTGTCCACCTTCGGAGGCAGTCAGGGGAAGATTATCGCTGTACCCACAAGCCTGGCTCTCCCTCACTCAAGACAAATGGGTGCAGTCGATCATATCCGAGGGTTACAAAATCCCCTTTATCCAAACCCCAACGATTCAAATGGGGTCTCTTCCAGACGTTCCACCCAGTCTAAGGGAACAAGCAGCACTAGAAATATCAAAGCTGCTAAAAAAGAGAGCCATCCAGCCAGTCCCAGCAGACCAGCTAGGATCCGGAGTCTACTCAAAGTTCTTTTTGGTACCAAAAAAAACAGGGGATTGGAGGCCAATATTGGATCTCAGCAAACTAAACAAGTTTGTAAAAAGAACGAGGTTCCAGATGGTCACACTACAGTCCATTTTACCCCTTCTGGGCAAGGACAATAGATGTGCTCAGTGGACCTTCAGGATGTGTACTATCACATCAAAATACACAGGCGCTCCAGAAGGTTTCTCCGCTTCCGGCTGGGAGCCAGTCACTACCAGTTCAGAGCCCTGCCCTTTGGTCTCACTACAGCCCCCCCCCCAAGTGTTCACCAAATGTATGGCAGCGGTTACGGCTCACCTGAGACATCAAGGATTCCAGGTGTTTCCATATCTAGACGACTGGCTCTTCACTGCCACCACCAGGCGTCAATTTCTTCTAGCCAGAGATTACACCATCCACATTTGCAAAGAGCTAAGTATCTCTCTAAATTTCGAAAAGTCTGCCTTGTCGCCTTGTCAGTCTATTACCTTCATAGGCGCCACCTTGGACACCGTTCAGCTCTCAGCAAAGTTAACAGAGCAGAGGGTCTTAGATATTTAAAATCATGATCACGTCCTTCTTCAGAACAACAAAATTCAGGCCAGGTATGTTCTGAAAGTATTAGGTCTCATGGCGGCAGCCATCACGCTTTTTCCCCTTGCCCGCTTTTACATGCGGCTTCTTCAATGGATGCATGTTAAGTTGTCAATCTCGCCTTCATTCTTGCTGGATGGGTTCGGAGCCGATCCTCGGCTCCGACTCGGCACTTGCTTAGCTCGAGAACTCCTTGGAGTGTCAGTTGAGTCTGTAAACTAGTTACAGCCCACCCCTTTCCTTTTTCGATCCTTTTATAAACTTTTATAGTTTAAGTTACAGTAGTTTAGTCAGGCCTAGTTCCCCCTTGGTTATCCCTTCCTGTGTGTTTGTGTAGGGATTAATTTGTGTGTTTGTGCGGACTGTTTGTGTCTATCCTCCTTAGGATGTCTAGAGAAGGCAAGGTCTCAGGCTTCAAGAAGTGTGACCAGTGCTGTCAGAAAATGTCCCTGACAGACGGTCACACTTCTTGTGTGTATTGCCTGGGGCCTTTGCACCTGCAGGACTCCTGTGCGTTGTGTCATGCTTTTAGCCAGAGAGTCCTGCAGGAAAGGAGGAACAAACTTATCCTCCGAGGTTTGCTTAAACCTGAAGGTTCTCCTCCTAAATCAGGGTCAGGAAAACCTCATAAGCCACCGAAGGCTCAGGCTACAGTGTCCAAGCCTCCTCCGGTGGCTCCGACTCTTTCGGAGCCGACATCGGCCCGCTGGACTCGATACTGTTTCTTCTAAAGTAGTGGGTTCGTGTCGGCTGGCTCCGATACCCTGTCTACTGTGGCCTTGTCGGCTCCGGCTGGAGCCAACACTTTATCCAGCATCGGAGCCGAGATATCCTCGGCTCCATCTGGAGTTCAAGGGACTTCGGCTCCGATGGTTTCACCCATAAGAGATCCCGGTCCCTTCTATTATGAGTATCCACTGCCGGGGTCTCCTCTTTTATCGGAGCGGAGCCATCGGAGCCGGTCTTCGAGATCTTCCAGGCTGTCTGACCACGACTTGGAGAGGGTGGTAAGCAGGCTGTTGAAGTCTCAGGCACTGGCCCAAATGCTCCATAGCCCGTCTCAACAGACTGCAGCTATAACCCCTATCATTGAGCTTCCTCCTCCGACTCCACACCAGAGTTCGGAGCTGGAGCTTCTCGGGACAGCGACTGTTTCGATGCCGGAGCCGATACATCCTTCGGCTCCGATCTCTTCCTTGAGACCTTCCTTGGAAGGATCCGGTCGTCGGGTTTCCACTGTCAGCTCCGAGGGGGCTAGTGGCATCGGACCCTTGTCCGACCCCGCTCTCCCTCTCGGGGCTTCGGCTTTGGTAAGCTCGGCACCGACGTCGGCCTCGGAGCCTTCTCTCTCTTTGGAGCCGACCATTCCTGTCTCTTCAGAGCGGGTGTGTTCTGGTCTCCCGGGGAGAGGAGCCTTTGAGGTGATGAGGAGTGTCCTGGCCTCAGACCAAGGTCAACGGTCCGTCCCTCTAGCTCCTCCCTCATCAGTGCCTGTAGATGCCTCTTGCCAGCCTCTTGCTCTCAGGCCCAGGGATCCATCGCCCCAGGTTTCCCCACTGGGAATTTCCTCCTCTTCCGAGGTTTCTCCTGATCCTGCAGGGGAACCCCCTCGGAAGAGGACGTGTAAGAGGAAACACACAGACTCCCCCGAGTCTACTACATCTGATACCGACTTAGATGAGTCGGAGGGTTCCCCCCGGTCCCCCTCTGAGGATGTCTCTTTTTCAGACATCCTTGAGCTCCTCAAACAGAGGGGGAATTGGCCCTCCATTGACCCCTCCGAGGATGAGTCGGTATACCTGGAGGCGTTGGATCCCGACCCTCCACCTCCTGGGTGTCTCCACCTTCGACCCACTTATGCAGGTAGTGGCTCGGAAGGCGTGGCTCCAGATTCTGTGGAACCTGTCCCCAGGAGACCATCCAAGTTCATCACGGCCCCTTCGGATAAACAGTTCCTTTCCAAAGGTGTCTCTGTGGATGCTATGGTGGTGGCGGTCACTAAGAAGGAACTGGCGGATCCTTCAGTACCTGTCCATCCTCCTAATAAGGATTCTAGGACCATGGACAGGTATGGAAAGCGGATGTTTTCTTCAGCGACCTTTGCTATGCTCGCTGAATTACCTTTGTCACTTCACCAGGCTTCAACGAGATATTCTCAAGGAACTGGGAGAAGTAGTCCAGGATCCTTCTGCTGCTGGGGCTCAGGAAAAGATTGCCTCACAGCTTGCTATCCTGAATTCCATATCTAACTCTTCCATGCGGCTCATATCTTATGCGGCCGATGGAGCGAGCAGGGCCGCAGGCACAGGTGTTGCTCTTAGACGCCAAGCCTGGATGCGGCTGTGTAATTTTGTGGACCCCTTTAAGGCGTCCTTCACCAATACCCCCTTTGATGGTTCGGCTTTGTTCAGACCTCAGGTGAAGGATACTTTGACCAGGTGTGAGCAGGACGGTAAAACTCTTTCTGCCGTTGGAGTCCAGTTTTCCACTCCTTCTAGACCTTATCCCAAAGGTCAGAAAGGGGGGAAGATGTAGTTCCGTAAAGCCCAAGGAGCTACACCGGACACACGTGGTCAGTTTACCCCCAGAGGCAGAGGGGGTAACAATAATAGACACCGCCCTAGAGGCAGGGGGGGTCCTCAGAACCAGGGCAACAGGGAGTCTCTTCCTGAGAAGCCCTTTCAGCATCCCTGAGGTATTGCCTGACTGCCCACCCTTGGAGGCAGTCGGGGGAAGGATTTCACTGTACCCAGTAGCCTGGCAATCCCTATCCCAAGAGAAGTGGGTACAGTCGATCATATCCTAGGGTTACAAGATCCCCTTCGAAAGGTTTCCCATACCTCTACAATCCCTTCCAGACATCTCACCTGGTCAAAGGGATTTGGCAAGACAGGAGGTTTCAAAACTCCTAGAAAAAAGAGCCATCCAGACAGTGCCGGCAGACCAAGTAGGATCCGGCTTCTACTCAAGATTCTTTTTGGTCCCCAAAAGGACGGGAGATTGGAGACCGATACTAGACCTGAGCAGACTAAACAAGTCTGTCAAGAAGGCAAGATTCCGGATGGTCACGCTTCAGTCCATTCTGCCCTTTCTGGGCAAGGACAACTGGATGTGCTCTATAGACCTTCAGGATGCGTACTATCACATAAAGATTCATAGACGCCCAGAAGGTTTCTCCGCCGGCTGGGGACCAGTCATTACCAATTCAGAGCACTGCCCTTTGGCCTCACTTCAGCCCCCAGAGTGTTTACCAAATGCATGGCAGTGGTCACAGCTCACCTGAGACGTCGAGGATTCCAGGTGTTTCCTTATTTGGACGACTGGCTCCTCTCCGCCACCACCAAGCATCAGCTTCTTCAGTCCAGAGACTACACCCTACAGCTTTGCAAGAAACTGGGAATTTCGTAAATTTCAAAATCCTCTCTGCCTTGCCAATCTATCACCTTTATAGGCAGAGTTAAATATCACAAAATGTTAGCCAGGCTAACAGATCAAAGAATTCTGGACATCCAAAAATTTGTTCGGCTTCTGTTACAAAGCAACAAGATCAAAGCCAGGTTTGTTTTGAAAGTTCTAGGCCTAATGGCTGCGCCATTGTTCTTCTACCACTGGCTCGCTTCCACATGCCTCCTGCAGTGGATGTTATTCACGCAGTGGTCGTACCACAATCTTCCGATGAGACACGAAATCTTGGTAACACAGTCGCAGGGCTCATCTACAATGGTGGATATCTTCCCCTCTTCTTCATCAGGGCCGACCCTTTATTCCCCCTCCTCCAGTTGCCACAGTCACCACGGATGCCTCTCTGATCGGGTGGGGGCATTATCAGGGCAGGATGGTCCACGGACGTGGCAACCCATAGAATACCATCTGCACATAAATGTCCTGGAGATGAGGGCAGTGCTTTTAACGTTGCACGCCCTCGACAACTTTCTTCCCACGCCGACTATTGCAGTACAAACGGACAACATGTCCGTGGTCTGGTACATCAACAAACAGGGCGGAACCAGGTCCTATCCATTATGTCGAGAAGCTCTCAGACTTTGGCAATGGGCGATCTCTTCTCACCAGTTTCTGATAGCAACGACATCCCGGCAGGTCCAACCTATTGGCGGACAGGCTAAGCAGATCTATTCTGATGCCTCACGAGTGGTCTCTCAATCAATCTGTAGTGGATCAGATTTTTCTGAAGTGGGGCACTCCTTGTTGCGATCTTTTCGCTACCCTCTAAACAACAAGTGCCCAGACTATTTCACTCTATTTCCCTTCCAGGCCAACCCCTGAGAGACTCTCTAACCCAGGATTGGCCTCGGGACTTCTTTATGCTTTTCCTCCCTTTCCTTTGATTCCACAAGTCATGCACTAAGCCACCGGTTTGAGTGCCAAATTGATCCTCATTGCTCCATATTGGCCTCGACAAATTTGGTTTCCGTCTCTGCATCGTCACCTTCTGTTGCAGCCCTGGCATCTGGACTCAGTTCCGGATCTTTTGATCCACCAGTCGGGTCAGCAGCACCGGGCCATTCATTCTCTCAACCTCACTGCTTGGTTGCTCCACTTCCTTCCCTAGCCAGGCTACCAATGATTTCTGACTCAGTCAGAGACATTTTAGTGTCTTCTTTGAAGTCGTCCACTAGAACTATTTATGCTAGCAAGTGGCAACGTTTTTCGATTTGGGCAAACGCCAGAAATATTGATCCTTTTACTGCTCCCGTACATTCTGTTTTGGATTTCCTGGCGGAGGTTTTTCATTCAGGATCCTCGTCATCTACAGTCAAAGTACAACTGGCTGCTATTTCCAAGTATCATGTTGGCTTGCATGACAATAACATCATGTCTCATAGATTATGCAAGGCCTTTTTGAGAGGAGTTTTTCTCCTAAAACCGCCTGTGAAACACCCTCCTCCGCAATGGGATCTAAACTTAATGTTGGCATCCTTGATTCTACCTCCTTTCGAGCCATCTGCTACTTGTTCTTTGAAGTTATTGACATGGAAAACTATATTTTTACTGGCTGTTACTTCTGCAAGAAGAGTTTCTGAGATTCAAGCCCTCTGTATTCGTTCACCTTATCTGGTTTTTCATAAGGATAGGGTTTCGTTAAGAACTAACCCTTCCTTTCTCCCCAAGGTTGTATCTCAAACCAATATTAACCAATCTATAGATCTACCAGTCTTTTTTCCTAACTATTCTGACAGAGCTGAACAGAAGCTGCATTTTTGGATGTCCATCGTCAACTCAGGTACTACTTGCATAGGACTAAACAAATTAGAAAATCAGACCAATTGTTTGTCTCCTATGCAGAAAACAGGTTAGGTCTTCCAGTTTCTAAAGTGACCTTATCCAGGTGGTTGACTTCCACCATTTCCTATGTGTACTCTCTTAGAGGCAAACAACTATCTTCTAAGCCAAAAGCACATTCGACCAGGAGTCTATCCACTTCTGTAGCCTTTCAGGATAGACTACCCATTGATACTATTTGTGCAGCAGCTACTTGGGCCACGCCTCATACCTTTGTGTCTCATTACAAGTTGGATTTGGCCTCCAGAGATAGGGCCAGTTTTGGTTCCACAGTTCTCAAGAGTCTGTTCCATTGAGCCACCCGGGATACAGGTGCTAGGGACGGTCCCATCCAGCAAGAATGAAGCGAGATTGACAACTTAACATTTAGAACTTATGTACCTACCATAACGCTCCATGTTAGTTGTCTTCTCGCTTCTTTCTTAAGGCCCTCCCTCCTTCCCCCTGGCCTGGACAGATCTTGGAGAGTTCCTATTAGATTGCTTCCTCTGGAGCATTGTTATGAGGACTTCTTTTAGGAACCATAGTTCCTATTATGTTAGGATAGTCTTTAGCAGGGTTAGTTAGCTGCCAAACGAGATCTGAGGTAGTTCCGCCTTGCATCACGGGATATAGGGTTGCCTCGAGCTGGTAAAAGGAGTTCTCGAGCTAAGCAAGTGCCGAGTCGGAGCCAAGGATCGGCTCCGAACCCATCCAGCAAGAAAGAAGGCGAGAGAAGACAACTAACATGGAACGTTATGGTAGGTACATAACTTCTAATTTTCTCCCAGTGGTCCTTCCAACAGCTCCCTATGACACACAAGATGTTAATAACCCTATCTTGCAGAAAACATCTATCTTGTGGATGGTCTCCCCTCAAGTCCATCAAGGTAGACCTTTTACCCCCCCCCCCCTGGTTGCCACAGTCACAACGGACGCTTCACTGATTGGGTGGGGCATTTTCAGGGCAGGACAGTCCATGGCACATGGCAACCCTTCGAATGCCACTTGCACATAAATGTCCTGGAGATTTGAGCAGTGCTTTTGACGTTGCAAGCCCTTCAAGACTCTTTTCACCTGGGGACTATTGCAATTCAGACAGACAATATGTCCGTAGTATGGTATATCAACAAGCAGGGCGGAACCAAGTCCTATCCCCTGTGTCGAGAAGCACTCGGACTCTGGCAATGGGCGATCTCTTCTCAGCGGTTTCTGATAGCAACGCACATCCCTGGGAAGTCCAACGTCATAGCGGACAGGCTGAGCAGAGCTATTCTCATGCCTCATGAGGGGTCTCTCAAGCAATCGGTGATGTACAAAATATTTCGGAAGTGGGGGTTTCCTTGCTGCGATCTTTTTGCAACACCACAAAACATCAAGTGCCTCGACTTCTTCACTCTCTTCCCCCTTCCAGGCCATCCCCCCAGAGACGCTCTAGTCTACGATTGGCGTCGGGGACTTCTTTATGCCTTTCCCCCTTTCCATTAATCACACAGACAATTCAGAAAGCTACCGCCTTGAGGGCCAAGATGATCCTCATTGCCCCTTATTGACCTCGACAGATATGGTTCCCTTTCTTGCATCGCTATCTTTTGGAGCAGCCTTGGCATCTGGATCCAATGCCAGATCTTTTGGGCCATCAATTAGGGCAGCTGCACCAATCCCTCCAATCTCTCAACCTCACAGCTTGGTTGCTCCACTTCCGTCCCTAGCCAGGCTTCCAATGATTTCAAATTCTGTCCGGGATATTATTGTAGCTTCCCTTAAGTCTTCCACCAGAAGGATCTATGCTAGTAAATGGCAATGTTTTTCCTTTTGGGCAAAGGCTAGGAACATAGATCCCTTCATTGCTCCAATACACTTGGTCTTGGATTTCCTAGCCGAAATCTTTCATTCAGGATCTTCTTCCTCCACAGTAAAAGTCCAGCTAGCAGCCATTTCAAGTTTTCACATAGGCTTGTCGGACTCCAGCATCATGTCCCATAAGCTTTGCAAGGCATTCCTCAGAGGTATCTTTTTACTCAGGCCTCCAATCAAAGACCCTCCACCACAGTGGGATTTAGACTTAGTTTTAGCATCCTTGATTCTCCCTTCTTTTGAACCTGCGGCCTCCTGTTCCTTGAAGTTACTCTCCTGGAAGACACTATTCCTAGTCGCCATTACATCTGCTAGGAGAGTATCTGAACTTCATGCCCTCTGCATTCGCCCTCCTTATTTAGTGTTCCATAAAGACAGAGTTTCTCTAAGAACTAAACCCGTCTTTTTTACCCAAGGTGGCTTCTCAGACAAATTTAAATCAATCTATTGATCTTCCAGTTTTCTTTCCTAATTATTCAAACAAGGCAGAGCAAAAACTACATTGTCTGGATGTTCATCGTCAGCTCCGCTACTATCTGGACAGAACTAAACAATTCAGGAAGTCTGATCAACTCTTTTTATCTTATGCAGAAAGTAAAAAGGGTCTTCCGGTATCCAAAGTAACCCTGTCTAGGTGGCTGTCTTCTGTGATTACCTGTATTTATCAACTCAGAGGTAAAGAATTGCCTTCTAGGCCAAGAGCCCATTCAACCAGAGCGTTGGCTACATCTACAGCCTTTCAAGCTAGATTACCAATAGACACTATCTGTGCGGCAGCCACATGAGCCTCTCCTCATACCTTCGTTGCACATTACAAATTGGACATGGCCTCCAGAAACAGGGCAAATTTTGGTTCCACCGTTCTCAAGAGTCTGTTCCGATGAGCCACCCAGGATGAAGGTGCTAGGGACGCGGTCCCATCCAGCAAGAATGAAGGCGAGATTGACAACTTAACATTGAGAAGTTATGTACCTACCATAATGTTCCATGTTTGTTGTCTTCTCTTGCCTTCTTTCTTGCGTCCCGCCCACAATCCCCCTAGCCTGGACAGACCGGGAGGTTTTCCCCTTCTTCCAAGGGACCTTATCTTGCACTATTCCAAGCTCAGACAGTTGGTCCTGGGGTAGATACAGCTTCAGGTAGTGATATTTGGGGAGTTCCCCTTTCTCCTCCTCCACCTCAGAGGGGAGACTGAATTGGCTATTGTTTCTCAACTACCAAACGAGATCTGGGTAGTTACCGCCTAGCATCATGGGATATAGGGTTGCCTCGAGCCGGTAAAATTAGCTCTCGAGCTTTAGTATAGGCCGAGTCGGAGCCGAGGTTCGGCTCCGAACCCATCCAGCAAGAAAGAGGGCGAGAGAAGACAACTAACATGGAATGTTATGGTAGGTACATAACTTCTCAACCACTTTATTGGATAATTGAATGCATTAACAAAAAATCCTGCAGGAACCTTTTCTGATAACTATGTGTCTGACTTAAGGTAAATGTTTTATTTGCATCTTTTTAAATGGAAAATATTTACAGCAACAATTATGTTTAAAACAACAATCTTTACATTATTTAATTTCACTGTTGCTTCAATGTTGGGTACCATTCTGCTGAGAACTGTCACATTATGTCATACCCATTTATGGGACCAACAGCTGTAGGCAGGCCATCTGCATTGTGGTGGGTCAAGCCCAGTCTGTATTTTATCATTAATTTAAATGGATAAAAGGAAAGTGTCCACCTATATAACTTTGTGTTCCCTTCTTGTTTGCCTGTTCAGCCATTGCAGAGGTGCAGGGTATGCAACCAGTGTAAATTCTAACCAAAGAAGTTAATACTTCAACAAAAAAATGTGCCCATATGATTACCAGGCATTCCTTCTCTATAGTAAAATACTTAATTTCTATTTTACTCAACTCACAAGTCAAAAAACATGTACAATATTCTTCCCCAGCGATGGTCTGTGTTTGCACTGCTCCTAGGTCCACTTGTGATGCATCAGTATAGACTATAAATAGCCTGTTGAAATCCAGAAGGGCTAAGACAAGCTCTTATCATAATATATTCTTTGTTTAAATGCATTATCTTTGTCTAGTGTCCACTGTATTTTAAGAGCCATCTTCCTTTTCATCATCCTCAAAATGACTTGCTGTTGGTGCAAAATGGGATACATACAGCTAGTACCTAGCTAACCCTAAAATTGTCCTCGCTTCCTTATTAGTGTCAAAAACATACAAATTTCTCAAGGACTCAGGCTTTTCTTTCTGAGGCCTATTTTGCCACCAATGACGTAACCTAAGTATTTTAGTACTGTCATGTCTAACTTGCTATTGTAGACATCTAATGCTAACTTTTACTTGTCTCAAAGTATAATAAAGCCTACACATTATCTAGATGGGAGCCCCAATCTTCTGAGTATATTATGACATTATCTAGGTAAATAGCATAATATTTGACATGGAGTTTTATTAACTCTTTCCACTAATCTTTGAAAGGTCATGGGGCACTATTTAACTCCTAAGGAACTTTAGAATACTGGAATACACCCTCTGGTGTTGAAAAGACCGTATTTTCTTTGGCTTTAGACATTACTGGGTTCTGTCTGTATCTTTTTGTTGGGTCTGGTGTAGTTAAGGATTTTGCATGTCCCAAACTTTGTAATCAGCAAACCTAGATATCAGGTAGCTGTCAACTTTTGAAATGCTGATTGGCTTCCTAAAAATCATTACAGAACCTAATTGTTCCATCTTTTACATTTTCTGTCAAGCTCATCTTAAGCATTTTCAAATTGTTCTTACAGAGCTTTTCTTTGCGACTCCAGTGTTCATTAAGGTTCTTTTTGCTACAAAATTAAATTTGTATCATCTAATTTTAAGAAGCCAACTTAGTCGAATTCTGTGCTTCATTTCACTAGTTGTCATCCGTTGTTCCAAAAGAAAGCTCTGATTAAAGGACAGATTGTTAGAGCAGCAAGGATGGTATCAGAACCTGTAGACTTTATAGATGATTGCAAAAAACGTAAGGAGATGTTTTTGAGGAGGGAGTACCCTGATGGGTTTTTTAGTAATATTAATGAAGTTATAAAGAAAACAGAGTCAAGGTTCTATATTATATTGTTGGATACAAACCCACATGACAAGCAGATCGACTGTATTGATAAATTGGACTACAAAATGCTATCAGCATTTATTATGACCTTTAGTGTGGATTATGTGGGCATTAAAAAATATATATTGAGAGAAACTGGGATATTTTTAATTATTTTGAAATGGTTAATAGAAAACTTATTATATCACCAAAAGTTGTGGCAGGGAAAAGTGTTTGAAAAATGTGGTGGCATGTGCGGGTCTTGTTATACATCCAGAGGGTGGTACCAGATGAGGCACTTTTAAATGTGAAAGTTGTAACTCTTCTAAATACATCCTGGAAGCAAGTAGGAGATGTGTTGATTCAACCTTATTCTCATTGTAATTGTGAGACAAGTAGGCTTATATATGTGGCACTCTGCCATGACTGTAAAGGTTTCTATATTGGTAAGACATCAAGACCTTTTAGGGAAAAGGCGTATAAACATATTTATAATATAGGGAAAGAGAACCCCAACAACTCTTTAGCAACACACTTGATAGCCTTTTCCAATCATAAGTTTTTATTTTTTGGTGTAGGAAAACTTGCTATTAATCCTAGTGGTGGTGCTGGTGATTTATATTTTGAAGTCCGTAAAGTAATTTGGCAAATTAAAACTGATGCAGAGTTAGCCCTTGGATTTAACAGGGTTATTTCTATTAACTGTGTTTTGAAAATGAAATCTTTGGGATTATTGTAAGGAGCATTGATATTATTTTTTTATTTTTATTACTATGTATATGCTTCAATTTTAATTTTATTTTTCATGTGTTTTTAAAGATGATGCAATTTGATTGGATTATTGTCGTGTGATGTGGTGAATGGTATTTAAGCTACTGGTTGTATGCATGCCTTATTCCGATGAAGTTTTGCGTTGTGAGACAAAATGCATGGCAAAATAAAGGATTGTATCCATTGCTGTGGCTTCCTGTTTTGGGTGTTTGGGACTGTATAGTTTGCTGCTAAGCCTATTTTCATTTTGGTGGTTAGTTACGTACAGGAGCTATCATGACATCTGCAGCAGGGGGCACACAGCACGATGATGGAGTTGAGCAGTTCTAGCAATTTGATGTTATTATTACAATAACTTTCTCAGCAGTTTACATAACATAATTTGGGTTGGTCTGACAGTTGTACATCTGAACTTGATTACTTAAATAAGGTTACCCTCAATGACAACAGGACTTTCTGTGACCAGGATAATTTGTTTATTACTCCTGAAGAATGGAATGCTTCTGTTTAAGCAGGAACATTGAACAATGCAAACCTGGGTGTGAACGAGCAGCAGTTAAATGCTCATTTTGGACAAGGTAATATGTTCAATATTTCCAAATGGTTCAGTAAGAGGTTTTCTTTAACTGAGGCCGTTGTTGCTCAGTGTTAATTTGGACACACAGCTTAAACAACTTGAGAGAATAGTGACCAGATATAGGAAACTGCAAGCAGTGAATTGTTATTTGCAGGAGAACATCAGATTGAGCCAGGCCCGAAGGGTTTGCATTATTGTAAGTATCCTGTGGGCCTTGTATATGGCTCATATTTACACACAGAGGAGTTATCACCTTTTGACAGACTTGGATGTGAGTTTATGGACGTATTGGTTAAGGACACGATGATGATGGAGTGTTTAATGTTTGAGATTAAAAAGTTGGATGATTCTATCACACATGACTTGTATGAGCAAATTAAGACTAGGTACAACAGCATTTTCTGTACAGTGGATTCTGTGGTTAATGATAAGAAAAACAAAAAAGCATCAAAACTTGAGTAATAATAATAATGACTATCTAAAAGGGAAGGCATATCTAGATCCCCCCCACCCCCCAGGACTCATTTGTGAGGTTTCGGCAGCAGAGAGTCCACACAGTTTGAGAGCAAGTTACCCAACACTGTTATAGAGGACGGTTCTGGATATTTTAGTCACAGTGAACCTTTAGAACAGCAGCCACCCCTGAGGAGATCCAAGAGGATCCAGACATGGCAAAAAACAAGAATGGGACAGGGTCCACAAGCAATGGAGCACATAGAGAGTTCATCATCAGAGGAGTGAAGGCACTTTCAACAGACTGGACTATCAGAACAATCAGACTTGATTATCTTTAATAGTGACTGTGATCATTGTGTGGATTTTATAGTAATGTGACTGCTATACAGCCATTTGTAGATGTGTTCTCTAAAGGCTTTACGTTTGTTCCTACTTCAAGGACTAAGCTTATAGATTTTCTCATAGATGTCAAACTGTCTGTTAGAAAATTGAATATTTGTTTACATTTTCCTAATGGTAGGTCTTCACAATTAGAAAATGGAACTCACCTCAGAAAAACTGTTGCATTTAACTCCCATTTAATCCAGTTCTATAGTTATTTGAACATGTTTGCTATTAGGTTCATAGGTAGGTACTAGGCTATCGGCCCTGGGGCCTATACAAGCCCAGCCAAAAAGGTACCCTGGCTTTTGCCACCCAAGAAAATTATTTTCCTGTGCCACCGTCGACCAGAGCCACAGAGGTGATCCCCGGGGTGAATTTCCTATTTCCAATCCAATCATCAAGATTTTTCTTGAAGAGTGATAATGAGGAGCTTTGTTTGATATAGATAGGTAGTTTATTCCAGAGTATTGGAAGTCTCTGGGACAGGAATCTATCCCTTCGGTATGTTCTGTTTATTGTGGTGACAAGGTTTAGGTCCCTAGAGCGTGTAGCTCGGAGGGGATTGGGATTTCTTTAAGTGGAGCATGTCCAACAGCTCTGGGTTTGACATAGCTTTGTATGTTAGGCAGAGATCACCTCTGAGTAGGCGATATGCGACAGAGTAAAGCTAGAGTTTTTTGAGACGGTCTGTGCAAGGCATCTGTTTGAGGCCGGTAATCCTCTTTCTGAGGTATTTCTGCAGCCTTTCCAGTAGTAGATGTCTTGTGAGGTACATACCAAAAGGGGAGTTGTACTCTATAATGGTTCTAATGATTGATGAGTAGAGGGGGAACAATGACCTCTTTTTTTCTGGATGAGAAACCTTTTGTGATGAGGTGTGCCACGTAGAAGGATTTCTTGACTACTGTGGCGATGTGATTATCAAAGGAGAGACTGCTGTCCACCTGTGTCCCAAAGTCTCTTATCACACTTTCGGTGTTAAGTATACGACCGCCTATGTTGTAGTTTATGGGTACAGAGCTTTTACCAAAGGGGATGACAGTGCACTTTTTGGCATTGAGCTTGAGGCCATGGCTTTGACACCAGGCATCTGTCTCAGTGAGGCCCTTTTGTAGGATGTCCACATCATTAGGAGTTTCGATTATGGCTCCTAGTTTGCAGTCATCTGCGAACTTTGTTAGCCAAAGACCTTCTGTGTTAGCCTGTACTTCAGACATAAGGGAGCTTTTGAGGAATAAATCAAACTCCGGTTGGTTTAATTTGGATTTGGAACAATGGAATTTACTTGCACAAATTTGTACTGATAGATCCATCAGGTTAATTAAACCTGATAGGGTGGGGGGCTTGTAGTGATGAGTTCCACTGACTATATTAATAAAATGTCAGTGATTTTGTTTGATGAGACCTATGAGGAGGTTTCTAAAAATGAAATGTATGTGGTATGTAGAAGAATTGATTGTTTACTGTATGATATGTTAATGCAAGGGCAAATTTCTCAAGCATCCCAAGTGGTCTGTAAGGACTTGCTTGATATCCAATTGCGACCAATTGTGGATGACGAGGCATCTAAGACATTTCCCTTTGCTAAGTATATTGATTCAAAATTAGGAGTATTAAGTAAGTTGGAATATCTAGTTAAAGATTTGTGGTATTTTTTTGACTGGATTAAAGCTGTTCCTCTATTGGGACATTACCTTTGAAGCAATTGACACTAAGGTCTCAGTTATACTGCACAAGTTGGGCAGCCATTACTGAATGCAATCTTTGGTATTATTCAACATTTCTGTGGTATTACAAAATGGTTTGGCTTGGCTTGAAATGACCTCCGGGTCGATAGCCTACTAATCTCCTATGATCCTATGAAATGGTATCTGAAATTCCTCATTGAGAATAGTGATTTATTTTTATTTAACATTTGTTTACTGGGAAATAGTGATATTTCAGGCGTGGAGATTAATGTTATTTGACTTTGTTGGATATGGTTTTGACCTATAATTTTATATATTTTGGCTCCTATTATAGACAAAGAGGAGGGCATTGCCATGGTAGCTGCCTGTTTCTTTGCCCATATCATGATGGCTACTTGGGAAAAGAAGTTTGTAATGTCTTTCCATTTCACTGCTGCAGTATTCAGTACATTAGGTATACCCTGCCAAGAGCAGCTTGAAGTCCAGCCAGTATACCAAAGTCATAGGTTGCTTCAAGGTGCACCGTATGTCACAGGTATGCTCCTCGCATAGTGTAGGGCATAAAAGTGACATCTGGATGTACTATCGTCAGAACTTCTTTGCAGCCAGTCTGAACACCGTCGCTTGATTGGTCTGAATGTCCATTCCATTGCTTGTTCACTAAGTCGTTGCAGATAAGTGTCCCATTGGGGTTCTATTTTATACTAATCTTTCTTTTATTGTTCCTTGTGAGGTTTCATGTCATCCAAGAAGTATTAATGCCAGTGTGGGAGATGGATTCCTCATGAAGACCACCACAAACAGTGTCTGTTTTGGCTTGTTACCTGGCAAGACCATACATCCTGTTCAATCTTTCAGGCCATTGTACCTAAAACCCTTCATAGTAGACACTCTTCTTTGGTGCTTTATCTTGAAAACTAGCGTCTTAAGCTTCTTGCAAAAGAAATGATGGAGGGAACGTCCCACTCCAAGGGACAGCCATCAGTGAAGGAAAAGGCGGAGAAGCCTAGACCAGAATCTTCTGCTGTTCAGCCTTCACCAGACATCTCTCCCGAGGAGAGTGAATGCCTGGAGGTTTGCCAGGCTTTATCACTGGATTCCTCTGCAGCGACCGGGTTGGAGGCCGATGGGGATCCATGTTTAAGCAAGTCCAAGGAAGTATTGCAGACGTTCATTTTGGACATTCAGGACGAACCATGGCTGATTATCTCTGAGGGGCCTAGGGGTGTTCCTCAATTATTAGTCAGAAAAGAAGTCCCTACTACCATTATTGAATGCCATCCTGGATCAGAGCCTTCCAAATTTT
This sequence comes from Protopterus annectens, assembly GCF_019279795.1. Taxonomy (NCBI): domain Eukaryota; kingdom Metazoa; phylum Chordata; order Ceratodontiformes; family Protopteridae; genus Protopterus; species Protopterus annectens. Next base: position 1,374,523,330 of record NC_056728.1, on the reverse strand, counting down.
ATAAGGTGGACGTTTCATTGAAGAAAAAGCAAAAGACTAAACATATTACTCCTGCTCCTAAGGATCCACAGAGTGAATAGCAGTCCTTTACTCAGTTTCTGTTCCCCCCCCTTGGTCCTCTACTCCCTGAAATGACCCAGGGAGCAGGATTCCTCTGAAAAATAGCTGGATCTGGATGAGGAATCCCTTGCTTACTCTTCTCTGCTTCCTTGTCCTTTCTACTGTGGATCAGAGGAAGAAGAATTTACCATTCCTGATACTCCATTTGAAATTATTTCTTTTGGGGATATGATCTCCAGAATGATGGAGTTTTTAATGGGATTGTGCTCTTCTTTCTGAGGTGTATAAATAATATTATGAGTTGCTGCAGATGGATCCTCCTAAAACTTCTGCTTTTCCTCCTGTTTTGGCTGTCTTGTTGGATGCATTTTCCAGTGCTTCTTTGACTCCAGACTCTCAGGCCCCTGTTCCCAAGAAACCTGATAGATCCTATAAGGTGCCTGTGTACTGTAAATTTTTGTACAAGTGTCCTCCTACTGACTCCTTGGTAGTGTCTGTAGCTTATGACAAGCCCTCTAAATTGATTCCTTCTCCCAAGTTACTGCGCTCTTATAAAGATAGCAGGACAATGGAAAGGCTTGGCAGGAAGGTTTATACCTTTGCTGCTTTGGCTTTTACGGCTGTTAATGATCAGACCCATATGTCCAGGTAATTTGTTGGCTCTCCTACCCAGACCTATCATGTTATTTCTGACCTTCCAGACTCGGAGGGTAAAACTTTTGCCCTTTCCCTGTTAGGGACTTTCTTCCAGGTGATCTCATCCCCACATATGGATCCAGGTCCGATCCATTGGATCTGACTCTGTCATTACTAAGCTCGTGGCAACCAAAACGCTATTGGATACCTCCCCTTACCCACAATGTGTCACTCCCTGTTACCTCAGATCTTGTTTATCACTTTGCGAAGCTGTTGTCCGATGAGTTAGCTCTTGGGTTATCAGGTTGTATTATTAAATGTTTTCATCTGTAGACTAATTTCTGTATCTTATTAGTGTCTTTAGCCTCTTTCTATCTCTCCCTTGCCTTTAAGAACCCTTCTTTATCAGTAACCATTTTTTATTAGGTTACTTTCGATTTTCTCTTGCTCTCATACACTTTCCCGCTGGTTACCATCACTTTTTATAGGTTACTTCTCTCTCCTTTTACCTTTAAGGTATTTCCTTAAACAGAGGAGTGGCGGCTAGCAGTCCAGTAATCCTTCACCTGAGGAGTCTGTGTACCTAGCGGCCTTTGGTTTCCCTCCCACCTACCTCCTGGGTGCCTCCACCCACCAATGAGCTCATAGGTTTGATCTCTTGGGCGTGGGAGACCCCAGATTCCATTGAGCCTATTCCCGGGAGACCAAATAAAATAATCACCGCTCCATCTGACAAGGCCTTCTAGACAAAGGGAGATGCAGTACATACCTTGGTCGTGACTGCGACGACCAAGAAGGAACTTTCCAAGGAGAGTTAAACTATCCATCCTCCTAATAAGTATTCTAGGATGATGGATAGATGTGGGAAGTGAGTGATGTTATGTTGTCCTATCTCGCTTTCATTCTTACTGGATGGGTTTGGAGCCTATCCTCGGCACTGACTCGACCGAATACACTAGCTCGAACTCTCTAACTTGGCTCGTGGCAGAGTAGATATCCCATCATGCAGTGGTGCAATCTCCAGATCTCGTTTGCTGCTTTACGAGTTCAGATGTTCTCTTCTTGGCCGTGGCTAAGTTTTTTGTCTTTTTGCTAATTTTTATATGTTAAGGTCATAGAATTGTTTAGTTTAGTTAGTTTTGTGAGTGCTGTGCTTTTCGTACCCTTAGTAGCTAATTTATCGCTGTTGCTGTGCTTCTTGTTGGCCGTCGTTTTTTTGCTAGGCCTCTATTGTGTATCCCGTCGTCTTCAGCTGTAGTGGTGTGCTTAAATTGTTTCTTCGATAGTTGCATGTGTTAAGTTTATAGTTAGTTAGCTTATTAGCTCATTTACGTTAGAGAGATGACTGCCGTTTGAGTTAGAGGGCTAGTAGTAATGTGTTTCTGTATGTGTCCTTTTCTGATAGCTACTAGGTCCATTTAAATTAGAGGACCTAGTGCCCGTTTAATTAAATAGCAAGTTATTTCCCTTTCCCTTTCGCTTCACTAGATGTGCTGTGTGTGTTAATAATAGTGTGTCAATAATTTTTTTTTTCTAGACGTGTTTTTTTCTGTGTGGCTTTACTTAGTTATATAGTTGTTTTTAGGATTTCTTCATCCCTAACATGTCTAAGGAAACTAGGGAGAAGGAACATAAGCCTTCAGGCTTTAAGAAATGCCAAAAGTGCTCCCAAAAAATCCCCATTACTGATGGACATAGCGTTTGCGTTTACTGTTTAGGAGCAATCCATCTTCAGGAAACTTGCACAATCTGCACTCTTTTTGTGCCTGTGTTCTACAGGAGAGGAAAATAAACTGATTGCCAAAGGACTCTTAAAACCGACCTTTGAAGAAACTGTACAGGTTTTGGGACTATCTAAGACTATTACATCCACTGTTGTCCCTCCTCCAAGCCAAGCTGGATCTTCGGAGTCAGAGTGCCTAGTACCACTTACTGTAGACCCATCAGTTCCAGGACCCCTTCAGGGGGATTCCGGAACCGATCTCTGCTCTGACACACTCTGTGCCATCCAGGGTGTCAAGGAGCTGAAGCTCTCCTGTCGGCCCCGAGGGAAACGCTCGGACCTGAGCTTCGGTTCTGAGTCTACCCCTCGGTGCCTTGGCTCGATTGAGTTTGGCTCATATATCAGCTTTGGAGATGGTCTCCCTGGAGCCGGGGGTTTCCTCTGTTTCCTCAGAACCAGGGGTGTCCTCGGAGCCCGTGAGTTTGGCTTTCAAGCTGATGAGGAGTGTGCTATCCCCTCCTACAGCTCTTCACAAGGTTACTGTATTCATCCACCCAAAGCACTGGCTACTGTATCGGCACCACCCCCTCCACCGGACAACAGAGATTCATAGCCTTAGGAACCTCCATTGAGTGAACCCCACTCTTCCGAGGCCTCCCCAGAATACCCTTCTGAGGAGCCCCCTCGGAAGAGGACATGCAAGAGTAAGTATATAGGCTCCCCTGAGGAGTCTGTCACGTCAGACACTGACCTCAGGAAGTCAGAAGGGTCCCCATGGTCGTCCTCTGAAGATATTTCCTTTGCAGATATTCTTGAGATCCTAAAACAGAGAGGCAGCTGGAACACCATCACCCCTTCTAATGAGGAGTCTGTGTACCTGAAGGCCTTTGGATCTCAGCCTTCAGCCTCCTGGGTGTCTCCGCCTTTTGATGAGCTAATGGAGTTAGTCAGTCGAAAGGCATGGGAGTTACCTGACACTATGGAACCAGTCCCTCGGAGGCCAAACAAGTTTTTGTCAGCCCCCACTGGAAAATAATTTCTTACCAAAGGTGTGCCTGTAGATGTTATGGTGGTGGCAGCAACCACCAAGAAGGAACTTTCTGAGACATCCTCATCTGTTCATCCTCCAAACAAAGAATGTTATGTAGTCCAGTCTCGCCTACATTCTTACCCGTGGGTTCGGAGCCGACCCTCGGCTCTGACTCTGCCATACTCTAGCTCGAAGTCTTCAATTGGCTCGTGGCTAAGAGGTATCCCATGCTGCAATGCACCTATCCCCAGATCTCATTTGCCACTCGGATGTGGTCTCGATCTTGGCCGTGGCTAAGTACAATTTTTCGATTTATTTTTCAGTATTGCAGCTCCAAAAGCTATTTTCATAGCTAGTGTGTGTGTTTTGCTTCTGCTGGTTGTGTGACCGGTTCTGTTGATCTTTTCTTGGTATCCCGTTTCCTTTTTTGGTGTTTACGGGCTAGGCCCGTTTCAGTTAGAGGACCTAGTCCTCCCCTGTATTTGTGTAGTATACCTGTTAGCGGGTTTTTTGTTGTGTAACTGTTTTTGGTGCCCTTATTCCCTGGGCTAGGCCCGTTTAACCTAGAGGACCTAGTCCTCCCTGTGGTTATCCTGTGGTCTGTAGTCCATTTTAGTTAGAGGCTCTAGTTTCCCACGCTCTATCTTGGTTATTTTTGGTTACTTGGTGAGGGTGTCCCTACTGTTTTTCCCTGTGTGTGTGTGTGTGTGTGTGTGTGTTCTTGCTATTAGCATGTCCAAGGATTCCAAAGAACACAGGCCTTCGGGCTTTAAAAAGTGTGTCAAATGTAATAATAAGATGTCTTTGACGGATGGGCACTCAGTGTGCATGTATTGCTTGGGGGCTATTCATCTACAAGAATCCTACTTGATCTGCCACGCTTTCAGTGCCTGTGTGCTGCAAGAGAGGAAGAACAAGCTGATTTTAAAAGGACTGCTGAAACATTCCTTTGTAGAAGACTTGGAGGGGTCCTCTAGTTCCAGATCTTCTCCTTCCAAACCGGACAAAAAAAAGACAAAAAAAATCCTCAAAGAAACACTCTCCGGCTCCGTCAGTTTCCTCGGAGCCACCAGAGAAAATCACTAGAACTACAGTTGCTTCTTTGGCTCCACTGGCTTCAGGGCTGACAGAAGGCAGTGCATCTATAATGTCGACATCGGCTCCCAGACTATTGGAGCCGGTGAGAGATTTCAGTTTGGAGCCGGTCTCCAGATTTTCGACCGGTTTCTCCGACTCACAGGTCTCCCTCTGCAGGGAGATCCAGATCCCCGACCGTGTCCCCTAGGTCCTCTAGAACCTTTTCCGATGATGATGTCGATAGAGTGGTGAGGAAACTGCTCCAGTCATTGGTGCTGGCTGAATTGCTTTCGGCTCCGGGGCCCATCCTCCCTTCGTCTTTGGCTGTTCCTCCTCCGAACCTTTCTTCGGAGCCAGAGCTGTCCTTTCCATCAGATGCCGTGAGATCGGTTCCAGTAGCCCCTTTTGGCATCTCGGCTCCGACCCCGTCTGCGCCTTCCACGGGGTCCAGGAGTCACAGTTCACTGGTCGGAACCGAGAGGAAAGTCTCGGGTCGATCTTCTTCGGCTCTGAGCCTCCCTCTCGGTGCTTCAACTCTGGTGAGCATGGACCCGACATCGGCTTCGGACCTCATCTCCTCGGCGCCTAGGGCTACTACCATATCTTCCACGGTTAGTCGACCTGAGCCGAGGGATCAGCTTTCGAGGTCATGAGGAGTGTGCTGGCCAGGTCATCAGCTGCATCTTATGGCACCGGCACTCTTCCCCCTCCAGCACCGATATCAGTCTCAGATCACCCTCTATTCAGGGACAGCAGAGACCCAAGGCCTCAGGATACCTCCATGAGTGATCCCCAGATTTCTGTGGCCTCTCCAGATTCTTTACCTGCAGAGCCCCCCAGAAAGTGTGTGTGCAAGAGGAAGCACATTGACTCCCAAGATGAGTCTCTCACGTCTGACACCAACCTCGAGGAGTCAGAGGGGTCCCCCAAGTCATCTTCTGACAATATCTCTTTCTCAGATATCTTGGAAATATTGAGACAGAGAGGCGACTGGCCCTCCAAAGCCCCTTCTGAGGAGTCGATGTTCCTGAAGGCCTTTGGGTCCCAACCCTCCGCCTCTTGAGTTTCTCCCCCGTTCAACAAGCTCCTAGACCTCATTTGTTGAAAGGTGTGTGAAACTCCAGACACTGTGGAACCGGTCCCTAGGAGACCCAAAAAGTTTTTGTCCGCTCCCCCTGATAGAGAATTTGTTACAAAAGGCATTCCAGTAGATGCCATGGTGGTGGCAGCAGCCACCAAGAAGGAACTTGCAGAAACTTCATCTACCGTCCATCCCCCTAACAAGGTGTCCAGGGCTATGGACAGGTATGGGAAGCTTGTGTTCTCTTCAGCGGCCTTTACACTGCGGTCGCTGAACCATTTGTCGCATTTTACACGGCTCCAGAGAGATGATCTAAAAGAGGTGGGAGATTCTCTACAGAGTAACGTTTCTGATGCTGTGGCTCAGAAGGTCAATGCTCAGATGTCTACCTTAAATTCTGTTGCCAACTCCTCCATGAGGCTGATCTCTTACACAGCCGATGGAGCGAGCAAGGCTGCGGGTTCCGGAATCTCTCTTAGGAGACTCTCCTGGATGCGCCTGTGCAACTTCATGGAGCCTTTCAAGTCTACTTTCACCAACACCCCCTTTGATGGTTCATCCTTATTTGGAACCAAGGTGAAAGGCACTCTCAGTAGGTGCAAGCAGGAAGGAAAAACCCTGTCTGCTGTGGGAGTCTGTTTTTCCATGCCTTCTAGACCTTATCCCAAGGGCCGGCAGGGTGGAAAAATGTGGTTCAGAAAGTCGCAGAGGTTTTTTCACAATCCACAGAGTGATTCCCCCTCCAGTGGCAGTGGAGGGGGTGGAAATTCAGGTAGATGCCGCCCCAGAGGCAGAGGAGGCCCGTGTAACCAGGGTGACCGCAATTCCTTTCATGGTTCTCCCTACTAGCGCTCCTGAGGGGAGGCCCGACTGTGTGTTTCTGGAGCCAGTCGGGGGTTGCATTTCTCTATACCCAGAAGCCTGGCGAGACATCACCCAAGACGAGTGGGTATTAGACATAATTTCCAGAGGTTATCATATTCCCCTTCTTTCTTATCCCCCTCCAAACAAAAGAATCCCAGATGTTCCACCCAGTCAAAGGAATTCTGCAAATTTAGAAGTACAAAAGTTGCTGTCAAAGGGAGCCATCCAGCCTGTCCCCTCAGACCAAGTAGGATCAGGGACTTACTCCAGATTCTTTTTGGTGCCAAAAAGAACAGGGGACCTGAGACCCATCTTGGATCTCAGCCGTTTGAACCTTCATGTAGAGAAGTCCAAGTTCCGTGTGGTCACCTTACAGTCAATTCTCCTGTTATTAGGGAAAGATGTTTGGATGTGCTCCATCGACCTACAGAATGCTTACTACCATATCAAAATGGACAGGGTATCCAGAAGTCACTTACGCTTCCGGCTGGGAGCCAATCATTTTCAGTTTCATGCCCTGCCCTTTGGTCTCATCACAGCCCCCAGGGTGTTCACCAAATGCATGGCAGTGGTAATGGCTCACTTGAGACGTCAGGGATTTCAAGTGTTTCCGTACCTGGATGATTGGCTCCTGTCTGCCACCATCAGGCATCTACTGCTACAGACCAGGGATGCCACTATTGCTCTGTGCCAAAGTCTGGGAATTACTTTGAATTGGGAAAAGTCTGCCTTGTTGCCCTCGCAGCGTGTTACCTTTATCGGTGCCGAATTAGCCACGGTGCTCATGACGGCTTTCCTACCAGAAGAGAGAATTCAGGTTTTACAGCAGCAGGTCTATGCTTTGCTGCCACTGAAGAAGGTCAAGGCAAAAGTGGTCCTCAAGTTGTTAGGGAACATGGCTGCCACGATTATGCTAGTTCCTCTTGCAAGATTACACATGAGGCTTCTTCAGTGGCTACTTTTTGCCCAATGGTCTCTATAGCATCTCCCGCTCTCCCATCTTATTCTCATTACAGACAGGTGCAAGCAGGATCTGCGCTGGTGGCGTCAGACCAGCAATCTCAACGCGGGTATGCCTTTCGTTCTTCCTTCTCCAGTTGCACGGTGACCACAGATGCCTTCCAGATTGGGTGGGGGGGCATTATCTTGGCAGGACAGTCCAAGGCACATGGCAAGAACACAAGATCCATTTGCATATCAGTGTCTTAGAGATGAGAGCGGTGCTATTAACGTTGCAAGCACTTCAAGGCTTTCTTCCTCATGGGACAATTGCAATCCACTCAGGCAATATGTCAGTGGTATGGTATCTGAACAAACAGGAAGGAACCAGGTCGTATCCCCTTTGCAAAGAGGCAACTTCGAGTGTGGCAGTGGGCAGTATCTTCCCGATGCTTTCTAGTGGCAAGTCCAACGTGATTGCCGACAGGCTGAGCAGAGATATTCTTATGCCTCACGAGTGGTCCCTGAGCGAACAAGTGGCAGAGCGGATTTTCCGCAGATGGGGTCAGCCTTGTTGTGATCTATTTGCCATCCCCCTCAATGCCAAATGCAGCAGCTACTTCACCCTTATCCCCCCGAAGGGGGAAGCACCCAGGGACGCTCTAGTTCATGATTAGCTCGCCGGTCTTCTCTATGCCTTCCCTCCAATCCCCCTGATAACGAAGGTTATTCAGAAAGCACAATCCTTGGGAAGCAAAATGATACTGATTGCACCACACTGGCCTCGTCAGATCTGGTTTCCTTTTCTCCACCTTTATCTAATGGATGATCCGTGGATTCTGGACCCAGAGCCAGATCTGCTGACTCATATGCCAGGGCAGTTCCACCCCTCCCTTTAGACCCTCAGGTTGACAGCATGGCTGCTCCAATTCCGCCCCTAGTCAGGCTTCATGATTTTTCCTCAGAGGTGGTTCATATTCTGTCTTCTTCCCACAAGCCTTCTACTAGGAAGTTTTATTCCAGTAAATGGAAGAGAGTCTCCATTTGGGCTCATGAAAGGCTGATTGATCCTTATACAGCTCCCATTTCATCAGTTTTAGAATTTCTTTCTCAACTGTTCAGCCAAGGATCAGCTGCGGCTACTATCAAAATGCAGTTGGCAGCCATTTCTAATTTTCATGTTGCTAATGAACCCAATCTAATGGCGTACAGACTTTGTAGGGCTTTTCTGAAAGGGACTATACTACTTCAACCTCCAATCTTTGATCCTGTAATGCCATGGGACCTTAATTTTCTGTTACAGCGGCTTACATTGCCTCCTTTTGAGCCCGCGGCAACCTGTGACATTAAACTTTTGTGTTGGAAGACAATCTTTTTGATAGCCATCACTTTGACTAGGCGGGTCTCTGAACTCCAAGCTTTATCGGTTCGGCCCCGTTACTTGGTATTGCACAAGGATAGGGTTTCACTAAGACCTAATCCTTTATGCCTAGGGTTGCTTCGGTGGTCAACCTCAACCAGTCAGTTGAGCTGCCTGTATTTTACCCTGAATTCTCCAACACGGCAGAATTTAAGTTTCATCAACTAGGTGTCCACAGACAATTGGGTTTATATTTGCATAGAACAAAAGATATTAGGAAATCTGATCAACTCTTTGTCTTGTTTTCAGACAATAGACTCGGGGCTCCAGTTTCTAGAGTAACTCTGTCCGGATGCATTACTAGTTGCATTTCCTTCATCTATACTTCGAATGACAAGGAATTACCCTTTAAAATGAAGGCTCAGTCTACATGATCGGTGTCTACCTCTACAGTTTTTCAGGCTAGGATGTCTATGGATGATATTTGTGCTGCAGCCACTTGGGCATCTCCTCACACCTTTATTAGTCACTACAAATTGGATCTGATATATAGAGGCAGATCTTCCTTTGGTTCCACAGTGCTCAGGAGTATTTTCCAGTGAGCTGCCCAAGGTTTAGGTGCTAGGGACACTGTCCCACGGGTAAGAATGTAGGCGAGATTGGACTACTTAACATCAAGAAGTTATGTACTCACCATAACGTTCGATGTATGTAGTCCATCTCGCCTCACATTCTTACTAACCCACCCACCTGCCTCCTCCTGAATGACCTAGAGGTTGAGTCTCTGTTTTCAGCACTCCTTTTTGATGTGTTGAGTTGGTTCTTCCTCTCAGCGTGTTGGCGTGTGTGTGTATGTATGTGAGCTTGCAGCAAACAAGATTTGGGGATAGGTGCGTTGCAGCATGGGATACCTCTTAGCCATGAGCCAATTGAAGACTTCGAGCTAGAGTATGGCTGAGTCAGAGCCGAGGTTCAGCTCTGAACACAAGGGTAAGAATGTGAGGCGAGATGGACTATACATACATCGAATGTTATAGCGAGTACATAACTTCTTGTTCTTGAATGATGGACAAATACGGGAAGCGTATCATTTCGTCAGCGACTTTTACACTCAGATCGCTGAACTACCTTACACACTTTTTACAAAGCTACAAAGAGATCTCTTGAAGGAGCTAGGAGATACTCTGCAAGGTTCTTTGGCTGCGGGGGTGACAGAGAAAGTCACCTCCCAGCTGTCTACCTTAAATTCCATCATCAACTCCTCCATGAGACTGATATCATATGCAGCGGATGGAGTGAGTAGAGCAGCGGGTTCAGGAGTTTCCCTGAGGCAACACTCCTGGATGCACTTGTGTAATTTTGCAAAACCTTTTAAGTCTTCTTTACCAGTGCCCCTTTTGATGGTTCCTCACTTTTTGGACATAAAGTTAAAGACGCACTCACCAGATCCGAGCAGGAAGGGAAAACTCTCTCTGCCGTTGGAGTACGTTTTTCAGTACCTTCATGACCTTACCCTAAAGGTCAGAAGAGTGGGAAAATGTGGTTCAAAAGATCTCAGGGAGTTTTCCAAGACCCATGAGGTGAATCCTTCCACAGGGGCAGAGGGGGAGGCAACAATTGTAGACGTCCTCCTAGAGGCAGAGGGAGTCTGCAAAACCAGTGTGACTGTGATTTCTTTCATGGACATCCCTACCAACGCTCCTGAAAGTAGGCCCATTTGCTCTACTCTGGAGGCAGTTGACGGACATTTATCTTTGTACCCAGAAGCCTGGCAAAATATCATAAAAGACAAGTGGGAACAAAGCATAATATCCAGATGCTATTCCATTCCTTTATGCTATCCTCTCCTACATATCAGAACAATCCGTGATGTTCCACCCAGTCTAAGGGAGTAAGCAACTATAGAAATTCAAAAGTTGTCAGACAAAAGTCATCCAAAAAGTCCTCGCAGACCAAATAGAATTCAGAACTTACTCAAGATTCTTTTTGGTGCCAAAAAGAACAGGGGACTGTAGACACATATTGGATCTCAGCAAACTGAACGAATCTGTCAAAAAGTCCAAGTTCCAAATGGTGACACTGCAGTCAATACTTCCCTTTTTAGGGAAAGATGATTGAATGTGCTGAATAGACCTCCAAGATGCATGCTACCACATAAAAATGGACAGAGCATCAAGGAGTCATTTATACTTTCAGCTGAGAGCCAGTCATCAATTCCGAGCTCTGCACTTTGGTCTCACTACAGTCCTCAGAGTGTTCACCAAATGCATGGCAGTAGTAATGGCTCTCTTGAGACGGCTTGAATTCCGAGTGTTTCCGTATCTGGACTGGCTCCTAACTGCCACCACCAAGCATCTATTAAAACAAGTCAGGGATTTGGCACTGGAAATTTGTGCTCAGCTAGGCATAACAGTCAGTTTACAAAAATCTGCCTTGTTGCCCTGTCAACATATTACCTTCATAGGCGCATATCTAGACACTGTTTTTATGATGGCTCATCTTCAACCCAACAGAATTTCTGCCCTCAGACAGCATAAACTCCACCTTCTTCCCGTGGACAATGTAAAGGCAAAGGTAGTTCTGAAACTTCTAGGAACCATGGCTTCAGCCATAACTCTAGTTCCTCTCGCCAGCAGGGCCGGTGCTAGCATTTTGGGGGCCCCCAGCAAGGTTCAAGTTGGGGGCCCTACTCAAGAGAACATGAAGCGTGACCACATTGCTATTGCACCTCCTTCCCTGTCAAGCTCATCCAGCACCATTTAACCACTACATTCAGATCATTAAGAATTTGTGCCAAGCCCAGACTGGCATTTAGTACCAAGGTTACATTATGATAAACTTCTGTACTACAGTACGGTAGCCAATCACAGGTACACACTGACTGACACTTAATACCAATGTTGCACTAAGACAACCCCCTGTACCACAGCATGGTAGCTACTCACAGGTGTGCACACACTGACTAGCATTTAGTGCCAATGTTACAATCCTGATAAACCCCTGTACCACAGCAAGGTAGTGACTCAGGTGCACATGACAAGGTAGCAACTCACAGGTGCACACACTGACTGGCATCGAGTACCAATGTGACATTATGAAATCCTGTACCACAGCAAGGTTGCCACTCACAGATGCAGACACTGACTGGATACTCAACTGCCCAGATTTTCAAAGAATGTCCAGATGTGACTCTTGTTTGGTCTGTTTTGTGGCAATCATTGATGACTGAATTCATTAAATGACAGGCATTTCAGTTTATACCCTTCAGAACATCTATGGCAACATTCAGTTTATAACAGCAATATTTAAAATTTGCCCAGATCTTTGGGGCTGGAAACCCATTATCTGTGGCTTTGTCCAGATTTTGTGCCATGAGATAAAGAGCTACAGCTGGCATTTAGTAGCAATGTTACATTATGACAAGCCTCTGTACTGCATCAAGGTATCCAGTCCCAAAGAGGTACACAGACACCTACACTGACTCCCCAAAGACACCCACATTGACTGGCATTTAGTAGCAATGTTGTTACATTACGACAAGCCTCTGTACCGCATCAAGGTAGCCAGTCCCACAGAGGTACACAAACTCCCAGACACAGACTCCCACATAGAGAGAGACAGAGACACAGACTCCCACATAGAGAGAGACAGAGACACAGACTCCCACACACACAGAGACAGAGACACAGACTCCCACACACACAGAGACCGAGACACAGACTCCCACACACACAGAGACCGAGACACAGACTCCCACACACACAGAGACAGAGACACAGACTCCCACACACACAGAGACAGAGACACAGACTCCCACACACACACAGAGACAGAGACTCCACACACACAGAGACAGAGACTCCACACACACAGAGACAGAGACTCCACACACACAGAGACAGAGACTCCACACACACAGAGACAGAGACTCCACACACACAGAGACAGAGACTCCACACACACACAGAGACAGAGACTCCACACACACACAGAGACAGAGACTCCACACACACACACACAGAGACAGAGACTCCACACAGAGACACAGACTCCCACACACAGAGACAGAGACTCCCACACACAGAGACAGAGACTCCCACACACACACAGACAGACAGACAGAGACTCCCACACACAGACAGACAGAGACTCCCACACACAGACAGACAGAGACTCCCACACACACAGACAGACAGAGACTCCCACACACACACAGACAGACAGAGACTCCCACACACACACAGACAGACAGAGACTCCCACACACACACAGACAGACAGAGACTCCCACACACACACACACACACAGGCAGAGACAGAGACTCCCACACACAGAGACTCCCACACACAGAGACTCCCACACACACAGAGACTCCCACACACACACACAGAGACTCCCACACACACACACACAGAGACTCCCACACACACACACACACAGACTCCCACACACACACACACACAGACTCCCACACACACACACACACACACACAGACTCCCACACACACACAGAGACTCCCACACACACACACAGAGCACACTCCACACACACACACACAGAGCACACTCCACACACACACACACAGAGCACACTCCACACACACACACACACACACAGAGACTCACACACACACAGAGACTCACACACACACAGAGACTCACACACACACAGAGACTCACACACACACACAGAGACTCACACACACACACACAGAGACTCCCACACACACACACACAGAGACTCACACACATACACACACACACACACACACACACTCCCACACACAGAGACAGAGACACAGACCCACACACACACAGACTGACCCCAAGACAGAGAGACAGACTCCCACACACATGATAAAAGACAGCACTACAGCAAGACTGAACATTAACACCCACACAATTACTGACATGAACAGTCACACTGCAGATGTACACAACACAGCTATGGGACACAGAAAAGATTACAGACAACATACAAGGGAAAGCCATGGGGATTACTGAGCCTGAGGCAGACTCAAACCCATGCACATGAGAGTAATGGGGATTAGTAAGTCTGACACAGGCAGACTCAAACCCAGAAAGAAAAGATGAATACCAAAGTGGCATTCATCTTCCATATGCATTTACCTCTTCAGCTTCTGACTGCTGCCACTTGTCTGTTCTTCCTTCGCTTCTGTCCTAGCCCTTGAAGAGTCTTGCTGCTCCCAACTGTGCTGCCACTTGTCTGTTCTTCCTTCGCTTCTGTCCTAGCCCTTGAAGAGTCTTGCTGCTCCCAACTGTCATACCATCCTGATGAGTCCTGCCACTACCCTGCCACTCCACATGAGTCCTTCTGCTCCTGACAAGTCCTGCCACTCCGAGTCCAGCTGATCGTAGCTGCCTTTGCCTAACATCCTGCTAGTTCCATCCTCATGGTCCTACCTGTTGGAGGTACGTAAACAAAAACAGTGAATATACAGCATACAAGCCAGACTAAGGTACTACCTGAAATTACTGCCTGACAGCATTATAAAAGATTACTGGAAAGGAAATATGAGCACATACCTAATCTACAGTTTTACTGGGATCTTACAATTTTCTTCCGGACAAAATCTTCAATGAGGCTGCCATGTGATACACTTCGGCCCACTTCATGCTCAATTGAGAGCACAGCTAAGCCTGAAAGTCTCTCCTGACTCATTGACTGAGCAGGTATGTCTTTATGAGTTTCAACTTAGAAAAGCTGCGTTCTGCAGTAGCCACTGTAACAGGTGCAGTCAAATAAATGCGCATTGAAACATAAGTATTTATATATATGTCTTGCAAGTGGTTGCGAATAAGGAAATTTAACACAGTCAGTGGTGACGATTCATTATCAATCATTCGAGAAAGGCTTTTAAGTTCGTGTCCAAGGTCAGAGTCATCAATATCACAGTGGCCACTTATTCTGTCAGTCAGTTGTTCTTTCAGAGCCTTGCAGTGTTGCAGCAGTGTGTCTTCTGCAACATCACTCAAGGCTTTAATATTTGATAAAAATCCAAAGGCCTTATCAAACTCGGAAAGCTGCTGAAACCGGTCAGTAAACGATTGGATTGTTGTGTCCAGCAGCACATTGAAGAACTCTACACGTAATTTTATCGCTGGATCCTGTACAGTCTCATTTCTCCTTCATAGTCAAAGAACCGCTTTTACTTTCCTTCGTCTCTTTTCTTGAAATGTGGTGCCAACATCCAGTTCTTCTGCTATCTTGGAGGCTTCGCCCATGGCATGTTGAAATCCTGTTTCTCTGTAATTCTTAAGCAGGTCCATAGTGGATGCCAGCACTTTGACACATGTTGAAATATCAACAGATGGACTCTGCAGAACTTTGCTTGCACGATTTACCTCTGTCAGCACATCATACCAAACCACTAAACATACAATGAACTGGTATGACATAAGTTCTGAGCACAGTCCTCTTGCTTGTTGATATGTTGCAGCATCATTTGTACTGCTTCCCCTATCTCCTGTAATGCCTCAATGACTCCCTTCAACTGAAATCTTACTGCCTTGACAGAGTCTATCCTGCATTCCCAGCGAGTCTCCGACAGTGGCTTCACAGTGACATTTGTGTGCCGTTTTAAGATCTGCCATCTGTTTGTTGATGCTGAACAGAGTACGTAAATGTTCTGCAGACATCCAAAGAATGACACTGCCTGTACTGATGAATGTGCTCCATCACTAACTATAAGATTTAAATTATGGCAGGCACATGGCACATAAAAGCCCTTGAATTCATCTGTTTTATCCGGGCCTGCAGTCCAGCTGCTTTCCCCTTCATGTTGCTGCCATTGTCATATCCTTGTCCTCGACAGTCATTAATGTCCAGTTGATGATTTTGAAGAGTCTTAAGAAGAGCTTCTGTCAGCCCTGCCCCAGTTGTGTCATTCACAGGCACAAATCCCAGAAAATGTTCCTCAACTGTGGCTACAGTCTGTGAAATGTCCACATACCGAACTACTACAGTCATTTGCTCTTGATTGCTGATATCTGGCGTGCAATCAAGAATCACAGAAAAGTACCTAGTGTCCTTCACCTTCCCTACTATGATCCTTAAGATAGCATTTGCAATCAACTGGATAACTTCATTCTGTATGTCCTTCCCAAGATAGTGATCCATTATCTCTTTATTACGAATCTGACGCAAATGTTCAGCCATAACAGGGTCAAACTGCGATAAAAGTTGCACTTGACCTAAGAAGTTGCCATTGCCATAGGTGTCCAGGGCATCAGTTGTACCACGGAATGCCATGTTCCGTTCTGCCAAGTACTGGACAACAGCAATAATGCGTTCTAACACACCACGCCAGTGAGTTATCTCCTTTTCAACCACTGCTTGCCTCTTATCATCCATAGTCTGCCTACTCTTTATTCTGTTGTCCAGTTCCTTCCACTTCATCATGCATGCCATATACTCTGGCGCTCTGTCATGGCTGTGTAAAGCTTTGGACATCTCTCTCCATGCTTTGTAACCACCTGACCTGAGAAGATGGTTAGAATGTCCAAACAATTTGCATGGAAAGCAAAACAGTGCATCCTTTGAGACCGAATATGTCAGCCAAGTGCGTTTTGCTCTCGCTCCATTAGGCAGCACATGGAAGTAGTTCTCAGATGTAAATCTTCTTTTCTGCTCATTGACTGGGAACTGTGTTAACACCACTTGCACAGGTCCATGCTGAATGGCAGCTACCCTAAACTCATCCCTAATCAAGTCTGGCCAAGTCCCTAGATCCTCCAAAGATGTACCCGACACTCCCTGCAAGTCATAGGCCACATCTGTCACTATGGAAGTATGGGCTCCTTCTGTATCAAAGTCTGGTGATCCAGGCAACACCTCAGGTGAGTCTGCATTTGCTGCCGTGCTTTCACCCATGGTAATGGCTGTAGGTCCACAGGAAGTAGCCTGTGGTGTGGCCGGAAGAAAGTTGTTACTTTCTAGTGAAAGGATGCTGGCCTCACAGTGGTCAGACTGTAATGCAAAACCATTGTGTTGTCCTGAAGGCAGACTTTTTCCTGAATCTCCCTCACTGATGAGTCACAGAAAAATTTCATAATGGAACCCTGTCTCTTTGCATCCTCATTTCTCTGCTGCTGAAGCTTTCTTTTGCTGCTCCTGACAAATATGTGCTTCATCTCTAACTGGGAATGGAAGTAAAGCAGAATTACTACATATACAGAGTCCTTTGGTCATACTGTTATTAAAAATGCTTAATGGCTTTCATTGACAGTCTATTGCACTGCAGGCAGAAAGACTGAAAAATGACTAACCAGTAGGCACAAACAAGTAATGAGAGGCCCAGGTTACAGTTTCATGTTAGATATCTATCACTAGAGGTGAATGTCAGCTTTTTCTACACAATTCTTCTCCTGTCATCCCCCTAAACATGTGAAGTGGCCACAGATGATGCAAAGATTGATATTACAAGCTTCTTAGACTAAAGTCTGAAAGAACTAATGACTAGGAGAGGCACAAGTTTGAAGGAGAACACACCAAATTGAGGCAAGACAAATGTTACGGTACAATACAGACTACACATGCCCACTCCCTCTCAATCTCTTAGCAGACTTGAACAAATCAAAATAATTTTTTGAACAAAGGAGTGAAATCATGGATTTGCTAGACAACCTCATGTGTGAAGGATGAAGTGGCACACAGACTGGGAGACTGACATTCCCACAACCCCTCTTAGCACAGGATCAGTGTACAAAAGCATAAATCTAAGGAATGTACCATGCATTACGTGGAGGGTATGAAACAAGAAGTCCATTTCTGTTAGTAGCCTCAGCTGTCCACATTGTGCTATGCAATCACTGAGAGAGAACAGGCTAAAAAACAAACATCTGGACACAATTTTCACAGGCCCGTCAACCTCCTAAAATTGTCAACTTAATTCAGACAGCCAAAAACTTGGATAGCAGAGCAGTGTTTGCAGTAGTATGCATTAGAGACATCAGTACATTCTGTGGAATTCTTACCCCCCCCCCCCCATCTCGGCACAATTTTGGACAAAGTGAAAAAAATTACCAATGTGCTTACAGTCTGACACTCCCCATTACAAAAAAATCCAAACAATGGACACTGCCACATTCTCACAGGCCCTACCCACACTCCCAAACTTTCAATAGCTATGGACCATAAAATAAGTCATTGCAACAAAGCATATGAAGAACAGTTAGACAGCACTATAAACAGATAGCAGAACAGTGTTTGCATTAGCAGGCATTAAGATATCAGTACATTCTGCGAATTCTTAACCCCCAAGTCTAGGCAGAATTCTGGATGAAGTGAAAACAAAAGTCATAGCATAAACAATGTGCTTACAGTCTGTGACCCCTATTAAAAATACTCCAAGCAAACAATGGACACTGCAACATTCTCACAGGCCCTAACCACACTCCAAACCTTTCAACACAATAAGTACGGACAATGATAAAAGGTAAGCCATTGCATCAGTACATTGTTGGTAAACAATAGTAGCATAACAGGGTGTGCATTTGTATACATTCGAACATCCACACCTTTTACAACATTCACACAGCTATTAACTACCCTCCTGACATTAGGCATGGTAAACAATGCACAAGTTCTCTCAACCTCCAAAGAGCATAATTCAGACAGTCAATAATAACTGCAGAACAAGGCGTAACATCAGGGATAGTTAAACAGTACTATAAACCTAGACAGCTGAACAGTGTTTACATTAGCATGTATTAAGATATCAGCCTCCATCATCCTCCAAATTACATAATCCAAACAGCCAAAAATAACTCAGAAGAAGCTGTAACACTAGGGATATTTAAGCCGTACTAATTCCCTCGACAGAACAGTATTTGCATTAGCATGCAACATAGGCGTAGCATTAACAATGTGCTTTAGTGTGTGTGGCCCCACATTAAAAAACTTCAGGCAAACATTGAACACTGCAACATTCTCACAGCCACTAACTACTCTCCCAACATTGGGCTTTTTAAACAATGTACAGGTACCAGCATACTCTAAATTACATAATCCAAACAGCTAAAAATAACTCGGAACAAGCTGTAACACTAGGGCTATTTAAGCAGTACTATAACCCTTAACAGAACAGTATTTGCATTAGCATGCATTAAGATACTAGTACATTCTGCAGAACCCCCCCCCCCCCCACCGGCGATGCGCAATAATCCTGGATAAAGTGAAAACAAAAAGCATAGGCATAGCATTAACAATGTCCTATTACATGACCCCATTAAAAGGCTCCAGTCAAACACTGAACACTACAACATTCTCACAGGTCCTAACCACACTCCCAAACTTTCAACACATTAAGTACGGACAACGAAAACATTGCAGTCATTGCATCAGTGATTAGAACATTGAAGTTATATGCAATAGTAGTTCACAAGGCTTGCATTAGTATACATTCAAAACATCTATGCCTTCAACAGCAACATTCTCACAGCTGCAAACCACCCTCCCAACATTATGCATTTTAAGCAACATACATGCCCCATCAACCTCCTAACCTCTCAGCACAATTCAAACAGCCAAAAAACTACAGAACAAGGTGCAACAGCAGGGATAGTGTAAAACAGTACTATAAACCTAGATAGCAGAACAGCGTTTAACAAATGTGTAAAAAACTGAAAACTTACTACAAAACTGAAAACTTACTACAAATTCAGTTGACAAATCTACCAACAGTTTCAAAAAGTAGCAGTTGAAGCCAGTTCGTATCCCGAATACAAAAGATCCATTACTGAGCAGTCAGTCAACCATCTGGAAAATATACATTATACCCTTGCACAAAGGTGGAAGCTTGAGCGAACTTAAATTATAGGCCAAGAGCAATTCTTCCCCGCTACCTAAACTCCTAGAGGAATGCATTCATTCTCAACCAATATTTTACTTGCCACTTACCCCATACACCCAATACTATTGACTTAGACAGCAGCATCTCACAAGACTGCCCACCTATCCCTGCTCTAGCCCACAAGACTGCCCACCTACCCTGCTCTAGCCAACTACAATATCCTTCTCTGTCCCATTATTTATCTCCCCTCCTTTTCATCACCCCTATCCCATTCTCTCTACCGTTTACATATACAGCATAGATACTGCCAAAACAAAATCCTCTTGCTCCAAATAAGTTATACACTTTCCTAACGAATCGGCAATTAAAATTAAATGTATATTACACTTCACATTCCCTTATGTTGTCCCTCATATAAACAGAAGCCAAATTATTTTACATATTTCTAGCACATATACTAAAAAGCATTTCTTCCTGGGCATCCACTGAAAATGGATTCTATCCTACACTGTCCAGAAAACAAATGTAAAGTGAGTATAGTAAAATGAGTAAAGTAAAACTGCTATAACCACAGCCTCTCACCACCCATCCTTTTACCACCAGCACACAGACATAACACAACCTGACCCCCACCCTCTCAGGACAAAAACTCTACACAGTACCAAAATAAAACTAATACAACCACAGCCCCAAAATAAAACTAGTACCACTACAGTCCTCACCCCCCCCAAACCTCCGAGCACAAAAACTGTACACAAAACTAAAATAAAACTAATGCAACCGCAGCCCACACTCCCCAAACCTCTTAGTACGAAATATGCACAAACACAAGAAATATGAACAAAAAAAATAAAAATCACCCACCCCCACAAAAATAAAGTTATAACTAAACCCCAAAACTTACCTTTTTTGCTTTCAACAGAAGGCTGCTTCCAATACTCTGCTCCCCCTTCACGACTGAAGGCTCACCTGCTCTGTTCACCTTCCTCAGACCACTCAGTCCCTTTGAAGTTGCCCTTAAAAGGACAGTTTTGTCAGACCTTTTCAAAAGTTGTCCTTAAAAGGACAGTTTGTCAGACCTTTTCAGAAGTTGCCCTTAAAAGGACAGTTTAAAAAGAGTATAATCCACAAACCACGACCGCTGCAAAGGCTTGATCCACCGCTGATCCGTTCCTGCTGTCCGTCCTCACGCTGGTCCAAACACGCTCGATCACTCTGCTGCTGATAAGAAACACTCCTCTGTTGAAAAACAAGAGAAGTGATCCTTATTAGCTGCAGGTGCCTTTTTAAAGGCAGTTTGTGCAGGAAGTGATTTGCAAGGACCAATCAGGTCCTTGCTTCATCACTTCCTACTTAAAAAAAAAAAAAGCAAGGACTTAGTTCGCAGGCTGCTGCAGCCAATCAGATCCCTTGTTTCAGCGGCGGACCTGATTGAGTGCAGCTTGCCAGCCAATCAAAAAAAAAAAACCACAAAGGGACTTAGTTCGCAGGCTGCTGCAACCAATCAGATCCCCTGTTTCAGCGAGCGGACCTGATTGAGTGCAGCTTGCCAGCCAATCAAAAAAAAAAAAAAAAAAAACGGGAAAACGGAAATGCAGTTTCGCGACGACGGAGCAGCTAGATGTCCATGAGGAGCCGAGCCGAAGCAAAGTACACGCCGGTTGGACAAAGTAACCCGCGGATGAGGATGATGGAGCAGCTAGACATCCACGAGGAGCCGAGCCGAAGTAGCGTAAATGCCGGTCGGACCATCGGGGCCCTTATTTGCGGGTAAGTAATCGGGGCTCAGCGGCCCAGTTCGCGGTGCCTAACGCCGGCTATGCTCGCCAGGATGCATATGAGAATCCTTCAATGGCTCCTGTTTTCTCAGTGGTCACTACAAGAACTTCCTATGTCCCATCTGATCAGAATAACAGAGTCATGCAAGAGAGATCTATGGTGGTGGACTCAGTCAAATCATGTGACCCTTTATTCCATAAAAACCTGTTGCTACAGTGACCATAGATGCTTCCCAGATAGGGTGATGGGGCATTATCTGGGAAGTATAGTCCAAGGCATATGGCAAGACCATGAGGCCCATTTGCACATCAGTGTTCTAGCGATGAGAGTAGTGCTTCTGGCGTTGCAGGCACTCCACGAATCTCTTCCACTAGGGACAATTGCAATCCAGTCAGACATAATGTTGGTGGTATGGTACATAAACAAGGAGGGAACCAGATCATACTCGCTTTGTCGAGAGGCTCAGAGTTTGGCAATGGACAAATCTGTTCCCAAAGCTTTCTAGTAGGAAAGCACATCCCAGGGAAATCCAACGTGATAGAGGACAAGCTCAGCAGAACAGTATTAATGCCTCACGAGTGGTCTCTAAACCAGAGCATAACGGAAGAGATTTCTGGAAATGGGGTCAGCCTTGCTGCAAGTTTTTTGCCATTCCTATGAATACCAAATGCAGCAGCTACTTTGCCCTAATCCCCCCTCTGGGGGAAACAGCGAGAGACACACTTGTTCACGATTGGCCCTCAGGACTTCTTTATGCCTTTCCCCCATTTCCTCTCATACCCAAAGTCATCCAGAAAGCAAAATCCTTGGGAAGCAGACTGATTCTCATTGCCCCATATTAGCCTCGTCAGATTTGTTTCTCCTTCACCTGGCCTCATCTGCAGGAGAAGCCATGGGTTCTGGACCCATTTCTAGACCTTCTGACCCATATGTCAGGAACACTTCATCCTTATCTCTCCACACCCTCAATTTGACAGCATGGCTGCTCCACTTCCAAACATGGTCAGGCTTCAAGACTTCACTCCAGCAGTGAGACACATCTTGATATCCTCTAATAAAGATTCTACCAAAAAATTATGTACTAGTAAATGGAAGAGGTTCTCCTACTGGGCACAAACCAGAAACATTGACCCCTTCTCTGCTCCAATTCACTTGATTTTAGAATTTCTTGCTGAACTATTCCAGCAAGGCTCGGCTGCAGCTACAATTAGAGTCCAACTGGTGGCAATCTCAGATTTCCACATTGGTGAGTATTCTCCTAACCTAATGTCACACAGATTGTGTAAAGCATTTTTAAAAGGCACTTCTTTATTGAGACCTCCTTTAAAAGAACCACTTCCTCCTTGGGATTTAAACTTTGTCCTGTCTCATCTAACATTGCCACCATTGGAGCCCTCCTCATCTTGTGGCCTCAAATTTCTTTCTTGGAAGACTGTACTTCTAGTAGCTGTAACATCTGCAAAATGTCTCAGAGTTGCAAGCACTATAAATCAAACCACCATATTGGATTTTCCATAAGGATAGGGTATTGCTATGAACTAATCCGTCATTTGTACCCAAGGTTTGTTCTCAGTCCAATCTAAATCGATCTATTTAGCTTCCAGTGTTTTTTTCCTAATCATATTAACAAGGCAGAGTATAAACTCCACCAACTGGATGTGCATAGACAACTCAGAATGTTAAGTTGTCAATCTCGCCTTCATTCTTGTTGGATGGGTTCGGAGCCGATCCTCGGCTCCGACTCGGCACTTGCTAAGCTCGAGAGTCACTTTTACCAGCTCGAGGCAGCCCCATATCCCATGATGCAAGGCGGTAATTACCCAGATCTCGTTTGCCGCTTCGCTAATGAGGTCATCCTTTTTACCAGCTCCTGGTAAGTGATATTTTTTCTAGCTTTTGGTCAGGTTTAAGACTTTTAAAAAAAAACCTATTTTTGGTCCTTTTAGTCTTCTTTTTACAACCTCAGTGCATTCACTTAGCTCCATACCCCTTTTTCACCTAGTTCACTTAGTTTAGTTTTTTGGGCCTTAGGCCTTTCCCACCCTCACAGTTCCTGTCAGGATTTCCCTCAGGTGTGTGTGTGTGTTGTGTCTCTATAATTATTAACTATTTTTTGTTAGTTGTGTTTAATATTTTTTAGTGTTAGTGTCTTGGTTGGACTGATTGGTGTGTGTGAGTGTTTAAACACCAGAATGTCTAAAGATACCAGGGTCTCAGGTTTCAAGAAGTGTGACTCGTGCTGTCAGAAGATGTCTCTGACAGACGGTCACACTTCTTGTATTTATTGCCTGGGACCCCTACACCTGCAGGACTCCTGTGCTATATGTCATTCTTTTAGCCAGAGAGTCCTGCAGGAACGTAGGAATAAGTTGATCCTTAGGGGTCTATTTAAACCAGAGAGCTCCCCGGCTAAACTCGGCTCCGGGAAGTCCTCTAAACCTCCAAAGACCCAGGCTTCGGTGTCCAAGTCTGTGGTCTTGGTTCCGACTCCGCCGGAGCCGACATCGGCTCCGTCCAGAGCCGATCCTTCCTTGTTGGAGGCCCCTATGTCGGCGCAGATCATCATCAGCACCGATACCTTGGCTTTGGCACCGGTGTCGGCTCCGTCCAGCTCCGACACCCCTGCGTCGAAGCAGGTCTCGGCTCCGACTGGAGCCGAGATATCTTTGTCTCCTCTCGGAGCCGACAAGTTGTCGGCTCCGCCTGGAGCCGAACGTTCTTCGGCTCCGATGGCTCCGTCCAAAAAGAGGTCTAGATCTCCTTCTTTGGAATCTATTCACTCGGCTCCAGCTTTTTCGGAGCGGAGCCATCTGAGCCGATCATCGAGGTCTTCCAGGCTTTCAGACCACGATTTAGAGAGAGTGGTAAGTAGGCTATTAAAGTCACAGGCACTAGCCCAGATGCTCCATAGCCCATCTCATCAGACGTCGGCTATTCTACATCCCCCTGAAATTCCTCCTTCGACTCTCCTACAGAGCTCGGAGTCGGAGATTATCGGTACAGTGACTGCTGCTGCTTCGGAGCCGATGCCACACCTTTCGGCTCCGTCGTCCTCGACTCCTATCTCCTCCTTGAGACCTTCCTTGGAGGGATCCGGGCGTCGGGCTTCCCTGGTCAGTTCCGAGGAGGCGAGTGGCATCGGACCCTTGTCCGACCCCGTTCTCCCTCTTGGGGCTTCGGCCTTGGTGAGCTCGGCCCCGACATCTGCTTCGGAGCCTTCCCTTTCGGTGGGACCGGGAATCCCTGTTTTCGGCGGGATCTCGGCCCTCCCTGGGAGGGGAGCCTTCGAGGTGATGAGGAGTGTGCTAGCCCCAGAGCTTAGCCAGCAGTCGGTTCCTTTAGCTCCTCCCTCTACGGTGCCTGTAGATGCCTCTTCCCGTTCTCTTGCTCCCGGACCCAGAGATCCTTTGCCCCAGGTCTCCCCATTGGGAAGAACTTCCTCTTCCGAGGTTTCTCCTGATCCTTCAGGTGAACCCCCGCGTAAGAGGACTTGCAAGAGGAAGCATTTAGACTCCCCTGAGTCTACAACTTCGGATACTGATTTAGATGAGTCGGAGGGGTCCCCAAGATCCACCTCTGAGGATGTCTCCTTTTCAGACATCCTTGAGCTCCTGAAACAGAGGGGGAACTGGCCCTCCATTAACCCCTCCGAGGATGAATCGGTATACCTGGAGGCGTTTGGATCTCGACCCTCCACCTCCTGGGTGTCTCCGCCTTTCGACCCTCTCATGGAGGTTATAGCTCGAAAGGCGTGGGCATCTCCTGATTCGGTGGAACCAGTCCCTAGGAGACCTGCAAAATTTATTACGGCCCCCGCAAAAAAGCAGTTTCTTATTAAAGGTGTTCCGGTTGATGCCATGGTGGTGGCGGCCGCCACTAAGAAGGAACTTGCAGATCCTTCCGTACCAGTCCATCCTCCTAACAGAGTCCAGGACTATGGGCAGGTATGGTAAGCGGATGTTTTCCTCAGCGACCTTTGCTATGCGTTCGCTGAATTATTTATGTCACTTCACCAGACTTCAAAGGGACATCATTAAAGAATTAGGTGAAGTAGTACAGGATCCTTCAGCAGCAGGGGCTCAGGAAAAGATTGCCTCTCAGCTGGGAATCCTTAACTCTATAACCAACTCCTCCATGCGGCTCATTTCTTATGCAGCCGATTGAGCGAGTAGAGCTGCAGGCACAGGAGTGGCTCTCAGATGCCAGTCCTGGATGCGGCTCTGTAATTTTGCAGACCCTTTTAAGGCGTCCTTCACAAACTCTCCCTTTGATGGGTCAACTTTGTTTGGCCCTCAGGTGAAGGACACGTTGACCAGGTGTGAGCAAGACGGCAAGACTCTTTCTGCCGTAGGAGTCCGTTTCTCCACTCCTCCTAGACCTTACCCCAAAGGTCAGAAGGGAGGGAAAATGTGGTTCCGGAAATCACAAGGAGTCACGCCTGATGCACGTGGTCAGTTTACCCCCAGAGGCAGAGGGGGTAAAAACAGACGCCGCCCTAGGGGCAGAGGGGGTCCGCAGAACCAGGGCTCCAGAGAGCCTCTCTCTGACAAGCCCTTCCAGCATCCCTGAGGTGTTGCCCGACTGCCCACCATTGGAGGCAGTCGGGGGAAGATTGTCGCTGTACCCAGAGGCCTGGCTTTCCCTTTCTCAAGACAAATGGGTACAGTTGATCATATCCGAGGGTTACAAAATTCCTTTTGAGGAAAACCCCTTCCCTCAAAAAGGTTCCCTTCCAGATCCGGTCTAAGGGAAATTGCAAGATTAGAAGTGTCAAATCTTCTAAGGAAAAGAGCTATCCAGGCAGTACCAAAAGATCAATTAGAGTCCGGAATCTACTCAAGGTTCTTTTTGGTCCCCAAAAAGACGGGAGACTGGAGACCAATATTAGACCTCAGCAGACTAAACAAGTCTGTCAAAAAGACGAGATTTCGGATGGTCACACTTCAATCGATTTTGCCTTTTCTGGGCAAAGACAACTGGATGTGCTCTGTAGACCTTCAGGATGCGTGCTATCACATAAAAATCCACAGACACTCCAGAAGGTTTCTCCGCTTTCAGCTGGGGACCAGTCATTTTCAATTCAGAGCCCTGCCCTTTGGTCTCACTACAGCCCCCAGAGTGTTCACCAAATGTATGGCAGTGGTCACGGCTCACCTGAGACGTCTAGGATTCCAGGTGTTTCCGTATCTCGACGACTTCTCAGCCACCACCAGGCATCAACTCGTCCGAGCCAGAGACTACACCCTACGTCTCTGCAGTCGATTGGGAATTTCGGTAAACTTTGAAAAGTCCTCCTTATCGCCCTGCCAATCTATTACCTTTATAGGTGCAAATCTAGACACTACTCGGATGTCAGCAAACCCAACAAGTCAGAGGATCCTAGATATCCAAAACCACGTTCGCATCATCCTTGCCAGCAAAAAGGTACAAGCCAGGATGGTTTTGAAAGTGTTGGGCCTCATGGCTTCTGCCATCACACTCCTTCCTCTGGCCCGTTTTTACATGCGTCTTCTACAATGGATGTTGTTCACACAATGGTCCTTCCAGCAGCTTCCCATGCGTCACAAGATCCTAGTGACACAGACCTGCAAGAACCATCTATCCTGGTGGATTTCCTCTCCTCTAGTCCATCAGGGCAGACCATTTGTTCCCCCGGCCCCGGTAGCCACGGTCACTTCGGATGCCTCCCTGATCGGGTGGGGGGGGCATTATCAGGGCAGGATGGTTCATGGCACATGGCAATCGTTCGAATACCACCTGCACATAAATGTCCTAGAGATGAGAGCAGTGCTTTTAACGTTGCAAGCCCTCAACGACTTTCTTCCCTTAGGAACTATTGCAGTTCACACAGACAACATGTCCGTGGTGTGGTACATCAACAAGCAGGGCGGAACCAAGTCCTATCCCTTGTGTCGAGAGGCTCTCAGACTTTGGCAATGGGCGATCTCCTCTCATCGGTTTCTGGTAGCAACGCATATCCATGGGAAAAACAACATAATAGCGGACAGATTGAGCAGAGCTATACTCATGCCTCACAAGTGGTCTCTCAAGCAATCCATAGTGGAAGAGATTTTTCAGAAGTGGGGCCGCCCATGCTGCGATCTTTTTGCTACTCCCCAAAACAGCAAATGCCCACACTTCTTCTCTCTCTTTCCACTTCCGGGCCATCCCCCCAGAGACGCTCTTACCCAAGATTGGCCCCAGGGACTCCTTTATGCTTTTCCTCCCTTTCCATTGATTCCACAGGTACTCCAGAAAGCTTCTGTTTTGAGAGCCAAAATGATTCTCATTGCCCCTTACTGGCCTTGACAAATTTGGTTCCTGTTCCTTCATCGCCATCTCTTGGTGCAGCCTTGGCATCTGGATCCAGTGCCAGATCTTCTGACCCACCAGTCGGGTCAACTGCACCTGTCCGTTCCTTCCCTCAACCTCACAGCTTGGTTGCTCCACTTCCTTCCTTAGCCAGGCTTCCCATGATGTCCTTCAAGGATGCATCTGCAGTCATAACATATGGGTTGTCCTGCCTCGGGCAGCCCTTCGGTCGGCCGGATTCCAAAGTCTGGGTCTGGCCTCGGCTGATATCGCACTTTCACCGACATCAGAGCGTCTGGGGTATAAAAGCATCAGCCGACGCCATTTTCCTCAGTCTTTCTTGCCGTGCGGTGCCCGAAGCAGAAGCTGTTCGCAAGTGCCGGTCGGTCAGATCCAGTGATTTCAGCTACCGAAGACTTCGAAAAAAGCTAAGTACCCCGTTGGGGACTCTTTCTTGCCTCAGCCGATGTCAGACAAAGTAAATAATTGTTTAACTTGTGGGAAACAAATACCTCATAAGGATTTCCATTCTTACTGCCTTCCTTGCTTAGGCCCAGACCCCACGACGTATTGGCCTGTTTAGCCTGTGCCTCCTTCAACCGACGAACTCTTAGACGTCGGTCGGAGTTTGCAGAGGAATTTTTTGGAGCCGCTTTTGCTTATAAAATGCCGCCGGAGACTCCGACTTCGCATATGGTCAAAAAACACAAGGAAAGGACCGACACTCGCGGCCCGCGGTTTCGGCTGAAACCACGGCTAGGCCTACCGCGAGTGTCTCGGTTTCAGCCGAAACCGAGTCCTTGGCGATTCCTTCTTCCGAAACCATACTTCCGACCACCGAGGCCCGAGAGGCCCCGGCTGAGTCGGCTTCAGAACTACCTACCGAAGCTAGTGTTCAGGAATTGTCCGACACCATACCTTTGGACATTTCTACCCCTGCACGTGGGGCAGCTAGGCCCCCTGCTTCCATGTCCATTAAGGCCTTTTCAAGGGCTAAAGCTGCCAAACTTTCAAAAGCTTTGCCTGCCAAATCTACCTCCCAGAGGCCTTCCTCTAGTTCACAGATCCTCAGCCTTGCTGAGGACCTTATTTCCTTAATTAGGGGTTCACAACCTCACCCAGACAGGGCCTCTCAACCTCCTCCAGACAAAAGGCCCAGGACTGACCCCTCTGATCCACACTCCTCAGATGATTCCACGGATGGATCTGAGTTGTCAGACCACCAGGAAGGGGCTTACTCGCCTTATGAGGATTCAGATGCAGAGGAATCTATCCCTTCGGCCTCCCCTCCTGAAGAGTTTTCCTTTGGTGAGACTCTACACTCCATGAGAGAGCATTTTCAATGGCAAGGTCAGGATTTCTCTGATTCCAGAAAAAGATTAAGGACCTTTTTGCATTTGCCTCAGCATAGGCCCTTAGCTATACCTCCTGTTCTGAATGTAATTGATGATGTGTACAATGATGTCAGTACAGCCCCTGATAACTCTCCCTCCGGCCCCTGCCAAACCTGAAAGATACTACAGGGTCCCGGATTCTCATTTCCATTTGTATAAAGCCCATTCTGCAGATCCAGAAACTATCTCTCAGGGCCCTAAAGGGGTTGCGGCCGCAACTGCCAAAAATCCTCTACCCTCTGACAGAGAGTCTAGAGCTTTAGAGAGATGGGGAAAGAAGGTGTATACTTCTGCAACTCTTTCTGTCAGGGCATTAAACTGCCAATTTCATATGATACAGTACCAGGAGTATTTGTTAGATGAACTGAATAAGAAACTTTCTTCTCCTGAACCCCTAGACCGTAAATCCCTTCAGGATTTGGTACACAACTCACAACAGGTTAGTAATCATTTCTTAAAATGTGGCTATGATGCACTGGAGGCTTCATTTAGATCAGCTATGACTGGACAGTTATTCGTAGGCATGCCTGGCTGAAGGAGCAATCTTTGCCAGACCATGTCAAAGCTAAACTCCTGGATGCTCCAATGGAGAAACAAAATTTATTTGGCTCCTCTGCTCAGGAGATCTTAAAAAAGGTTGAAGAAAAGGCAAAATCTGTGCAAACAGTTAAAGATTTCCTGCAAGTTCAACCACCGAGATTCAGCAGAAACTGGCCTACTAAGAATTGGTCCTTTCCAGACTCAGACAGAGCCCAGAGAGGCAGGAACAGGCGCCCTAGAGGCAGAGGTCAATCGAAGGGCTCCTACAGAGGCCATCAGTGGCAGCCTGCCAACCAGAGGAGTAGTGCAACAGCAACAACAACAACTACTACACCAGGACA
This sequence comes from Protopterus annectens, assembly GCF_019279795.1. Classification (NCBI taxonomy): domain Eukaryota; kingdom Metazoa; phylum Chordata; order Ceratodontiformes; family Protopteridae; genus Protopterus; species Protopterus annectens. The sequence goes on along the minus strand of NC_056728.1, from coordinate 1,374,493,380 downwards.
GGGTCAATGACTTAACTCTGATTCCGCCTACCAGGGATCAACTGGAAGCACCCTTGGGCGGAAAGCTGGCTTTATTCTCAAAAAACTGGCATTATATCACAAAGGATACATGGACACTGCAAATAATAGACAAAGGATACAGGTTCCACTTCCACACTTTGCCAAAAAGAGGCGGAATGCCAAACCTTCCATCAAATCAGAGGGCAGAGGCTTTAAAACAAATCAGCAATTTACTTCAGATGAAAGCTATAGAAAAGGTACCTCTTTCAGAACAAGGCCAGGGATTTTACTCAAGATTATTCCTTGTTCCAAGAAAAGAAAATCAATGGAGGCCTATTCTCGACTTGTCCGCACTGAATACGTACCTCATTGTGCCAAAATTCAAAATGCTGACTCTACAGCAACTCCTTCCCATGCTGGGCAAGGGGTCTTGGCTGGTGACTGTAGACCTCAAGGAGGCATACCTGCATGTCCCTGTTCGACAAAGCTGCAGAAGACACCTCAGATTTCTTGCAGGGTCAGAGCATTATCAATTCTCAGCATTGCCCTTTGGCTTATCTACTGCACCCAGAGTATTCACGAAATGCCTGGCATCAGTAATTGCACACTGCAGACTTCAGGGGATTCAAATCTACCCTTATCTGGATGACTGTCTAATACAAGCGGACAGCAAGCAAACTTTGTTAAAGGACTTGGACTATGCCATTCACCTGTTACAGGCCTTGGGATATACAGTCAACATCCACAAATCAAGACTGGTTCCATCCCAAAGAATAACTTTTCTGGGTGCGGATCTAGACACAACCACCCAGATGGCTTTTCTCACAGAAGAAAAACAAGAACAGCTATCAGTTTACTTTCAGAACCTCACAAGACAAACTCAGATGACTGCAAGGAAAATCCTGCAGGCCCTGGGTTACATGGCATCTTGCATTCTTCTGATTCCACAAGCAAGGCTTCATATGAGGAAATTACAATGGTACCTAAGAAGTTTATGGACTCAGCACAGTCACAGCTTAGAAGCTCTGATCCCACTCATTCCTTGCCTTCAAAAGGAATTCCAGTGGTGGGCTCAAGCCTGCCAGTTGAACAGCGGGCTGCCCTTCAGCAAACCAAGAGCCAACCAAACCATCACCACGGACGCTTCAGACCAAGGCTGGGGAGCGCACATGGAGGACAGATGTATACAAGGGCTATGGTCACAAAGAGAGCTGCACATGCACATAAACCAAAAGGAATTGCTGGCAGTGATACACGCAATCGAGGCCTTCAGACCTTTCCTTCAGCAACGCCACCTGCTCATAAGGACAGACAACACCACAGTTATGTGGTACATAAACAAGCAGGGAGGTACCCATTCCTACCCTCTTTGCAGACTGACACTGAACCTATGGGAACTGGCATTGAAACTCAACATACAGCTACAGTCCCAATTCGTGCCAGGGAAAGACAATACACTGGCAGACAGCTTAAGCAGAACTACCATGGATGCACACGAATGGATGCTGCACCCAGACATCTTCTTACAAATCACACAATCATGGGGAAGGCCGGAAATAGACCTGTTTGCTTCCCCCCTAAATCATCAACTGAAGAAATTCTGCTCAAGGACATACCACCCACAAGCTTGGAAAGTGGACGCTCTCTCTTTCAGCTGGAAAGCTCTAACAGTGTATGCTTTCCCACCTCTTCCACTAATGACCAAGGTCCTACTGAAGATCAGGACAGAGCAGCCCAGAGTAATCCTGATAGCCCCAAACTGGCCAAGACAGCACTGGTACCCACTGTTAAAGAGCTTGTCACAGACGAAACCATGGCCTCTCCCCTTATGGCCACTCCTACTGACGCAGCACAATTTCAGGACTCTACACTCCAACCTGAAAACCTTGCAGCTAACTGCCTGGAGAATACCATGACTCCTACTCAGGATAACCTATCCCAGAGAGTGAAGGATATTATTATGGAAGCTCGCCGACCTTCCACAAGGAAGGCATACACAGCAAAATGGAAAAGATTTCACACCCGGAACACAGCAAAGGGCCTAGATGTGACTGTGATGAATATGGCATATATACTGGAATATTTGGCAGAATTGTCCCACAGTGGCCTGTATTACTCTTACATCAAGATACATGCCTCAGCAATCTCAGCAGAATGCAATCTAAATCCACCTGTCTTCTCTCACCCTCTACTAAGACAGTTTCTAAGAGGAATCAAAAACATTAATCCTCCAAGGAAACCACCTCTACCTACTTGGGACCTGAATTTCGTGTTGGAAAAACTAACACTTCCTCCCTTCGAACCAGCAGCATCGGCAGATGTACAGCTTTTGTCTTGGAAAACTGCCTTCCTTCTGGCCATAACCTCAGCAAGAAGAGTATCTGAGCTACAAGCTTTAATGGCGGTGCAGCCATTCCTTATCTTTCATCAGGACAGAGTTTCTTTGAGGACCAATCCTACATTCATGCCAAAGGTGGTACCCAGGGTATCTTTGAACCAAGCTATTCACTTGCCTACATTCTTCCCACAGCCACAAAATAAAGGGGAGAGACTTCTGCACACCCTGGACATACACAGACAACTACACTACTTCTTGGACAGAACTAAAAGTTACAGAAAGACTGACCAGTTGTTTGTAGCATATGCTGCTGGGGTACAAGGAAAAGCAATTTCCAAACAAACAATTTCCAAATGGATAGGAAATTGCATTTGTTTTTGTTACTCCTTTCATGGAAAGACTGTGCCAGCTAACATTAGACCTCATTCCACGAGAGCCACAGCCACCACCACAGCCTTCCTAAGAGGGGTGGCTACCAAGGACATTTTAGAAGCTGCTACATGGAGCTCCGTGCATACATTTGCCAAGCATTACAATTTGCCTTTATACTCCAGATCCAGAGCAGGGTTTGCTACGGCAGTCCTGCAGGGTATCTTAATTACACCATCCTTCATTTAGTACCTCCACCCCCAGTTTGGCTATGGTATTCTACCCATATGTGATGACTGCAGATGCATCTTTGAAGGACATAGTACAGTTTTGTACCTACCATAAATGTAGATGTCCGATAGGTATGCATCTGCAGTCAGGTTTACCCTCCCTCCTACCCCTCTGTGGTATTCCTAGGGTGCTTACCCCTCTTTTAGCTAGCTGGGGGAATCTATCATGGTGTATTTGTTTGTATATACATGTGTATATATATATATATATATATATATATATATATATATTTGCAAATGTTTGGAATTTTATTGCATTTATCCAAATTTAGCCTTCCTAGAGGGCACCTGGCATCTGGGGCAAGAAAAACTGAGGAAGATGGCGTCGGCTGATGCTTTTATACCCCAGGCGCTCTGACGTCGGGGAAAGTGCGACATCAGCCGAGGCCAGACCCAGACTTTGGAATCCAGCCGACCGAAGGGCTGCCTGAGGCAGGACAACCCATATGTGATGACTGCAGATGCATACCTATCGGACATCTACATTTATGGTAGGTACAAAACTGTACTTTCAGCCTGGTGAGCGGAACGTCAGTGTGCCTGACGATAGAGTCACCTATTACAAGTGTATCAGGTGTGTTGTTTAGCCTTAAGGGCTGTGACTGTTCGGCACACTGGCTTTGTGAGCTATCTGTTGCACGTGTTTTGTTTTGGGGTAGCGGTTGCTTGGGTGTCTGCTTTGGAGGTCTCTGCTGCTTAGGTAGATTTTTATTTAGAGCCTCCGAGTATGTTTTTGTGTGTTTATGTGTTTGGTTTGCTGTCGTGGTAGGTCTATGTGAGACTGGAATTGTAGTGAGTGTGGTTTCCTTCTCCTCCTGACTGGTTACACCAGTACTGAGTTGAGAGAGCTTAGCCTCCAGTTTGGCTATATGGTTGCATCTCTCACATGTGTTGGAATTTGTTGGGAGGAGGAGAGAGTTGTCTGTGTACATGAGGCAGTTGTACCATTGCCTCAAGATTCCCAGATTCACCAGCTGGACCGGAGAAGAGATTGACAACTGACCTTTAGACATGCTAGAATAGTATTGGGAATTCCTTTATAATTGAAAAAAAGGGCCAATGGGGAACAAGGTACTCAAGGGGAGTTTGTGAGGGTGTAGTGCTTTTACTTTTTTAGTGCTGACTTATATAATTGCTTTAGTGAGATAGTGCCAGGCTTTAGAGGAGGAATATGGTGTTCATTATGAGAACTAGATCAGTTCTAAGGGAAAAAGTGAGGAGCAGACTTTGTGGAGCCGAGAATGGCTTAAACCCAATTAAGCGGAGCTGCAAGATGCTGCACTATGCGCAAAATCGCTCAAAGCAGCGCCAAAGCGGGTTTTATACAGGGGGACTTGAAAGAGCTAGAAATTGGCCCAAAACAGCCAATAGACTATCAGATTCTTGTGCTGGAAACACTCCTTTAGGGATAGATAGGCTGCTCTAAGCTCCCCACTGCCACTGGTGAACAAAGAAGCATCCCTTTATCCAAGAAAGGAAATGGGCAACACAGGAATTTTCCAAAAGTCCAGAATACAGCAAAACCTGTATTTGGACTACTCTAGGTCAGGAAAGACAGGAAACAAGGATAATTGTTTTTGTTTTTTTTTTTTTCTTTTTTGCAACAAACAGCAGGAAAATGCAATAAATATGTAACACAGGCTAGCGCATTTGAGTGTGTAGCCTCAACAGATAAATGCAACAAACAGGACAAACTTTAAAAGTGCAGGTGCAAAAACAACTTTAAACAGTTTAAAACAGTTCAAGAAGCAGAAATACTTGCAGTTTAGCTAGATCGGACAGTCGCCCAGGTAGTAGCAGGAAAAAACACTTTTGTCAGGTTAGCAGTCACTCTTTTAGCCACTCTGCTGCTAGCACCACTCTGCAGGACCACGAGGAGCTTGGCTGAGTAGTAACAAGTGCAAAAACAGTGCCAAAGCGGGTTTTATACAGGGGGACTTGAAAGAGCTAGAAATTGGCTCAAAACAGCCAATAGACTGCCAGATTCATATATATATATATATATATATATATATATACACGCCTCCCCCCCTCTGTCACTGGACACCCTACTTCTAACATCTCCAGTGGCATTCTTTGACCATTCTGAGTAACTGAACCATGTGAAGGTTGTTGTATCAAGGCACTATGAAATTATGATTTCTCATGGCTTGTCACTTTTCCACCTTCTGCCAGATAGATTTTTCACATTATTACCCCTGAAATGCAGATTAACAGATGGGGGCAAAAACAAGTTGCACACAGATAACTTGATGAATTACAAATTGCTATGCAGTCTCAAATAAGTGTGCTTTATCATATTTGCATTTTTCATTCACAGTGGGGCGCTTCTTTTGGAAGGTACAGCTACTCTTTAGATACAGAAACTGTACTTAAATGCCTACAGTGTGTAGATCTGCATACCTCTCACCTATCCCTCATTTTTATGGATATCCCTGATTTTGGATCAATATTTTGCTGTATACTTAAATCCCCCATAAAACTGTCAATTTGAGGGAATGGGTGGTGGATTTCACTTAATAAATAAGGACAGTAATTATTCTGTCAACTTTCCAAGTTAATAGTACTAGTACTTTAAAATGTGCTCATGATCTTTTTCTGATTTTGGAGGCAAGAGGTTGAGAGCTATACCTGCCCTTTGGATACTGCCTGCAATTATTGCAGGTTTTTTTCCAGATTAGGAATCATAAGTTTGGAAGGTGGTAGCACATGTTGTACCTTCTTTTATGTATGTTTACATGTACCCTAGAACCTGATTGTGTCTTTTGTTATGCAAGGACTTTGAGAGACTCGTGTCTCGATAAGGTGAACCCCACCATTGTTGGCAGTGTCTGTCTGAGATGGGGATGATCTTTTCTTCTGGTAATCTGTTTATGTATCCTCCAGGCGTTGCTTTTTTCACATGCATTATTTTCAAATGGTTTTTGGAATCCAGCAGTGTTAACTCAGCCATCATTATCAGTACTTCTTAGAGGCATTGATCCTCTCCACTGGCCTTTTTCTGTCTGGTTGCTTATAGCTCATCTGTTTGTACTAATTTACTCTTTGTTGAAGTCACACTATTATGCTTTCTGCGTGGCCAGGTTTACAAGTCCATTACTCTAGACATCCAGATTCTAGAGTACTTATTCTTCTCACAACCATTTTCCCTCCTCGTCAGGAACATCATCTTGTTTGTGTACCACAGCCCTTATATCAAGATACTGTACACTACCCCCATTGAATTCTCGCTTAGTTATGTCTCTCTTCAGCATTTATTGCTACCCTTGTAGTCATAATCCCTTCAGTCTGTAAGGAATAGGGTCCTAATATTTCAGAATATAGTCTCCTGTGTAATATACTCTCATAACTTGGCCTACATTCCCTTCTCCCTGGGTCTCTGTAGACTTAATCCTGGTGCCTTCCTTCAGGAGCTTTACAAAAAGCATAGACTTGTAAGGAGGTACCTTTGGGTTCGGAGTCTAATGGACCTTTAGCAATTTTGTTCAGTTTTTTTTTTTGTTTTGTTTTTTTTTAGATAGCTGTACTTCACTCTCTGCAGTGCCATTACTTATGCACCTTATAGTATGCACATCTGGCACGCCACCAAAGATTCTGTTTAATCTTTTGCAGAATAATTTAGTTAATATGTGGCAAGTCCACCCCCACTCCCCATATACTTCTACTATAAAGAAGACTTGTTGAGGGCATAGGATCTTACAGCAGGCACCTTCCTATCTCTTGTCTAACTGTAGATGGTCATCTTCCTCAGAACTTTTTATCCTGCCTTTCCTGTCCATGATGTCCTCCAGCAGCAGACCTTTCAGTCTCTGCACAGACACTGTTAAGTTAATATGCCAAGCATCATATCTGATGTTGTCAATTTTCATTCACCATCAACATATAGGTTCGGATCTGACCCTTGGATCTGACTCAGCCCACTATTTTTCAGCTCATGGAAGCCTACAAACTCTTGAGCTCCTCTCTACCCACAATGTCTTGCTCCTATTCCCCTCAGATCTCATTTGCCACTCGTGTCAAGACGTGGTTGCTGACTCCTCTCAAGCTCTAAAAGTAGGATTTATGTATACAACTTTAAAATTTGAATATTTTTATCATTTAGCCTTCCTTTCTTCCTTGCTTCAATCTAGATAGTGTATCTTGCCGAGTCTTTCTGTCGTCTCTACCCTATCTCTCTCTCTACAGATATATATATATATATATATATATATATATATATATATATATATATATATTTAGATGTTTTCTTTTCAATTTTATAGATAGTAATTTTGTTACCATATTTTGTTTGTGCATGTGTTGGTGTTTTTTCTGGAATAATTTTCTTCTTCCTTTCAGTGACAGCATGGTGGAAAGGAGTTTTAATAAGTGTGTAAGATGTGGATACAAGATGCCCTTTTCAGACAGGCATACTTTGCGTGTATACTGCTTAGGACTTGAGCATCTGAATAAGCGGTTTGATATCTGTGAGTCATTTAACCCCCAGGCTCTCTCAGAGAGAAAAAACAAAGTGATTTTGAAGGGGTTGTTGCCTACGACTTTCTCACAAGCCATCACTAGGGCTCAACCTTCCACTTTCACCAAGTCTAGTGATCACGCCAAAAGATCCAGGTCTGTTGATGTGCCATCTGAAGTTACCGAGTTTGGATCAGACTTACCCGGTTCCATGCAAGCCTCTGGATCCAACAAAGATGGTATCCCCAGATCCAAAAAAGAAAACATTGTCACATCCTAAGTCCTTGGATCCGAAATTCCTGCCCCAAAATGTCTCCTCACCGTCCTTGGACCCAGTGCCTTCTTTGGGTACCTCTCTCTTCCTGGAAAGGCGCTCTAGGCCTTTGTATTCTCATGCTCCCCAAAGAGTCTAACTGAAGCTGATGTGGCTAGGATGGCGAAGGAAATGGTCATTGAACAACTTCAGGGGAGTGTCCTTGAAGTACCTACCCCATCGGATCAGGGACCTCCTCCAACATCCACTCCTCCTCTTCTGACCTGACACTTGGTTTCAGAGTTTTCGGATCCAAGTGCTCCGGGCCCATTTGGGTCAGATCCAAGGAAGCTGATTTCCTTGGATCCAGCAATGACACTGCGTTCGTTGGCTCCGACCCTTTAAGATCCAGATGGCTTTTGGAGAAGGGGCTTCCACATCGGGTCTGGAGGTGTGCAGTCGACTCCAAGGGTTTTGGAGCTGTCTCTCCATCTTGAGCTTCTGTGTTTGATAGTTCAGCTTGGGCAGACGGTCTGCAGGGGGAGAGTGCTAGTGGACCAGGGATCTTCTCATCGTGCTCCATTGGTCTTCTCTTCCCTGTGGAGTTCAGCGTTTGAGGTGATGAAGAGGATCTTTTCCGAACCTTCAGATCAGCTGGGTCCTCCCTCTATGACTCTATCCTTAACCACTCCTTTGACTTTGTCTCATGAGCCTCACCACTCCAAGCCACAGGGATAGCCAGTCCAAAGTTTCCAGACTGCCCAGTCTGGGATTTCTTCCTCTTCTGGTACTTCCCCGGACCATCCGACCGAGGAATTCTCTAGGAAGAGGCAGTGTAAGAGGTAGCAGCTAGACTCACCCCAAGAGTCTCTCACCACTGATACTGAACTCAATGAAGGACAAGGGTCCCCCAAATCACCACCCGATGACATTTCCGTCAGAGACATCAAGAACTCCTAAAACAAAAGGGTGACTGGTCTGTCCAAGACTCTTCTTCCGAGGAGTCTGTATATGTGGAAGCTTTTAGGACCACCCGACGAATTGGTGGACCTAATTTGTTGGAAGTCTTGGAAGGAACCTGACTCAACCAATCCCATCCCCAAGAGACAAGATAAAATTATGGCATTTCCAGTAGAAAGGAAATTTTGGAGTAGAGGTGTATTGGTTGATGCCATGGTTGTGGCAGTGGCCACAAAAAAGGAACTAGCAAAGGATAGTTCAACTGTCCAGCCTCCTAATAGAGAGTTTGGGGTGGTGGGCAAGTCAGGGAAGTAAGTGTACTCTTCAGCGACTTTTGCCATTTGATCGTTTAATTACGTACCCTATTTTACGAGGTTGCAAAGTTATCTACTCCACGAACTTTCCAACTCGTTAGGAAGGACCATGACTGTAGCGACCCATCTGTGGCTCTTCAGTTGTCTACCTTACAACTGGTTGTGAACTCCTCCATGAGGCTTATTTCCAATGGGGGTTAGACTTGCTGCGATCTCTTCACATCTCCCCTAAACAAAAAGTGCAGGAACTACTTTGCCCTAGTCCCCCCGACAGGGAGTCACCGAGTGACGTTTTTCTCCACGATTGGCCCCCCCCCAGTCTGTTAATATGCCTATCCTCCAACTCCTTTGATTCCCAGGTTTCTGCAGAAAGCAGTCAGATTGAAGAGCAGAGTAATCCTCATAGCACCATACTGGCCTCAACAAATACGGTTCCCATTTCTTTGGCCTCATCTTTTGTTTCCACCTTGGATTCTGGAGCCTGTCCCAGACAATCTTTCACACCCAACAGGACTAATTCACCCAGGCATACCAAGTCTAAAACTGACTGCATGGTTTCTCCAGTTCCATTGAAAGCCAGACAACTTATGCTTTCTTCCCATGTCCATTCTGTTTTATCATTGTCCCACAAGGCAGCCATCAGAAAGTTGTACAAAAATAAGTGGAAACGTTTTGCTTATTCGGCTGAATGATATCACATAGACCCTTTTACAGCTCCCATATACGCGGGCCTAGCATTTCTAGCTGGTCTCTTTGATGAAGGAGCTAATTCATCAACGATTTAAGTTCAACTAGCGGCAATTTTGAATTTTCACGTCAGATTCCAGGCTTCTCATTTAGCTTCCACAAAAATGTGTTTTATTGAAAGGTATATTATTGCTCAGACCCCCGTTCAAAGACCCTGTCCCTCCATGGGATCTAACTCTAGTATACCAAGCTGTGACTCAGTCTCCCTTCGAACCTGCAGCCAAATGCGATTTGAAATTCTTAACCTGCAAGACAGCATTTCTAATGGCTGTAACTTCGGCCAAATGGATATCAGATCTTCAAGCATTGTCCTCAAAACCCCCTTACCTAATTTTTATAAGGATCTGATTTCCTTGCGTACCAGTGCTTCCTTTCTACCAAAGGTGGTGTCAGAATTGAATATTGGCCAGACCATTTATCTCCCTGTCTTCTTCCCAAACTTCAGTAACAAAGCTGAATATTTATTGCATTCACTTCATGTGCGCAGGCAGTTTATATGGGTTTACTATCAAAAATGCCGACGTGCAATTGCACGGCTATGAAGTATTCGAACAACATTTGTTCGAATACTTCATAGTTCGGCAGGTTATGTGAGTGAACGTTATCATTGCGAATGGACTGTGCATTCGCAATTATAACGTTCGCTCATGTAAGGGGATCGCGGTACAGTGCGGTTAGGGAGATACATCCCTTTCCTCACTGTAGTGCGATCTCGGAGTTGGAATATTAAGTTAGGGATGTGAGTGTAGGCTAGTTAGGTAGGGAGTTAAGGGAAGGGTGGGAGTGCTGTGAGCGACATTTTCGACAATTAACAGCTGATGTTAAGTTGTCATTCTCGCCTTCATTCTTGCTGGATGGGATCGGAGCCAATCCTCGGCTCTGACTCTGCCTATACTATAGCTCGAGAGCTATTTTTACCGGCTCGAGGCAGCCCTATAACCCACAATACCATGCGCTAACTCCCCAGATCTCGTTTGCCGCTTCGCTGCGAGGTTGTCTTTTTTTTTACCGGCTCAGGTCAGTAAAGAGATTTATTCTATTAAACTAATTTTTCAGATAGTTTTTCCAGTTAGTTACCCTTGTTTAGATCCCTACTAATTGCCTTATTCATACAACCCTTTTTGTAGCCCTTCTTCCCTTCTTTAGTTAATTTTTATCTTTGGGCCTATGGGCTTTACCTTAGTTTCCCCACCCCTTACAGTGTCTGTGGGTGTGGGTTTTAGTCAGTTCCCTTAACTTTTCTAACTTTTAAGTTGAGTGTGTGTGTGTGTGTGGTCTGACTGTGTTTACTGTGGTTAGGACTATGTCCAAAGACACTAAGGTCTTGGGATTCAAGAAGTGTGACTCGTGCTGTCAGAAAATGTCTCTGACAGACGGTCACACTTCTTGTGTCTATTGCCTGGGGCCTTTACACCTGCAGGACTCTTGTTCCATCTGTCACGGGTTTAGTTCAAGAGTCATGCAGGAGAGGCGTAATAAGCTCATCCTAAGGGGCTTGTTAAAGCCCGATGACTCCCCGTACAAGTCTGGCTCGGGGAAGTCTTCAAAAACCGCCAAACCCTCGGCTCCAGCTTCTGAGTCGAGGGCTGGCGTTATCGAGATGGCTCTGACATCGGTTCCATCCGGATCCGAGGCGGGCAAAGTGGTATCCGCTCCGAAACCAGCATCGGAGCCGACCCCAGCGCGCAAGCGCTCTAGGTCCCCCTCGCTAGATTCCATCCGATCGACTCCGAGATCCCCTCTCCTATCGGAGCGGAGTCATAGGACTCACTCATCTAGGTCATCCAGGCTCTCCGACCACGACATCGAGAGGGTGGTCAGTAGGCTCATAAAATCTCAGGCACTAGCCCAAATGCTCCAGAGCCTATCTCGCCAGACTGTGGCTCCTTCGGTACCGCTATCGATTCCTCCTCCGACTCACCTCTCGAGTTCGGAGCCGGAGTTTGTCGGAACCGTAACCTTACCCACGTCGGAGCCAATACTCCCACCTTCAGCTCCAGTGTCGTTGGCTCCGACCTTTTCATTGGTTCCGTCCGTGGAGAGGTCTGGGCGCCGGGACTCCATTGTCGGCTCCGAGGGGGCGAGTGGCATCGTACCCTTGTCCGACCCCGCTCTCCCTCTCGGAGCTTCGGCTCTGGTTAGTTCGGCCCTGACATCATTCTCAGAGCCTTCTCTGTCGGTGCCAAGGGCGGTTCCAGTCTCTTCGGAGCCGGAACTACCTTTGGTATCTGATAGGGGAGCCTTCGAGGTGATGAGCGTGCTGGACCCAGTGTCCACTCCAAGGTTAAGTTCTGCAGCTCCTCCCTCTACAGTGCCTGTTACGGTCTCTGGCCATCCTCCTACATCTGACAGCAGAGATCCAAAGCGTAGGGTACCCACCTTGGGTGTCTCCTCCTCTTCCGAGGGCTCCCCTGAAGTTTCAGGGGAACCCCCTAGGAAAAGAAAGTGCAAGAGGAAGCACATAGACTCCCTCGAGTCTGTCACGTCGGACACTGACTTGGATGAGTCGGAGGGTTCCCCCAGATCCCCCTCTGAGGATGTCTCTTTTTCAGACATCCTAGAGATCCTAAAACAAAGGAGAAATTGGTCCACTCTCAAACCTTCCGAGGACGAGTCGGTTTACCTTGACGCTTTTGGATCTCACCCTTCCACCTCCTGGGTGTCTCCCCCTTTCGACCCACTAATGGAGGTAGTGGCTAGAAAGGCGTGGGCAGCTCCTGATTCAATGGAACCTACCCCTAGGAGGCCTTCTAAATTTATTTCTGCACCAGAGGACAAATCCTTTCTCACCAAAGGCGTTTCAGTTGATGCTATGGTGGTAGCAGCCACCAAGAAGGAATTGGCTGATCCTTCTGTACCTGTTCATCCTCCTAACAAAGAGTCCAGGACCATGGACAGGTACGGCAAGCGGACATTTGCTTCAGCGACCTTTACTATGCGATCGCTGAACTATTTATGTCATTTCACCCGCCTTCAGAGAGACTTGCTCAAAGAGCTGGGTGAAACGGTGCAGGATCCTTCTGCTGCGGGGTATCAGGACAAGATAAACTCCCAGCTGGCCACCCTGAACTCCATTGTTAACTCCTCCATGCGGCTTATCTCTTACGCAGCCGATGGAGCGAGTAGGGCCGCTGGCACAGGTGTTGCATTGAGACGTCATGCTTGGGTGCGACTCTGTAATTTTGCCAATCCCTTCAAGGCGTCGTTCACCAACACCCCCTTTGATGGTTCAGAATTGTTTGGACCTCAGGTGAAGAATACCCTCACCAGATGCGAGCAAGATGGTAAGACTCTCTCTGCCGTAGGAGTCAATTTTTCCACACCTTCTAGACCTTATCCTAAGGGACAGATGGGTGGAAAGATGTGGTTCCGCAAACCACAGGGAGTCACGCCTGCCGCATGTGGTGAATTTCCCCCTAGAGGCAGAGGGGGGAATAATAACAGACGCCGCCCTAGGGGCAGAGGGCGTCCACAGAACCAGGGTTCCAGGGAATCTTTCCCTGACCAACCCTTTCAGCATCCCTGAGAAGCTGCCCGACTGTCCGCCTTCGGAGGCAGTCGGGGGAAGATTATCTCTGTATCCGAAAGCCTGGCAATCCCTCTCCCAAGACACATGAGTACAGAAGATCATATTCGAGGGTTACAAAATTCCCCTCACTTCCCCTCCGGTACAACCGCCAAGACCCCTACCAGACGTACCACCCGCACAAAGGGGTCAGGCTCAGCTAGAAATAAAAAAGCTGTTAGAAAAAAAGAGTCATCCAGGCAGTCCCAGTAGATCAGCTAGGATCCGGAATCTACTCCAGATTCTTTTTGGTACCAAAAAGAGACTGGAGACCCATTTTGGACCTCAGCAGATTGAACAACTCTGTACAAAAGACAAAATTTCAGATGGTAACACTGCAGTCCATTCTACCCTTTTTGGGCAGAGACAACTGGATGTGCTCCTTAGACCTCCAGGACGCGTACTATCATATAAAGATACACAGGCGCTCCAGGAGGTTTCTCCGCTTCCGGCTGGGAGCCAGTCATTATCAATTCAGAACCCTGCCCTTTGGTCTCACCACAGCCCCCCGGGTGTTCACCAAATGCTTGGCAGTGGTCATGGCTCACCTGAGACGAAAAGGATTCCAGGTGTTTCCATATCTAGACGACTGGCTCATTTCCGCTACAACCAAGCAGCATCTTATAATGGCCAGGGATTACACTATTCAACTTTGCAACAGTCTAGGTATTTCTATAAATTTTGCAAAGTCCTCCTTGTCACCTTGTCAGTGTATAAACTTTATAGGCGCCGTATTAAACACCACAGAAATGTCTGTAACATTACCACCTCAGAGAGTGACAGACATAAGGCGGAATGTTCAGTCCCTGTTTCAGCCCAACAGAGTTCAAGTCAAGCTAGTATTGAAAGCGTTAGGCTTCATGGCAGTGGCGATTCTTCTACTCCCATTAGCCCGCCTCCACATGAGGCTCCTTCAGTGGATGCTGTTTTCTCAGTGGTCCTTTCAACAGCTACCAATGACTCACAACATTTTGATAACCCCATCTTGCAAGAATCATCTCTCCTGGTGGATGGTTTCCCCTCAGCTTTTTCAGGGCAGACCCTTTGTCCCCCCCCCCCAGTTGCCACGGTGACAGTGGATGCCTCCCTGATTGGGTGGGGGGGCATTATCAGGGCAGGACGGTCCAGGGCACATGGCAACAATCAGAACGCCACCTTCACATATATGTCCTGGAGATGAGGGCGGTGCTTTTGATGTTGCAAGCCCTTCAGAGCTCTCTTCCCACAGGGACTATAGCAATTCAAACGGACAGTATGTCTTTGGTGTGGTACATAAACAAGCAGGGCAGAACAAAGTCCTACCCCCTATGTCGAGAAGCACTCAGACTTTGGCAATGGGCGATTTCCTCTCAACGGTTTCTGATAGCAACGCACATCCCCGGGAAGTCTAACGTCATAGCGGACAGATTGAGCAGAACTATCCTCATGCCTCATGAGTGGTCTCTAAATCAAGCGGTAGCAGACAGAATATTTCAGAAATGGGGCCAGCCTTGCTGCGATCTTTTCGCAACTCCTTAAAACAGCAAGTGCCTCGACTTCTTTACACACTTTCCTCGACCAGGCCATCCCCCCAGAGACGCTCTTGTTCACGATTGGCCCCGGGGTCTTCTATATGCCTGTCCTCCCTTACCATTGATCCCGCAATTAATTCAGAAAGCAACCACATTGAGATCCGAAATGATCCTCATTGCCCCGTTTTGGCCTCGACAAGTATGGTTTCCGTTCCTGCACAGTTACCTATTGGAACAGCCTTGGCATCTGGAACCTCTTCCGGATCTGTTGACCCATCTCACGGGCAAGCTGCATCAGTCTCTTCATTCCCTCAACCTCACAGCTTGGTTGCTCCACTTCCAGCCATAGCCAGGCTTCCCCTTATTTCTCCTCCTGTTCGTGATATCATTCTGGCTTCCCATAAGTCCAGTACTAGGAAGACGTATGCGAGTAAATGGAAGTGTTTTTCGCACTGGGCACAAACTAGGGCCTTAGATCCTTTCCATGCACCCATTCATAAGGTTCTAGACTTTCTGGCGGAACTCTTTCATTCAGGGTCATCATCAGCCACTGTCTGGGTACAATTAGCGGCCATTGCTAATTTTCATGTGGGGCTCTCAGAAGCAAATATTATGTCCCACAAACTCTGTAAAGCCTTTCTCAAGGGCATCTTTTTGCTTAGACCTCCAGTTAAGGATCCGCCCCCACAATGGGATTTGAATTTAGTTCTAACCTCATTGATTCTGCCTCCTTTTAAACCTGCAGCTTCTTGCTCCCTCAAGCTTTTTTCTTGGAAAACTCTGTTTTTGGTAGCCATAACATCTGCCAGAAGGCTGTCGGAACTTCAAGCCTTGTCTGTCCGTCCCCCTTATTTGGTCTTTCACAAAGATAGGGTAACTCTCAGAACAAACCCTTCCTTCCTACCGAAAGTGTCCTCTGAAGCAAATCTAAACCACTCCGTTGACTTGCCTGTCTTCTTCCCAGACTATTCCAACAGGGCTGAACAGAAACTACATTCATTGGATGTTCATCGCCAACTGCGGTATTATCTAGACAGCACAAAACAACTCAGAAAGTCAGACCAGCTCTTTCTCATGCTGCAGGAAAGAAAGGGCTTCCAGTATCAAAGGTTACTCTTTCCAGATGGTTGACATCTATTATTACCTTTGTCTATGAGTTGAGACACAGGCAACTTCTGTCTAAGCCTAAGGCTCATTCAGCCAGGGCACTATAAACATCAACGGCCTTTCAAGCATGGTTACCTTTAGATGCTATATGTGCAGCAGCTACATGGGCTTCCAAACATACCTTTATTGCCCATTACAAACTTGATATAGCCTCCAGAAATAGAGCTGACTTTGGTTCCACTGTACTCAGGAGTCTGTTCCATTGAGCCACCCAGGACTAAGGTGCTAGGGACGCTGTCCCATCCAGCAAGAATGAAGGCGAGAATGACAACTTAACCTTAAGAAGTTATGTTCTTACCATAACGTTCCATGTTAGTTGTCTTCTTCTCGCCTTCTTTCTTGCATCCCTCCCTCCCTCCTGCCCCCTAGCCTGGACAGACTTGAGGTCTCTGAGTCCTTCCATTTCTGGAGATACAACATGTTACGGTTTCCCCGTACCCTTAGTGTTACTAGTAGGGAGTCCGTACTTGCAAATGAGGATTATAATAATATTTTTATACTATGTCTTAGCTTCCAAACGAGATCTGGGGAGTTAGCGCATGGTATTGTGGGTTATAGGGCTGCCTTTAGCCGGTAAAAATAGCTTTCGAGCTATAGTATAGGCCGAGTCGGAGCCGAGGATCGGCTCCGATCCCATCCAGCAAGAAAGAAGGCGAGAAGAAGACAACTAACATGGAACATTATGGTAAGAACATAACTTCTTATTTTCGACATTAGGTGCATACGGAAATGTTCATTTCCGATGTTAAAATTCGAAGTTCCGTACACTTTTTTTTTTTATTTTCGAATTTTTGATAGTAAACCATTTATATGTGTGTGTGTGTGTGTGTGTATATATATATATATATATATATATATATATATATATATATATATATGTATACATATGTGTGTGTATATAAATATATATATATGTGTGTGTGTGTGTGTGTGTGTGTATATATATATATATATATATATATATATATATATATATATTTATATGGATTTGTATCACTTCACTGCCACCAAATCACCTAAAGTTCATTTCACCTAAAACTCATTTCACCGACAAGTAGTACTCTAAGGGAAGTCAAAGGTATATGTCCCTTTCCCCGGTGTAGTGTGATCCTGGTGTTAGTATATGTAGATGGGGGGTTGTTGGTAAAAGGCAGAAAAAGAAAATTTAAAGTGATAAGTACAAAGGAAAAATAAAATGAAATGGATGAAAAAGAATACCTGCAGCTAAAACTTGGGGCTTGATGTAATAGTTAAGGTGTTTGACTTGCAAAAACAAGGTACGATGTTTAATTCTCACCTTTGGGAAGGAAGTTGGTTAAGCTTAAAATGGCCTGATTAAAAAAAGCTAGCCTGTTAATTAACTATAAACTTACGAAACCGTGAACTAAGGAAAAGGGAAAATGAAAATTTTAGAGTGCGTTCTGTAAATGTGAATAATAGTAAGAAGAATAGGAATTTTGGAGTGGTGTAATGTAATGTAGATGTAATTATATTAGAAGACAAGATTTAGGTGATGTAGTAAAGATCAGTGGTATATATTTTACACTTAATGAAACTTTTGTGTTGGGTGTAAAATTTGGCAATAAAGATGCAAGTAGAATTCAGTAGTAGTAAGCAATAGAAGAAATAAAACAAACTTGTCTTTTCTGGAGAACATATAAATTATAATTTAGAAAAGAGGCCTATTTGATAAATTCAGTACTTATGGGAAAAATAGCATACTTAGCAAATGTATTTATGTTGCCAACAGTATTTGAAAAGGAATTATTGCAGATATTTTTTATTTCATTTATACGGAGTTCTAGATTAAACGCAGTATAAAGAGGAGTTTTGTATGTAAATAAAGAAGGAGGTGGTTTAGGATTAATTAACCCAGTGGAATACACTGCCTCTTTAAATTTGTACAAATTGCTAAAGTGGGTAAATGAAAAAAATGAGAGATTAGTAGTAGAAGGGTATAAATATAAGTATGATACATTCGGGGGTATGGTAAAAAGAGTAAGAGTGTAAAAATGAAGAAATAAAATGTTATCAAGAAAAAAATATTTTTTTTTTAAAAGAAATATTGATATAGAAAAAAAATAGAAAAGTGTGATATAAGAATGTAAAAAATATTATTATATAAAAGCATGGGAAAATCTGACAGATTAAAAAATTAAGGCTACAAAAATAAGCAAATGGTGCAATCAGAAAGTAGAATGTCAAGATTTTTGTGGAGACTGGTGATAGATACATTGCCAGTAAAAGGAAATATGCCATATAAAAAGAAAACTGATAGAATATGTTTATGTCGTCTTCAGAAAGATATTAACAAACGTGTTTTTGAAATATAAACAAGTAAAAAGTTTTGTAGAAAACTATGTAAAGAAGATTTTTTTGAATATATAAAAGAATTGGATAAAATAAATATGGATGTGATTAAATATGAATAGTATAAGAATAGAAGTAAAGAATATGTTAAAGGAATAGATAAGTTATTTTGTGTTACATGGGTTACATGGAATAGAAGAATACATTATACATTGTTTAATGGTTAATGGACTTTAGTAACAATATTAAGTGAAATCACAAGGTGGTTATGGAAAAATGAGTGGGGGCCCAATAGGGATGAAAATTTAGCATGATTGTAAAGGAAATTGAGTATGTGTAAACAAATTTGTATATTTATATATTTGTGCATATGTAAATATTTGTAAATATGTAAATACTTTGTAAATAAGAGTTATTTTTGCATATAAAGAAAGGACTCCTACTCTTTTCAGTAGGTGCAGTGAGATCTTTTACATCCACCTGAGCTACCAGCAACTCAAGTAGATTGGTTTAATGTCTTATCCAGAGGTTGACATACTCAGGAATGCAGCATCCTCCTTATGCTGCACTGCAGTGTCTGCTATCAATCTGCCTGGTGCAGGAATAGAACCCACTTTTCTGCACGAAAAGCGAGTGTGCAACTTGTTGTGCCAGTGACACTGTATAAACATTTTCTACTCTACATGTCGGGGCAGAATATAAACCTATGCTAGTCACTTTTGCTCTTTGATAGGCTTTGCAATTCCACAACACTTACGTTTTTAAATAAGTATTAGTATTAGCATCCTCTCAAACTGTGAGATCTCTCTACCTCAGTTTTCTTTCAGAAATCCCTCTTTAGAAACCATCTTTGCTATGGTCCATCATGCTTGGGATTCTGTTCTGGAGGTAGATTAAGATGGACCTGTTTCAACCACATATGAATGTTATTAACTTACCATAGTGATAGATATGTGGGACCGGGTCCATCTTCCTCCACAAACTTTTTTTTTAGTCTATATTTGTCTCCTTTTTTCCCATTCTTGGCTGCACCTTCTCCATGCTAATGGAGATCTGGAGAACAATCTTTTAATAAGTAGAATTATGGTAAAAGGTAGAAGTTTGATGGCCTGGGAAAGTTTTAGGTATTGAGCTGCGTGAGTCCTGCTGATCTTCATAAGACAAAGATTGACCTGGTCCTACACATCTGTATTAATGATAAGTACATAACTTGTTCTGTGCCGAAGGCCTTTTCCATGGTGGTCTGAATAATTCCATCTGCATTATAGCCTTTTTGTTGGAGGTGTAGAACTATTGTGTAACACCAGCTTCAAGGCTTCCTGTGCAGAATTTTTGAATAATGGTGAGTACATAACATTTCTTTGTCATATTGTGTTTATCCTTGATTTGAAGCCCTGATAGCCAAGGTGACATACTGGGATATAGAGGGAGAGGTGATCGTACAGTAAGTGGTCTGACTTCAAAAAGTGATGATGAAATCAGAGAGAGGAAATAAGAGTATCTGTGAATGTGTAGTTGTTCTATCTCACCTTCATTCTTACTGATGGGTTCAGAGCTGATCCTCTGCTCCGACTCTGCCAGATGAAAAAGCTCAAGGTCTTCAACCAGCTCTTGGCTTGCTCCCTATCTCATGATGCACTGGTGCTTCCCCCAGATCTCGTTTGCCGCTGCAACAGATTGGGTGTTTCACCAGCTCTGGCCAGTGAAATTTGTTTCTTTTTCTACTTTCTGATTAGAAATTGATAGAAATTTATAAAAGCTTATAGTAGTTTATAGTAGTTCTTTATGGACTTATTTATTACGCTTTGTATCACTAGACATGGATGTGGATCGTGTGGTGCAGAGACTTCTGCAGACACCAGCATTTGCCATGCTATTGTCAGGGCCGGCTCCTGGGACTTCGGAACTGACCAAACTCCCCCCCCCCCCACTTCTGTTCCTCCCCCGATTCCACTCGAGACTTCGGAGCCGGGGTGGTCAGAGCTGATGATTGTGGAAACGTTGGAGTCGAGACGTGTTTCAGGTTTTTCGTCTCCAACTGCTCAGATTTCTTTGGTGCCGACCCTCACCAGTCGGGTCCAGGGAGGATAGTTGAACCAATCTTTCAGGTCCGACTTTGCCTCTCAGGGCCTCGGCATTGGTGAGTTCGGCTCCTTCCTCTGGTTCGGAGCCCACCGTACTAGTGCAGAGGGAATCCCCTGATCTGAAGTAGTTAACTTCATTTGGTCATCAACCTGTGGGTATCGGATCCGACCCGGCAGCTTTCCAAGCTAGAGATCCGAGTTCCAAGCTCCTCCCCTTACCCATAATACCCTGTGACCTCCTTCCAATCCCCAGATCTCGTTTGCTATGGCTTGGTCAAGCACGTGTTTTCCAGCTCCTAGCATTTTCAGGCGATTTGTGAGAGTATTTTTTCTTAAAAATCTCTTTAATAGTTTGTGTGTGTGGTTAGATTAGATTAATAGTTTAAATCCCTTAGCTTTACTCCCTCGTTCCCTCGTAGTTTAACTCCTAGTAGGCCCCTCTTTTCCCTTAGGTGTTTGTGTGGGCATGTGTGTGTCTTTTATCTAGAAATCATGGCCGAGGCTCCAAAGGCCATCTTTTCTATGTGCACTGAGTGTGGCCATAAGCTATCCCCAGCGGGTGGCCACACTCAGTGCGTCCTCTGCCTGGGGGTACCTCATCTGACCTCAGGCTGCCAGATTTGTGCAGCCTTTAACCCCCAGGCCCTGAGGGATAGGAGGAATAAGCTGATTCTGGCGGGTCTCCTACATGCAGAGTTGGCTTTTTCCGCCTCTCCCTCGGTGGCTACAGCCGCGGCTGTTCAGCCTGCTGTCCCCCCTCCCCTGGCTGGGACTCAATCTCCCACCTCTTCCCAGGGAGAGAGGGAATCTAAAAACGATAAGAGAGAGAGGAAAGAGAGAGAGAAAGAGAGGCAGAAGCCACAAGCGGCGGGCTGACTCAGACCCCTTGACCCCGCCTGCCAAAGTGTTCTCGTTGCCCCAGAAGGTCTCCGGGCCTTCCTTCCCTTGGCTCCGTTCTCCACACTTCTCCCGGAGCCGGAGGATGAGGTCCGGCCATCTTCGAGGTTGTTGCGGTGGCCCTCCCGGCCAGCTTCGGCGGCTTCTTCAAGGTCAACCCGTAGTCTCTCCGTTGATATGGAAAGGATGATGCATCGCTTTCTCCAAACCCAACTGCAGATGGGAGTGTTGCTGCCCCCCCCCCCCTCCGAGGGGGAGTTCATCCCCACTTTTTGCCCCGATAGCTCCTTCTCCGATCCACTATCGGGTTTCGGAGCCTTCGGATCCGAGGAGTCAGGGAGTCTGTGCCGCTGGTTATCACTACCTCGATGCCAGCCATGCTCTCGAGTTTGTCAGATCCCTTTTCAGATCCAAGCTCTCGGGGCCGAGAGCCGTGCGTCAGATCCGAGGGGGCGAGTGTGTCTTCTGCTCCATTTCCATTGGAGCACACTTCCCTCTCGGGTCCAAGCGCCTCGGCTCCAACGCCGATCCCCGTGCCGGATCCGAGGGTGTTAACCATGGAGCCCAGAGAGATTGGTTCACCCTTGGTTTTCATCATGGTGGAGAGGGTTCTGTCGAGAGGTTCGAGACCCCCTACTCTTACTTCCGGATCCGCCCCCACTCCCTTGCAGCTGGGCTTGTCTTCCATCGTCCAGTCCCAGGGACAGCCTGCGTTGACGCCCCAGCCCGTTCCACTGGCGAAACATGACCCTGTTGGTGAACCCTCCTCAGACAGCGCCACCGAGGAGGTCCCTCACAAACGTAAGTGTAAGAGGTGGCACTTGGAGAGTCGGTCACAGAGGACACTGATTTGGTGGAAGGGGAAGGTTCCCCTAGGTCACCCCCCCGAAGATGTCTCTTTTGGAGACATTATGGAAATGCTTCACCAAAAGGGGGGGGGGGTGGTCAGCCCAAAAACCTTCCTCCGACGAGTCGGTATTCCTGGAGGCATTTGACGCAGGCCCATCTACCTCTTGGGTGTCCCCTCCGGCCGACCCCCTGGTTGACCTCATCACTACCATGCATGTAAGGAACCGGACACTGTAGAGCCAATCCCCAGGAGGTCAGATAGGATTCTTAGTCCCCCCGCGGATAGGACAGCTTAGAGTAAGGGTTCCCCGGTAGATGCCATGGTGGTGATGGCAGCCACCAAGAAGGAACTTGCTCAGGATAGTTCCTCGGTCCATTCCCCTGATAAGGAGTCTCGGGCGATGGATCGTATCGAGAAGCGGATGTTTGCTTCAGCTAGTTCCATAAGGGCGCTGAATTATTTGGCCCATGTAATTAGATTTCAGCAGGATCTGGTAAAAGAATACGCTGAGTCTCCCCCTGAGTCCATGTCGGCCGAGGACAAATGGACCTTCTCTGCTCGCACAGCCACTCTGAAATCTGTATCAGACTGTATCAGACACGTCTATGCAGCTACTTTCCCAAGCCACAGAAAGGGCCGCTAGAGCCTGTGGATCCAGCATCGCCTTAAGGCATCACACCTGGCTCCGGCTTTGTGACTTTTCAGAACCTTTCAAGGCATCCTTTGCGAACGCACCCTTCGGTTCTACCCTGTTCGGGAAGACCGTCTGCGATACATTGGTTCAGAGCGAGAGAGATGGGAAGATGCTGTCTGCCGTCAGAATCCGCTTCTCGGCTCCTCAAAGGTCCTTTTCCAGGAACCAGAGAGGACAAAAGAAGCTGTGGTTCCGGAAGTCTCAGCAATCCTGTTACGCTCCGGACCCTTCGTCTTTCAGAGGCAGAGGGGGACAAGGTGGATGCCGGCCCAGAGGCAGAGGGGAGCCGAAATTTTTTTTGTCTCTGGAACCTTTTTCTGACCGACCCACGCAGCAGCCCTGATGGGTTGCCCGACTGCTCCTCTGTGGAGGCAGTCGGGGGGGGGGGGCGTTTTTCGAAGCACCTGGCTCAATGAGAGTCCATCACAACTGGTCACTGGGTCTTTGAATAATATCCAGAGGTTACTCAATCCCTTTCATAAACCAACCTCCTCAGTCGAGGCATCTTCCTAATGTACCTCCCAGTCAGAGGGAGGTTGCAGCTTTAGAGATAAAAAAGCTGCTGGAAAAAAGAGCCATCCAGCACATCCCCCCAGGCCAGTCCGGATTAAGCAATTACTCCAGGTTCTTTTTGGTGCCAAAGAAGATGGGGGACTTAAGGCCGATTCTCGACCTTTCAACAATGAACCTCTTCATTACCAAGGAGAAATTCCGGATGGTCTCGCTTCAGTCCGTCCTGCCCCTTTTGCAGGAGAAGGACTGGATGTGATCCATAGACCTCAAGGATGCATACTATCATATTCTCATGGACAGACGATCCAGGAGGTTCCTCCGCTTTTGGCTAGGGGCCAGTCATTACCAGTTCAGGGTCCTACCCTTCGGCCTCACCACAGCCCCCAGGGTGTTCACCAAGGTCTTGGCAGTTGTAGCGGCCCACCTGAGACTTCAGGGAATACAGGTTTTTCTTTACCTAGACGACTGGCTCCTTACCGCCCCCACCAGGCATCTACTCTGCTTAGCCACGGATTGCTTCCTACTATTAGCATCCCAATTGGAGATCACCATAAACTTCAAGAAGTCATCCCTTCAACCAGTTCAAATCAAATCATAGGAGCCAGAATAGAGACTCTTCAGACCAAGGCCTTCTTGACATCAGACAGACTTTGCAGTTTGACCCTACACATTCTAGCCCTTCTTCAGTCACCTGCCCCATTAGCGGAGTTAATCCTGAGAGCTTTAGGGTCCATGGCAGCAGCAATCAATCTCACTCACTTAGCTCACATGCACATGAGGGTTCTCCATTGGACTTTGCAAGTTCAGTGGTCCATCCTTCATCACCCATTGGACTTACCGATTCCTATCAGCAGTTTGCAGAAATTCCCTCATGTGATGGCTCCAATCTCAAGAGCTTCGGGAAGGACGACCATTTGTTATGCCGCAACCCCAAGCCACGGTGACCACGGACGCTTCCTGCCTTGGGGGGGGGGCATTACGCGGCAGAACTGTCCAAGGTACGTGGACTCGGACAGAGACCGTTCTGCTTTTAAATGTACTGGAGATTAGGGCAGTTCTTCTAGTGTTGCAAGCCTTTCACGCCTTTCTCCCTGCAGGGACTATTGCAATTCAGTCAGACAACATGTCAGTGGTCTGGTATATCAACAAACAGGGGGGAACCAGGTCTTACCGTGTTTGCTGAGAGGCCATGAGAGTTTGGGATTGGGCGATATCCACCAACCGTTTTCTGTTAGCAACGCACATTCCGGGTTGGTCCAACATCCTAGCGGACAAACTGAGTCGAACTATCCTCTCGCCCTACGAGTGGTCTCTGAATCCTTTAGTAGTAAGACAGATCTTCTGCAAGTGAGGTCAGCCTTGCTGCGATCTCTTCACGTCGCCTTCCAACGCGAAGTGCAGCGAGTTTTTCGCTCTTATCCCCCCTCCGGGGGAAGCCCCCAGAGATGCTCTAGTCCATGCTTGGCCACCAGGTCTTCTTTATGCTTATCCTCCTCTTCCGTTGATGACAAAATTCTTACAGAAAGCTCATCAGTTGGGGAACAAGATTATCATCATAGCCCCATTCTGGCCTCGTCAAGCTTGGTTCCCGTGTCTACGGTCTCATCTTATAGCTCCTCTCTGGATCTTGAATCCCAGGATCTGATATCTCATCCTTTGGGATTGAAACCCCCGAATCTGGTCGATCTCAAGCTCTCAGCTTGGCTGATCCAGTTCCATTAATTGCTAGGACTCCCGGTATCTCGTCTGCAGTTAGATCTATCCTGGTAGCGGCACATAAGCTTTCTACCAGGAAGGTTTACAAAAGTAAATGGAAGCGGTTTTCCATTTGGGCATCTCATAGGAATTTAGACCCTTTCACTGCTCGCATCCCAGCAGTGCTCGATTTTTTATCTCATATTTTTCAGCAAGGGGCCAGTTCTTTTACTGTAAAGGTTCAAATGGCTGCCATCTCCCATTTTCACATTGGAGACAATCTCAATCCCCTCGCTTCCACCAAAATTTGTAAGACTTTTCTGAAAGGTACGTTTCTCTTCAGACCTCCTATTAGGAACTCCGCCCCTCTGTGGGATCTAACTTTGGTCCTTCAGGCTCTGACTGGACCACCTTTTGAACCTGCAGCTTCTGCTAATTTGAAATTCTTGTTCTGGAAAACTGCCTTTTTGGTAGCTATTACCTCAGCTAGGAGGGTGTCGGAGCTTCAGGCCCTCTGTGTTAAGCCCCCTTATCTTGTATTCCATAAGGACAGGGTCTCTCTCTCAGGACTAACCCACCTTTTCTACCCAAAGTGGCCTCCAAGGCAAACATCAATCAGTCCATTAATCTCCCAGGTTTTTTCCCTAACTATCAAAACAAAGGGGAGTACAAACTTCATTTGTTAGATGTTCATAGACAGTTACGCTTTTATTTACACAGAACAGCTGCCTTCTGCAAGTCTGATCAGCTCTTTGTTTCCTTTGCAAAACCCTTCTTGGGTAAGCCAGTTTCGAAGGTGACTCTGGCCAGATGGATTTCTAATTGTATTCTGCTCGCATATAAACTATCTGGCCTACCAGAGCCTATAGGGGTTCATGCTCATTCTACTCGCTGTATGGCTACATCTGCTGCATTCCGGTCTAGAGTTCCCTTGGATGACATTTGTTCTGTGGCTACTTGGGCATCCTCTCATACCTTTATCTCTCATTATAAATTGGATTTAGTGTCCAGAGGAAGGGCAGCTTTTGGCTCTGCAGTGCTACGGAATATCCTTACTTGAAGATCTCCCAAGTTTTTGGTAGCTGGGGACTCTGTCCCACAGGTTGATGACCAAATGAAGTAAACTACGTCAGATAAAGACGTTATGTACTCACCATAACGTTCCATCTGAGTAGGTAACTTCATTTGTCAGCAACCGACCCTCCCTCCTTCCCCCTAACCTGGTTCTTTGGTTACCTGGACCCTAGGATGGCTTATCAAGTCTTTTGTTAATCCTTAGGTTAGGGTTTTTCAGGTTGTTGTTTTGTGGTTGAGAGGTTATATAGATGGTCAAACGCGATCTGGGGATTGGAAGGAGGTTACAGGGTATTATGGGTAAGGGGAGGAACTTGGAGCTCAGATCTCTAGCTTGGAAAGCTGCTGGCTCGGATCCAGGTCAGATCCGATACCCACAGGTTGCTGACAAATGAAGTTACCTACTCAGATGGAACGTTACGGTGAGTACATAACTTCTGTTTTCTTCGGATCCAGGAGTTTCTTCTCGCCAGAACTGGGGGGCTTTTGATGCCATGAAGAGAGTATTGTCCCCATGGACATCCACATCATCAGGACCAGTATCTCCTCCCCCCACAGCGCCAGTGTCTGCCTCAGCATCTCAGATTCCACAAAAGTGTAGTGACCCAGAGCCTCAGGATGCCCCATCGGGCAAACCCTGCCTTCTGAGACTTCACCAGAAGCCCCCACTGAGGATGTTCTTGGGAAAAGGCTATGCAAGAGGAAGCATTTGGACTCCTCTCAGGAATCCATCACTTCAGGCACTGATTTGGATGATTCAGAGGGTTCTCACCCTCAGAAGATCTCTCCTTCACAGATATCTTAGTCTCAAACAGAGTGGTGATTGGCAGTCCAGCAAACCTACTGATGACGAATCAGTCTACCTGAAGCCTTTAGGGTCTCAACCCAATGCCTCTTGGGTGTCTCCTCCCTTAGGCGAACTCATGGACTTGGTTTGTCGAAAGGCGTGGGAGTCTCCAGATGCCGTGGAACCTGTCCCTAGGAGGCCCAATAAGTTTATTACCTCACCACAAGACAAGGCCTTTCTCACCAAGGGAGTCCCTGTTGATGCCATGGTGGTGACAGTGGCCACCAAGAAAAAGTTATCCGTAACTTCTACGTTGATCTAGCCACCGAATTAAGATTTGAGAGTCATGGACAGATATGGAAAGCGCATGATCTGAAGTAGTTACTTCATTTGCTCTGCAACCTGTGGGTATCGGATCCGACCTCGGATCTGAGCCGGCAGCTTTCCAAGCTCCGAGCTCCTAGCTCCTCCCCCTACCCATAATGCCCTGCTACCAACCATATTACCTCAGATCGTTTTTTGCCGCGGCTGAAGAAGCTTTCCTTTTGAAGAGCTCCTGGCTTGTTGAGATCGTTGGTGGTTTATAACCTTTTTTCTGGAATTTATAATCTTGTGTGTGTGGTCTTAGCCCCTTTTTCGATTCCCTTTTGTGCTAGTTTAATTTTTGGTGTAGTTAGTTAGTTTTTCTTTTTCACTCCCCCTCCCCCCTTAGGGTTTGGGTGTGTGTGTGAGTGCTAGGATGTCGGAAGGGCCTAAGGCCGTTTTTTCTAAATGTACTGAGTGTGGCCACGAGCTTTCCCCAGCTGATGGCCACACTCAGTGCGGTTTGTGCCTGGGAGCAGCCCATCTATCAGAGGCCTGCCAGATCTGTGCGGCCTTTAACCCCCGGGCACTTCGGGATAGGAAGAACAAGCTGATCCTGGCGGGAAAGCTCCCCCAGAAGTCAGCTTCTTCTTCCTCTCCCGTTCGGGCTCCGGCTGCCTCGGCGGCCCCGGCGCCTTCTGTTCACTTAGCTCAGCCCGGGACTCAACCTCCCTCTTCGGGTTTGAGCTCTGAGGAAACTAGTGCCTCTTCTGCTAGAGAGAAGAGGCACAAAGATAAGGAGGGACATAGATCCCATAAAAGGCGGGCTGAATCTCAACCCTCGGCTCCGCCAGCTAAAGCAGCTAAGTCTCTTTCGAGGGATCCTCCTCCTCTCGGCTCCATTCGCCTAGTTTCTCGCCGGAGGAGGAGGATCGGTCTCCCTCGAGGTCGTCGAGGCGGACCTCCTGGCTCGCCTCGACTACCTCTTCCAGGTCAACGAGAAGCATCTCCGAAGTGGATATGGATCGGATGATGCGTCGGTTCTTGCAAACCCAAATGCAGATGGGGGTGCTCTTGCCCCCCCCCCCCTCTTGGGGGGAGTGCGGCCCCCATGTTTGCCTCGATCACTCCTTCTCCAACTCGTTTTCGGATCTCGGAGTCATCGGATCCGGGCCCCTTCGGACCCAGGGATTTGTCGGCACCGATAGCGCTGGTCTCTTCGACGCCAACTATGCCCTCGAGCTTGTCGGATCCGAGCTCTCGGGGCCGAGGGCTGAGCGTCGGATCAGAGGGAGGAATTGTGTCTTCGGAGCTGTTGGCTTAGGAGCACACCTCTCTCTCAGCGCCGACTGCATCGGCTCCGACCCCGATCCCTTCCTCGGAGCCGAGGAGATTGCTCTCAGAGGCTGGCGAGGGTGGTTCTCTTTCGGCTTTTGAGGTAGTGGAGAGGGTACTGTCGAGGTCCTCCAGATCCCCGGTTCGGGCTTCGGATCCACCCGTACCCCCACTGTATGAGGGTCCGTCCATCATCCGACCATCGGGACAGCCTGCCCAAGCCCTCCAGCTAGTTCCCGCAGAGGAACAACAACCCGTGGACGAGCCCTTTTCGGATAGCCCCACCGAGGAGGTTCCTCGGAAACTGTGTAAAAGGAGGCACCTGGACTCCCCCGAGTCCGTTACCAGCGACACGGACTTAGATGATAGGGAGGGTTCCCCAAGGTCACCCCCTGAAGATGTCTCCTTTGGAGACATCATGGAAATGTTGCATATTAGTGGGGGGGTGGTCTGCCCAAAAACCTTCCCTTGATGAATCTGTGTTCCTGGAGGCGTTTGAGGCAGGCCCATCTACCTCCTGGGTGTCCCCTCTGGCCGGCGCCCTGGTGGACTTAATTACCACCAGGGCGTGGAAAGAGCCCGACACCATGGAGCCAATTCCTAGGCGTCCCGATAAAGTCCTAAGTCCCCCCACAGATAGACAGTCATGGGCCAAAGGAACCCCTGTTGATGCCATGTTGGTGGAGGCGGCCACCAAGAAAGAACTCGCTCAGGAGAGTTCTTTGGTCCACCCGCCAGATAAAGAATCTTGAGCGTTGGACCGGATTAGGAAGCGGATGTTTGCTTCAGCGACCTTTTCCATAAGGGCGCTTAACTATATGGCACATACTATCAGGCTACAGCGAGACTTGATCAAGGAATACGCTGCAGCCCCCCATGTCGGTCGGAGACAAGAATGTGTTTATGACGTAAATGGCCACTCTGAAATCCATCTCTAATACGTCTATGCGGCTCCTCTCCCATGCTACGGAGGGAGCCGCTAGAGCTAGCAGAGCAGGGGTCATCTTACGACGTCACGCCTGGCTCCGTCTTTGCGACTTCGCGGATCCCTTCAAGGCGTCCTTTGCGAATGCCCCCTTTGACGGTTCTGCTCTTTTCGGCAAGACCATTCGCGATGTGCTGGTCCAAAGCGAAAAGGACGGGAAGACGCTGTCTGCCGTCGGAGTCCACTTCTCTAGTCCCCAAAGATCCTTCTCCAGGAATCAGAGGGGACAAAAGAAGCTGTGGTTCCGCAAGTCTCAGCAATCCCATCCAGCTGTGGAGCACTCGTCCTCTAGAAACAGAGGAGGACAAGGTGGACGCCGGCCCAGAGGCAGAGGGGGGCCGCATAATTTCAGGTCTAGAGAACCTTTCTCGGACAGACCCGTGCAACAGCCCTGAGGGCTTGCCCTACTGTCCCTCTCTGGAGGCAGTCGGGGGGGCGGTTGACGGAGCACCTGTCAAACTGGGAGTCCCTTACAACGGATCGATGGGTGCTCCGTATCATATCCAGAGGTTATTCCATTCCATTCCTAAATCTTCCCCCCAAAACCAGACGCCTCCCCGATGTCCCACCCGATCAGAGGGAGGCAGCAGCTTCAGAGATTTTGAAGCTGTTAAGAAAAAGAGCCATCCAGCCCGTCCCCCCAGATCAGTCCGGATTGGGTTATTACTCAAGGTTCTTTTTGGTGCCAAAGAAAACCGGGGACCTCAGACCTTTCCGCTCTGAACCTGTTCATACCCAAGGAAAAGTTCCGGATGGTCACTCTCCAATCAATTCTCCCCCTTCTGCGGGAGAACGACTGGATGTGCTCCATAGACCTCAAGGATGCGTACTACCATATCTTGATGGACAGACGATCCAGGAGGTTTCTCCGCTTCCGGCTCGGAGCCAGTCATTATCAATTCAGGGTTCTTCCATTCGGCCTCACCTCAGCCCCCAGAGTGTTCACCAAGGTCATGGCAGTGGTTGCAGCCCACCTGAGACTTCAGGGCATTCAGGTCTTCCCCTACCTTGACGACTGGCTCCTTACCGCGACCAACAGGCATCAGCTCTGTGTGGCGAGAGATTACGCACTGACTCTAGCCCACAACCTAGGCATTTCAGTGAACCGGCAGAAGTGCTGCCTGTGCCCCACTCAAGCCCTGGAATTCATAGGGGCCAGGTTGGATACTTGAATTTCCCGAGCTACTCTAACATCAGTCAGACTGAACAGCTTGTCGTATCAGGTGTTAGCTCTTCTTCGGAGTCCTGCTCCTCCAGCGGAGTTAGTCCTGAGGGCACTGGGGTCTATATCAGCAGTGATCTGTCTTTCCCTCCATGCCCGTCTGCGAATGCGAATATTACAATGGACCCTTCAAGTCCAATGGTCCCTCTCGTTCCACCCCTTAAACACGCCGATTCCGCTGAGCAGAGTTTGCAGGGACTCCTTTCTTTGGTGGTTACATGCACGGGAACTCAGAGAAGGGAGGCCTTTTGTGATTCCCCCGGTCGAAGCCACGTTGACCACGGACACTTCTCGCCTCGGGTGGGGGGGCATTGTTCAGGCAGATCCGTTCAAGGCACGTGGACTTCCCTAGAGACCGCATTGCATATCAACGTTCCAGAGATGAGGGTGGTGCTTTTGGCGTTGCAAGCTCTCCACGACCTTCTTCCCCTGGGGACTATTGCGATCCAGACAGACAACATGTCAGTAGTCTGGCATATAAACAAACAGGGAGGAACCAGATCTTATCCCCTGTGTCGAGAGGCCATGAGAGTTTGGGAAAGGGCGATCTCCACCAACCACTTTCTGGTAGCAATGCACATTCCAGGACAGTCCAACATATTAGCGGACAAGCTAAGTCGGGTGCTTCTCACTCCGTACGAGTGGTTTCTGAATCCATCTGTTGCAAAGCAGATCTTCCACAAATAGGGTCGGCCTCGCTGCGATCTTTTTGCTTCTCCTTCAAACACAAAATGCAGCGAGTACTTCACAATAATTCCCCCCAGAGGGGAGACCCCCAGAGATGCTCTAGTCCATGCTTGGCCTCCCGGGCTCTTTTATGCTTATCCCCCCCTCCCGCTCATGATGAAATTTATTCAGAAAGCCTGTCGGTTGGGGAGCAGAGTTATCCTCATAGCCCCATTCTGGCCTCGACAGATCTGGTTCCATTTTCTGCGGTCTCAGTGTGGCTCCTCCATGGATTCTGGATCCCAGTCCAGACCTGATCTCGCATTCCGCGGGTTGCCCAACCCCGAACCTGGTCAACCTCAAGCTTGCAGCTTGGCTGATCCAGTTCCAATAATGGCTAGGACTCCCGGTATCTCATCTCCCGTTAAGGCCATTCTGGTTGTGGCTCATAAGCAGTCTACCAGAAAACTTTACAACAGTAAATGGAAACGTTTTTCCATTTGGGCCAAAGACAAGGGCTTGGACCCATTTACTGTCCCTATTCCAACCATTCTGGACTTCCTCTCGTTGATTTTTCGGCAGGGAGCAAGTGCTTCTACGGTTAAGGTGCAATTGGCGGCCATCTCCCATTTTCATGTGGGTGACGGCATAGGTTCCTTAGCATCTACAAAGTTGTACCAAACCTTCTTACGAGGCATCTTTCTTTTGAACCCACCTGTAAAGTCTGTGGTTCCCCCATGGGATCTCACTCTAGTCTTGCAAGCCTTGACGAGTCCACCTTTCGAACCTGCGGCCTCGGTTACGTTGAAGTTGTTGTCATGGAAAACGGTCTTCTTAGTAGCTATTACTTCGGCCAAAAGGGTTTCAGAACTGCAGGCTTTGTGTATGAAACCTCCTTACCTTATCTTTCACAAAGATGGAGTGTCCCTCAGGACTAACCCGTCTTTCTTGCCTAAGGTTGCTTCAGAAGCAAATATAAATGAATCGATAAATCTACCAGTGTTTTTTCCAAAATTTCAGAACAAAGGAGAATACATATTGCACAAATTGGATGTGCACAGACAGCTGCGTTTCTACTTGCACAGGACTAGAGAGTTTCGCAAGTCGGACCAGTTGTTTGTCTCTTATGCAAAATCAGCCATGGGCAAAGCCATTTCCAAAGTGACAGTAGCAAATTTGATCTGTCAGTGTATTATTCAGGGGTACATATCGTCTGGCAAGCCAGCCCCGGTTGGTATCCATGCTCATTCTACAAGATCTGTAGCCACCTCAACAGCTTTTTGGTCTAGGGTTTCAGTGGACGACATATGTTCAGCAGCTACTTGGTCCTCTTCTCATACGTTCATTTCTCATTACAAACTAGATGTGATTTCGAGGAGTGGGGCTTCTTTTGGCTCCGCGGTGCTTCGGAATATCCTTCCGTAAGGACCACCCAGGTTCTTATAAGGTAGCTGGGGACTCTGTCAAACAGGTTGCAGAGCAAATGAAGTAACTACTTCAGATAAAGAAGTTATGTACTCACCATAACGTTCCATCTGAGTAGATACTTCATTTGTCTGCAACCGACCCCCCCCATCCCCCGAACCTTTCGGGATTTTCTGATCACCTTTAGAGTTGATTTTTGTGTTATCAGGTTGGTGAGGCAAAAAAAACAATCTGAGGTAATATGGTTGGTAGCAGGGGATTATGAGTAGGGGGGGAGCTAGGAGCTCGGATCTTGGAGCTTGGAAAGCTGCCGGCTCAGATCCGAGGTCGGATCCGATACTCACAGGTTGCAGACAAATGAAGTACCTACTCAGACGGAACGTTATGGTGAGTACATAACTTCTTTTTTACTTCAGCGACTTTTGCCCTTAGGTCGCTGAATTATCTTATGCATTTCAATAGATTCCAAAGAGATCCCCTCATAGAGCTAGGAGATACTCTCCAGGGTTCACTAGCTGCGGGGATGGCAGATAAAATATCTTCACAGCTTTCCACCCTCAATTCCCTGACAAACTCGTTTATGCGTTTGCTTTTGTATGCAGCTGATGGGAGTGAGTAGAGCAATGGGTACAGGAATTGCTCTTAGGAGACATTCCTGGATGCGCTTAAGTTCTTTTGCGGTGCCCTTTAAGTCATCCTTTACCAACACCCCTTTTCATGGCTCGTCCCTTTTTGGACCCAAAATGAAAGAAACGCTTACCAGGTGTGAACAGGACAGGAAGATTCTGTCAGCCTTCGGAGTCCGTTTTTCCACTCCTACCAGTCCCTTCCCCAAAGGTTAGAAAAGAGGAAAGATGCAGTTCCATAAAACTCAAGGGGCCTTTCAGGACACATGTGAAACCCCTTCCAGAGGCAGAGAAGGGGGTAATAATGGAAGACTCCGCCCCCGCGGCAGAGGGGGTCCGCAGAACCAGGGTGACAGAGATGAGTTCTTTGGGAAGCCCTACCAGCGCTTCTGAGAGGAGGCCAGCTTGTCCATCTCTGGAGGCAGTCAGAGGATGCTTATCTTTGTACCCAGACTTCTGGCTAAAAATAAGACAGGTGGGTACAAAGCATCATATCCAAAGGTTACTTTATATCCTTTTTTGCCCCACCTCCCCCTGTAAAGAAAATCCCAGGCATTCCACCCAGTCACAGGGAACAAGCAACCACAGAAGTTCAAAGGTCGCTAAACAAAAGAGTCATCCAACTGATCCCTCAGACTAGATAGGATCCGGAACTTACTCAAGGTTCTTTTTAGTTCCAAAGAAAACAGGGGACTGGAGGCCCATTTTGTATCTCAGCAGACTGAACAAATCTGTAAAAAAGCTAAAGTTCTGGATGGTCACTCTGCAGTCGATACTTCCTTTTCTAGGAAAAGACAATTGGATGTGCTCGATAGCTCTCCAGGATGCATACTACCACATAAAAATGGCCAGACCATCCAGAGATCATCTACGCTTTTGGCTGGGGGTTAGTCACTACCAGTTTCGAGCTCTGCCCTTTAGACTCACTACAGCCCCCAGAGTGTTCACCAAATGCATGGCAGTAGTCACGCCTCACCTGGGACATTTAGGATTCCAGATGGTTCCATATCTAGATGACTGGCTCCTGACTGCCACCACCAGGCATCAACTCATCCAAGCAAGGGACATGACTTTGAATCTATGTTGTCAGTTGGGGATTACCATAAATTTAGGAAAGTCTGTCTTATGGCCATTGCAACATACCGTCTTTATAGGAGCAGATCTGGACACCACTTCCATGACCTTAAAACTTCCACCAGAAAGGGTTGGTGTTCTTCGACAACAGGTTCTAACCCTTCTCTCAAAAGAAAGGGCCCCAACATCCATGGTTCTCAAATTGTTGGGTACAATGGCGGCAGCAATTATTGCAATTCCACTAGGTTGGATGCATATGGGGATACTGCAATGGCTCCTTTTCACACAGTGGTCCTTTTAAGGACTTCCAATGTCACATCAGATTATAATCATGGATTCATGCAAAAGGAACCTTTGTTGGTGGCTGACATCTCATCATGTAACGATAGGCCCTCCCTTTGTTCTACCCACTCCTATTGCCGTAGTGACCACGTATGCCTCCCTGATAGGATGGGGGGGGGGCATTATCAGAGAACAGCCCAAGGCACATGGATGGAACACGAGGCTCACCTCCATATCAGTGTCGTAGAGATGAGAGCGGTACTTCTAGTGTTGTAGCGTTGCATTGGTTTCAA